>NC_133769.1:43980416-44152809 GCF_003597395.2 Chelonoidis abingdonii | reverse complement strand
GTGAAACTGATTGTTCTCCTAAGTGGAGCACTTTGCATGTCTTATTGAACTTCATCCGGTTTACCTCAGACCATTCATCTCCAATTGTCAGATGGTTTTGATTTTGACCCTGTCTCCAAAGCAGTTGTAATCCCTCCCAGTTTGGTATCGCCCGCAAATAATAAGCGTATTTCTATGCCAACATCAATGATGTGTGATGAAGATATTGAACAGAGCGCGTCCAAAAACAGAGCCCTGCGGAACCCACTGTTATACTTTACCAGCAGTTGGAAGCCATTAATAACTACTCTCTGAGATACGGGTTATCCAGCCAGTTATGCACCCCTTATAGTAGCCCATCTAATTGTATTTGCCTAGTTTATCGATAAGGATGATATGCGAGGACCGTATCAATGCCTTACTAAAGTCTAGTTAACCACCATTCTGCCTTATCCACAAGGGTCATTACCTACAAAGAAAGCTATCAGATTAGGTTGACACAATTTGTTCTTACAAATCATGCTGGCTATTCCCTATCACCCTTACACCTTCAAGTGTATTGCAGATGATTTCTTTAATTACTTGCTCCTTATCTTCCTGCACAGAAGTTAAACTAAATGGTCTGTAGTTTTCCGGGTGGTTTTTATTCCTTTTTATAGATGGGCACTATATTTGTCTTTTCCAGTCTTCTGGATCTCTCCGTCTCCCATGACTTTTCCAAAATAATAGCTAGAGGCTCAATACTCCTCTATTAACTCCCTTGAGTATTCTAGATGCATTTCATCAGGCCCTGGTGACTTGCAGACATCTAACTTTCTAAGTGATTTTAACTTGCTTGTTTTTATTTTATCTTCTAAACCTACCCCTTCCATAAGCATTCACTATGTTAGACATGCCTTCAAGACTTCTCAGTGAAGACCGAAACAAAGAAGTCATTAAGCATCTCTGCCATTTCAAGTTTCCTGTACTGTTTCCCTCCTCACTGAGCAGTGGGCCTACCCTTGTCCTTGGTCTTCTTCTGCATCTAATGTATTGATAAAAGTCTTTTGTTTCCGGTTATTCCTATAGCTAGTTGAGCCATTTTGTGCCTTTGCCTTTAATCTTGCCCCTGCATTTCCTATGTTGTCATCGTCGGACTCCTCATTGTCACTTTGGAGCTGAAGGAATAGCTCAACTGCCAAACGTGATGTGCTCGGTGACACTCATCAGCAAGTCCTCAGCAGGCTCGGGCTCCATTTCCCACAGAAATCGCCGCGGCACAGAAACCGTTGGGAGACTCCACAATGGCGCCAACGTGGACGAAAAACCAGTGAGGCTGGGATGTGAAGCGAGCACCCCGGGGCATTTGGGACAGCAATAGAAGTGCCCCACCTTCTTCCTTCCCACACTCTGGCGCCAAAATGGACGAGGTGCTCTGTGGGATAGCTGCCCACAATGCACCACTCCCAACAGCACTGCAAATGCTGCAAATGTGGCCACATTGCAGCGCTGGTAGCTGTCAGTGTGGCCACACTGCAGCGCTTTCCCTACACAGCTGTATGAAGACAGCTGTAACTCCCAGCGCTGCACAACTGCAAGTGCAGCCAAGCCCTTACTCTGTGTCGTTCCAATTGCTTGTGCATAATAAGAGCTTCACAGTACCCCAGGCAGACTTTCTCTATAGGAAGCTCAGCCCTGAAGGCATGTCACCACATTGTACCATTTCTGAAACGACTTCCTCTGTAGTAAAATAACTATTTGCGGAGGGTCACATGTTTTAGTAACTTTTTCTCAGTACATTTTTCATTGTACTGTGGTGTCATGTGGCAGACCTGGTTATTGTGCCCCTTCTTGTCACAGCTTCTGCATTGCTAGAAGTGATAGAAACACTGGCACAGCTGATGTAATATGCCTAAACAGTGGAAATTCAGATCCATCTCTGGGACTCCCTCAGTCTCTCCTGCTGATGCTGTTCCTCTGTGGATAAATAATGAACAAGATTGAAGCAGGGGGGCTGAACCCAGGGTCTCCCACCTCCTTGCTGGGAGCCCTAACCACTGTGCTACAGAGCCATGCACTCCCTTCCTGCCCTCCCACCCATGACTGTTCCATTGATAAATACTTAAACAGTCATTGAGCCAGTGGAAGGGTGAGAGTGACTCTGTAGTCCAATGGTTAGAGCACCCTCCAGAAAGGTGGCAGAGCCCTCTCCAAATCCTTTTTCCTCTTCTGGCAGAGAGGGGGGAATTCGAATATGGGTCTCTCACATCTAAGCAAGTGGGCTAAAGGTTATAAGGTGGGTATGACCACCTCCTCTGGCCATTTTGGATGGAGCAAGGCGGGCACCAAACTCATTCCTTCAAGAAGAGTCTTAGGCACTGGGTTCCTGATCATGACTTGCTAAACAGAGATAGGCCTCCTAACTCTCAAAGGGGGCAGAGTTTAGCACACACTACTGTTGTTGGCATCTCACACTACCTAGCTTAGGGATCTCCCTGCCTAGCTTGCTGGCTTTTAGTGGACTGCGTTCTTAGGTGCATGGTATAGGGAGTCTAGGTGTCAAACTTGGCTTTGTGGATCACAGTTGTTCCTGTAATTTTTTAGTCATATAAAAGCTAAGTGCCATGATGCTCAGTCTTGCAACGACCACATCCCTTTGTGGATCCCACCCTAAATGACTTGCCCATGGGAAGTCTGTGGCAGAGCTGGCAATTGAACCCAGGTCTTACAAGTCCCAGGCTAAGACCCTAAGCAGTGAACTGTCTTTCCTTTTTACAGTTGCTACAATTATTTAAACAAAAATGATGGGGTCCAATTGCTTTTCGCGATCCATCACAGAAGGATCCCTGAGTCTGTGTGGATGAAGGGGTAGAATCTGGCCACCTCTGCAGCCTCACTCCTACTCAGGATCTCATTTCAAGCTCTATGCACTTCCATGATCTAGCTCTTTTTAGCATCTATTTGTGCATTGCCCGTAGCAATTTGCCTTCTGTGAATGCCATCTCTCTGCTCATGAGGTCCTGCTCCCGTGTGTCAAAGCAGGCAACCCAGGCTAAGTTAATGCTGACACTTGGGAGATATAGGCATCCAAAGCAACAAGCAGGACCGCCTACATAAGATCTCCCTATTGCTATTGTTCCCCCCTCATCCTCTGTTGGTGGTGCTGCCCTTTCTCACCCCACTCCATGTAACGAGAAGATCTCTGTACCATTGGGGAGGGCCCATCTGAACACAGTACAGCATAGGCCTAGGATGCTACCTGTCCAGGTGGTACCAGAAGGTAAGTGTTCTAGAATGATGATTTCTCCTGCTGACCTCCAGGCATAGAGCACTTCACAGGCCCTGCAATTATGCCCTGCACCTGCTCTTGATGATGACTGCACATTGGAATAGTCTGTGAAGTACAGTGTGAGACTTTCAAAACTAACTAGGGCAGGGCCAGCTTCAGGCCAATTCAACCAATGCCTCTGAATCAGGCCCTGCCCCTAAGAGGGCCCCGCATCCAAGCCCCAGTACGGGATACCAGCAAGAGCTGATGCACTGTACCGGGGTGGCCTGGCTTCCCCAGGGGGCAATTTAAAGGGCCTGGGGCTCTCAGCAGGGGCTGGAGCCCCAGGCCCTTTAAATTGCCACCAGAGCCCCACTGCTGGAGCCCTGGGGTAGGGCTGCAGGGCTCTGGGGGCTATTTTAAAAGTCCGGGGCTCCCGTTGCTTCTACCACCCTGGCCCTTTAAATAGCTGCTGGAGCCGCGCAGCTTCCCCAGGGCTCCCTCAGCTATTTAAAGGGTCAGGACGGTAGAAGCAGGGGACCCCCGGGCCCTTTAAATATCTCCCAGAGCCCTGGGGTAGTGGAGGGGGGGTCCAGCTGCCTCTGCTGTCCCGGTCCTTTAAATAGTCATGGGAACCCCTCCGCTTCCCCCAGGGCTCCCTCAGCTATTTACAGGGCCGGGGTGGTGGAAGCAGGGGAGCCCTGGGCCCTTCAAGTAGCCCCCAAGCCCCGGGCTGCTGCTGCTGCTATGCCAGTGGGGGAGGGAGGAGAAGGGGGCACTCACCGTACAGGCACCCCCTGCCCGCACCAACCCCGTACCTCCTGCCCTGCCTGCACCAGCCCCTTGCCTGCTGCCGCCTTTGCACCCCCTGCCCTGCCCACGCCAGGCCCCTGTCTCCAGCCAGCCTCACACCCCTACCCTGTCTCCAGCCAGCCCCTGTCGCACCCCTCTGCCTGGAAACCAGCCAGTCCCACACTCCTTGTCTCCACCTGCCAACCCATGCCGCACCCCCCTGGGGGCCGTGCCCTGAAGCCGCCAGCCCACCCACACCCCCTGTCTCTAGCCAGTCCGCATCCCTTGCCCTGCCTGCAGCCAGACCTACCCAGTCAGTCCCTGCCCTGCCTCCAGCCAGCCCATGTCCACCTGGTGCCTGCAGTTCCCAGGGCAGTAACTCTGCACACCTGCTTCAATGGGAGGGGGCAGGGAGCAGCTGGGACCCACACATGTGCCCACCCTAGGGTGACCGGACAGCAAGTGTGAAAAATCGGGATGGAGGTGGAGGGTAATAGGATCCTATATAAGAAAAAGACCCCAAAATCGGGACTGCCCCTATAAAATCAGGACATCTGGTCATCCTAGCACATCCCCAGGGAGTGGTGGGGACCCACACATATGAAACAGAGCTCATTTCTAGTTCAGGCCCATCTTTTTAAAAAAGAACTTTAGGTGGGGTTAACATACATCCGTATTTTCCCAGACATGTCAGGCTTTTTGGTTCTTAAATCGCCATCCGGACGTATGATAACCCTATTGGTACAAAAAATACATACTGTGGCACATCCCTTAAATCAGAACTTTTTGTAGGGAATCGATTGCTAAGAAACGAAAGGCTTTTTTTTTCTTTTTTTTTTTTTTTTAGTCATCTCTGCCGGCTCCCCGCCAAAAATGTTTGAATTGGGCCCCGCACTTCCTAAAGCCGGCCCTGGACTAGGGGATTTAGCCACCCAACCTCCATTAATGTCAATGGGAGCTGTTTGTTTTAGTGTTACTAAATCCACTAGTCACCTTTGAAAATCTCAACCAGTTTTCTTATTTCATGGCCTCAATTACAAAAGTTATATCCACTGTCATATGGCCAGGGTCAGCATCGACTGATTCCAGGGGCTGCTCTTACTCACAACCTCCTGCACCACCTGATCCACCTCCTCACTGCTGCTTTGTTTTGTTGTTTGTTCTTCCTGTTCATTCTGTCAAAAACTTCCTCCTTGCCTACTCAATTCCCAGTCCATGAAATCCTTTCATGATTGCTTGTAGAATACTGCTAGTCTGAATACACAAACAAATACGTATTTGTATGCATCTCTTGGATACTTTTCCTTTGTATGAACAATTCAGAATAAACAAAACTGTGGTCATACAAATATTTGCAAAGAACAGCTGAATGCTGTTTTTAAGAGTCTTTATGAGTGCCTCTTTGCAGTACCCAATCAGCTCTTTTTTAGCTAATTCCATACCAGTGTTTCAGAAAACATAAAAAAACCTGCTAGAAGTGTTCTCTAATCATGACTGCTGTAAGTCAAAAGAAATTGGAAGGTGTCCAGAGAAAGTGAGTGAGGTCTAGGAAAGAAATATAATGGTAATCTAAGTACTCACATGCCCCACCCCCTGCTCCACACAAAGAAAAGTTAGCGATAGATGTTGAAAACTACCTGCTTTGAATTTCAGTGTCTCCACCAAAAGTGCTTTTGTCAGGATTTTGTCCCTGGCTTTTCAGAGATTAAAAGGCTTTTATTGGGACTCTTTAGTATGAGACTTTTTTCTTCACTTGGATGAGATCTTTGAGGTATTGCTTTGAGATATTGATCAGACATTTTTTACGATGCTGTGCTATTTCCATCACCATGGGGAGGAATTTTACCAAAGGTAAAGATTATATAAAAAATGAATGTGGCTCAGTTATGAGTGGTGTACATACAGAATTGAAATTGTAGCAGGCTTTCAAAGGATTCCAAGATGTTTCCAGTTTCAGCATCACTGTGCTCAATGCAGTTCATTTTAAATGAGGTACACTAGTGTATTGAGAGTAGTGTATGGGCAGGAATGAAAAATGAGACATCACGGTGAGTTTAAAGTTGGAAATCTTTGTAGAGATTCTAACTGTGATCCTCATCTCTCTGTGATTATAATGGTTCTCTGGATGAAATGCTAACATTTATATTTGTATTTGTTTAGAGGAAGGGTCAAATGCTGTGAGACTGCCTCTTGCAAAGTCTGAGCACCCGTGGCTCCCAATGAATTCAACAGCAGTTGAGGGCACTAAGCACCTCAAAGGATCAAGCCTCAATTCAGTGCCTGTTGTGGAGTATTGTCACTTAGACATTCTGAAAGCAGCGTGATTTTTTCTTTGGATTTTATTTTACTGGTGTATCATTTTTAAAATGTCAACATCTTTTAATACCTATTATTGAAATAAGACACCAACGGTAAGCCTAGTATAAACAAAAATTGGGATCTTTGAGATAAAGATCTCAAAACATCTTGGGATTCAAATAAAATAAATGTAAGAAGCAAAATCCGGAGACGTAGAAACCCAATTGCCCTTCATTATTTTGACATAATGATTATTAAAACAATCCAAGAAACTACAGACTAAAATCAGAAATTCTCAAATTGAGGTTCCAAAATTTTTTTTTAAAAAATTCTGTAAAGAATCAGGCTTATTTTACATCAGTGTTTGTCATCTGAGCACCTGAAAGATCATTACCTCATCATAAATATAAAGGAGAAAATACGGTACATGAATTCTAATTTTAAGGGGAAATGTTTGATATACATTAGAGTAAAAACTGCCAACATACAATATAGAGCTGGCTATTATTTCATATGGAGGAGGAACAGTACAAGAGTTGGTTTGGAATTCAGGAGACTGAGACTCCCATAGAATAGAGCAAAATACATGTGAAGCAGTTGGTCATTATTCCAGAAAACGGTACCTTCTATTTTTGACATTGTCCTTTATACTGAGAAGGCTCTAGGCCATGAATTCAGCTATGCAGTGGAACAGGCAGTGGCAGCCAAAGAAGCCAAAAATCATAGGTTGGCTAGTTTATATCACAAGCAAAATGTGGTTTTACCTCATCTCTTCAATCTTTTCATAATAAAATGCATTTTAAAAAAAATTTATGCTACTCCTTGAGAGAATTTTTGAGGTAAAGTATTGGAAATTCAAAATGGCATTTGAATCTTTACCACTTTCTGTAATAGAAAAGAGGAAATCTCATTTCTTGATTAAATGAATTAATTGAAATCCACACACCCACAAAGAAGTTTTTACCTGTAAATATATAGAGAGTGCAAACTGATAATCTCACCCAATTCATCCAAAAATGCCTATGCTTTGGAAAAGATGCTCAGTTGTCTTATCTTGCCCCATAAAGGTTTAAATACTGCAAGTTGATCCAGTTGCTTGTATAATAATCATTCTGCACTGGACTGTGATCTCAAATGAGGAATAGTTGGGACCATTACTTGGTTGGGAGAACTCCAAGGCAAACTCATGTGCCTCAAGATTCAACAGGCATCACACTTCCTTCTGGGTCCCTCTTGAATAAACCCCCAGCAGGGTGCTAGCTGAAACTCTGTTGCTGGAGATGGCACCTTTCAAATGAATCTTAATACTGAGGGTCTTCAAACTTTTGATAATTAAAAATCCCAATACACCTTTCGTAGGAATAAGAATTAATACTCTATATCTTGCCTACCTAAAACTCACCCTCTAACATCAGTTATAATATTTTTATTTTCTGTTCCAAATTGTGCAGTGGGTTGTGTGTTATACACTGTAGCGAGGCGGTGTGGCTCCTCTCCTTCACAGGGAGGGTTGAGCCCCGTCAATCATCTCCCAGGGCGGAATCGCTGGGTGGAAGTCCCGCCCCTCAGAGGGTCAGGCGGCGACCCGGAAGGATAAAAGCCTGGCCCCAGCCGTCAGTCAGGCCCCAACCGCTGCTGGGAGCAGACGTGCCCGCCGGCTTTCGTCACTGGGAGGCTGCTGAGGCCAGAGACTGGTACCAGGAGCTGCCAGAGCTGCCCCGCAGCCGCTACGACGAGGAGCTGCCAGAGCTACCCCGTAGCCGCTACAACGAGGAGCTGCCAGAGCTGCCCCACAGCCGCTACGACGAGGAGCTACCAGAGCTACCCCGTAGCCGCTATAACGAGGAGCTGCCAGAGCTGCCCCGCAGCCGCTACGACGAGGAGCTACCAGAGCTACCCCGTCCTTACTACGGCCCAGAGGAGCCGTCGGACCAGACCTGGGCCGCCTTCCCGGAGGTATTCCCAGACCTACCGCCCAGCCTTGAGTGGGAGGAACCCATGGTGCTGGACGTTCTGGCGAACCAGGTAGGAGCCGAGGGGGAAATAGGAAGTAGCCCGGGGGCAGCTGACTACAGTCAGGCTGCAGAGGGCCCCGAGCCTATGTCAGTGTGTTTCGGTCAGGACCCCCACTGACCGCCATTAGCGGCGACAGCCGCTACTAGGGCCCCGGGCTGGAACGCAGAGGAGTGGGCGGGCCTGCGTTCCCCCTGCCACCTGTAACCGGGTGGCAGAATCCCCTTCTCCCCGGCCTAGAGAGGCCAGTGTGATTGAACCATTGTATCGCTGTGTGTTTGGTGCCCTGCCCGAACCAAGGGCTGGGCCCCCTCTGACTTTGCCATTGCTCTGCCCTGCCCCAAAAGGGCCAGAGCTCCTTGTCCTGTGTTTGGTGCCCCGCCCGAACCAAGGGCTGGGCCCCCTCTGACTTTGCCATTGCTCTGCCCTGCCCCAAAAGGGCCAGAGCTCCTTGTACTGTGTTAGGTGCCCCGGCCGAACCAAGGGCTGGGCCCCCTCTGACTGTGCCACTGCTCTGCCCTGCCCAAAAAGGCCAGAGCTCCTTGTACTGGGTTGTACTGTGTTTGGTGCCCTGCCCAAACCAAGAGCTGGGCCCCCTTGACTTTGCCTGTGCTCAGTCGTCTCCATAGGGACCGAACGTCCCCCGGACGGTGGACCGCGGGTCCAAGGGGCTGGACCCTTGGAGGACAGAACAAGGCCGGTGTGGCTCCCCTCCTCCACAGGGAGGGTTGAGCCCCGGCAACCCTCATTACATACACACAAGATTATAAACTGCTCACAACTGTTTTAGTGGATTATAGGGAGGGCTGGTAGTATTGGGAGACTGGAAACTAGTGGAGATGGGGAGAAGGAGGTGGGGGAAAAACAGATTTGATGAGGCGCTGGAGTGAGGGAGAACTTGGACTGACTGAGCAAGAGGGCTGAGACTGAGAGGAAAAGCCTGAGGATTGGAGATTGGGACTGGCTAGGTGACGAGAATAGGACTGGGATGAGGACTTGGAGTAGAAAAGAGACAGGTCTGGTACAAGGACAAGTTGGAGAGGCCGGGCAGAGGAACCTGTAACCAATGAACACATTCCCCTCCAGAGCTTGGAATGGAATCCATGGTTCCTGAATTTTTTTTCCAGCTTGCTTTTTTTCAAAATCTAGTTTGTGCGGATAATTTCCTATGTTAAAAGAATATTAAGGTTGCAAAGTCAACTTGGAATTTAGGAAATGCCAGAATTAAAGTTACTTGTGCAACTTTATGGGCAAAATGCTGCTGGCTCCTTGTGCATGTGCATTATGATAGTCTTTAATTATATAATCACTATTATTTATATATATATACAATCACCCTATATAATCATTATTATACTATTTTTTCTATTGGATACCTGCCTCATTCAGTGCACAGGATAAATGGTGCTCATTAGTGAGCAGCTATTTAATAGTTTTTCTCCTCGTTGTTCAGCACATGATCCTATGCTTTCTTTACTGTACACTATTCAAACCCTGCTCTGAACACAAAATTACTAACTTTCAGGTGTCTTCTTTGTAAGTGAAACAAACATATTTTCTATGTTAGGTACCATCCCATAAATGCGGGTTACTTTGCATTACTCGGTAAGTGGGTAACATTATTATTTCCAATTTAAAGTTATTTTTTTCGCCACACAAGGTAACCTCCAAATATAGCAAATAATAGCTGAATATTTTAAAGAAAGAAAGCAACACTCAATTAGACTCCGCAGAAACATGCCAAGCAGAAAACCCATAATATGTTTACTTAAATATAAGTCCCAGGAAAGAGTTTTGAATGGAGTTACTATTTCTATTTTCTTCCCATGACCGCAGTGTGTACTGTACTACAGGAAGCAATCAAAATTCTTGAGTTGAGGCATAGGTGGAACAACTCATAAATCAAGAGCTGACATTATTCTGACAAGCAATATTTACATATCCCTATGTGTGTTCATCACTAGGTGCTATATCTTAGAAGGTAGATAATTGCCCTTGAGGGGATGCTTCATAGAGCAACCAGAATGAGACCAGATTTATAAAAGGCTCCTGATAGCTAAAGGGACCTGAACCGATTATCAGAGAAAAATAGAATCTTTCAAACTCACAAAGGGATTGATAAAAATGCTTTGCATAAATTCTCACTGCCAAAGATCACTCAGATAAAAGTAAGAGGATGTACAGTCATTTAAATAGACAGATTAGGAGTGAGAGGAACTTTGCCTTAAATCGGGGGGAAGGGGGGGGTAAGAAACCAAAGGCCACATTTTCAAAAGTAAACTTATATTAGGTGCCTTCAATTCTGAGTGCCCAGCTCTTAGACACTTAGCACTTTATTTTTCAGGGGATGAGCACTTCTAGCTCACATTGGCCTGGACCCTCAGTTGAAGCTGTGGGTTCTCTGCATTTCTAAAACACCGTATTTCTTCTAAACAGTTCTAAATATGTTGCTTTTTAGTTCGTTTAGGTGGCCCCTTTGTTTTTGTGTTAGAGAGGGGGTAAATAGTAGCAATTGCCTGGCCTCTGTACTGTGCACTATTTCACATAACGGCCATATTACCCTTTTGTCTCCTCTCTTACCTAAATAACGTTAATCTTTTAAATCTTCCCCTGTACAAGTCTCTTCTTGCCTTTAGTTATTTTCATTGCCTTCCAATGGATATTTTCAGATATTGGTGTCACCTTTAAGAGAGGAAGTGAACAAATCTGAACTCAGTATTCAAGGCAGGGACATACCACACATTTATATAATAGCATTATAAATATTTTAGTATTATACTCTAGTCTTTTTTAATACAACCTAACATATATGTATACACTCATACATCTTTATTGCCTCTACACAGTGTATGAATTTCTATCCTTTTTCCTGAGTGCTTATAGTTAAGACAGAACCCATCGGTGTATATGATTAGTTCAAATTATTCCAGTGTGCATTACTTTGCACCTATCTTCAGTTAATTTAATCTGTCTTTGTGCCTTCCAGTTTCCTAGCTTTGTTATATCCTTCTGAAATTTTTCATAATCCTCATTACATTTGACTAGTTAGACTTGATTTAACCAAAATAATTCTGTGTCCTCCATAAACTTTACCACCTCTCTATTATTAACCTGGAAGAGGGGATGAACAAGCATTAATCTTAGTCCAGAACTGTTTTAACCTACTTCTCTTGTTAACTTTTTCTAATCTTTCATTGATCTTGTTGTGTGACCCAGCATCTCCAGCATCCTCCCTGCTAGGTTCCAAACTGCATCTTAATTACAATCCTGTAGGCTGCTGAGCATGCAGTGTTGCTATGTATAACCCCAAAGACTGTGATTTAAAAATTCAGTAGCTTGGCCTCAGTGCTTCTGACTTTGCAGGAGGAATAGGTGGGGACAGATACGGTGCAAAAGAGCGAGAGGGATATCCAACTGTTCTGGAAACATATAACTGCTGGGAGATGATGTGAAGGGATTCAAGTTTCCCATTTAAGATAAGCAGCTACCAAGAACATGAAGGCTTTATTAAAATCAGGCCCCTGTGGCAGGTGATTGGTGGTAGTAGGCCATTGCAGATTTGGAAAGAAGCTGCAGAAGATGGGTCACAGGTGGGTGAGTCACAGACTGTTAGAAGGTATGCAAAGATAAGCCTTCTTGCCCAAGTAAACTATTCCATTGGAGGGGAGAGGTAATAAATACAGTACGGGATTCAAAAGAACTGGATTTAGTACTGGATTTCCTTCTCCACTTTAGATTCCTACCTTTTAAAAGTCTTTAAGACTATTGTCAGTAGATAGAGTTAATATTTGGGCATTTTCTTCTTACAAAATGTTTACAGTTATAATTAAGATGGGAGTTTTAACTTACTGTCAATTAGCTTAATTAAAGCAAAAACCTGCCTGAGTCCTAGGAGGGGAGGATTCCTGCGATGTACCTTGTAACCACAACTGAGTTTTTAAAATGGAATTAGAAACAAATATGTAAAATATTCAGGAAATCTGAATATTGTGGATGACTTCATAGAATAGGGGTCTCAAACATGTGGGCCGCATGCAACCCATGGAATTATTTGTTGCGGCCCACCAAGCTCCCATGTCCGGGAGAACTGCGTCACCGCTCCTCTGTCTACCTCCAGGCGCTTCCCACTTAGCGCTTTTCAGAAGGGAGGGGGGAGCAGTAGGGAGCGCGTCTCAGGGGAAGAGGCAGAGAAGAGGTGGGGCCAGGGCAGGGATTTGGGGAAGGGGTTGGAATAGGGGCAGGGAGGGGGTGGATTTGAGTTGGGGACTTTGGGGAAGGGATTGGAGTGGGGCCAGGGAAGGGGTGGCAAGAGGCGGGGCAGGGGTGTGGCCTCATGGAAGGGGTGGAGTAGGGGCAGGGCAGGGGCAGAGGGAGGGCTTTAACAGAAGTAATTCTAAAAGTACCTGCATGTTTTGTCTGACTTTGAGTCAGGTGCATTACTGAGTGTTTATATTTTATTAAAACCGCTTGGAAATGACTTCATCGAAAAAAAGAACACTCCTGGAAGAAAAGAGAGTTTTCCAAGACAAATGGGAGAACTTATATTTTTTCACAGAGGTAAAAGATAAAATTCAATACCTTATTTGTCAGCAAATGACTTCTGTTCCCAAGGAGTATAATGTGTGTCAGCACTATGACATGATGCACCATGAAAAATATGATGCACCATGAAAAATATGATGCATTCACCAGAAAAATCAGAGAGGAAAAAGTTCAGCAACTTAAAGCAGCATTTTCCAAGCAAAGAAATTTCTTTTCAGAGATTAACAAATCTAGTGAAGATTTAGTAAGAGCAAGTTTTGTGATAAGTGAAATGATAGCTAAATCATCATGACTTTTTACTGAAGGCCTATTCATAAAAGAATGTCTTGTGAAGGCCAATGAAATTTTATGTCCTGATAGGAAGAAAGTTTTTGAAGGCATAAGCTTGTCTGCCAGTACAGTTGCCTGCAGGATAACAGATTTAGCAGATAATGTGCAAAAACAATTGATTCAAATGGCAAAAGATTTTGAAGCATTTTCAGTTGCTCTTGATGAGAGTAGAGATATATCAGATACCATACCATGTGCAGTGTTCATTAGAGGTGTGGATAGCAATTTGAATATAACTGAAGAATTGCTAGACTTAATGCCACTGAAGGGTACCACAATGGAACGTGACATATTTCAAGGACTGGAAGAGTATATTGAAAAAGCTGCACAGCCATGGAACAAACTCGTATCTTTGGCTACGGATGGTGTGCCATTGATGTGCTCTGAAAATGTTGGTGTGGTTGGATTATTAAAGACCAGACTGAACAGCCTCAATATACCAGGAATTATCTTCACCAGCATACATTGCATTTTGCACCAAGAAGCCCTGTGTAGTTGTAAGCGTCTACAAATGAAGGAAGTTATGGATGTAGTTGTTAAAACTGTTAATTTTATATGTGCACAAGGGCTGAATCACAGACAGTTCACTTCTTTTCTAGCAAGTATGGACAGAGAATATAAGGAACTTCTGTATCACACTCAAGTTAGATACCTGAGTTGTGAAAATGTTTTGAAGCTTTTTTTGCACTTAGGGAGGAGATTGATTCCTTCATGAAAATGAAAAACAAGGAGGTTCCACAGCTTGCTGATTCCACTTTGATCTGCATCCTTGCTTTTCTAATAGATGTAACTGATCACCTGAGTGCACTGAACTTGAAGCTTCAGGGTAGAAAACAGGTGATAACATAGACGCATGGCAGTGTTAAGTCATTCAAAATCAAGCTTACTTTGTGGGCGAAACAGTTGACTGCTGGCAATTTGGTCCATTTCTTGACTCTGAATTCCTTAGGAAAAGTTGAACCCAAATCCTTGAAAGAATATGCAGAAATCATTTCTAACTTACACAAACAGTTTGATGTGCAGTTCAAAGATTTCAAGGCACTTGAACCATGTTTTCAACTTTTTTCAACACTATTTGCTATGGAAATTGACAATGTTGCAGAAAAAATGCAGACGGAATTAGTGGAGCTTCAGTGTGATACCCTTTTGAAGCAGAAGTATCCAGATGTTGGAATTCCAGAATTCTACCGGTTTCTTTCACAAGAAAGATTTCCCATGTTATTCTCTGCTTCCGCAAGGGTCATGGCAATGTTTGGAAGTACATATATATGTGAACAGTTTTTCTTTTCCATAAAGATTAACAAATCTGTGTTAAGGTCAAGGCTTACTGATGAACATTTGAAAGTAACACTGAGATTGGTTTTGTCTCAGGATAATATTGATCTCTGTGTGATGCAAAATGCTGCCAGCTAAGTGGTTAGGAGTACTGTTAGCGTAGGGCCTGAGGAGAGAGTCTACATAGCCAGACAATCCTGCTGTCAGGGTACCAATGCCTGAGATGATGAGGCATCCAGGATTTCCAGGTTTATGGATCTTGGGTAGCAGATAGAATACCCCTGGTCACATCAGCCACATCATCAGAGGCTCGTTCACCTGCACATCTACCAATGTGATATATGCCATCATGTGCCAGCAATGCCCCTCTGCCATGTACATTGGCCAAACTGGACGGTCTCTACGCAAAAGAATAAATGGACACAAATCAGTCATCAAGAATTATAACATTCAAAAACCAGTCAGAGAACACTTCAGTCTCCCTGGTCACTCAATTATAGACCTAAAAGTTGTAATACTCCAACAAAAAAACTTCAGAAACAGACTCCAATGAGAAACTGCTGAATTGGAATTAATTTGCAAATGGGACACCATTAAATTAGGCTTGAATAAAGACTGGAGTGAATGGATCATTACACAAAGTAAAACTATTTCCCCATGCTAATTTTTTCCCTACTGTTACCCACACCTTCTTGTCAACTGTTGGAAATGGGCCATCCTGATTATCACTGCAAAAGTTTTTTTTCTCCTGCCCACCTTAATTGATTAGTCTCATTATAGTTGGTATGACAACACCCATTTTTTCATGTTCTCTTTGTATATATATCTTCCTACTGTATTTTCCACTGCATACATCTGATGAAGTGAGTTTTAGCCCACAAAGGCTTATGCCCAAATAAATTTATTAGTCTCTAAGATGTCACAAATACTCCTCATTCTTTTTACTGATACGGACTAACATGGTTACCACTCTGAAACCCATCTTCTGAGAATGTATCCACAGTGTATGGGTAGTAGAAGTGAACCAGCTGTTTGAAGAAACACCAGGAACCTATCTCCATGCAGTCATCCATCTCCTTCCACCTAGAGTCCATTTCTGGACCAAGAAATCCGCTGGCTGGTAACTCAACATTTCAATATCTTAGCATTAGGTATGGGGGTTGCCAGAAATTGTGACCAGCCCAGTAACTGGAAACTACATTTCCTTAAGATAGCACAGTCCTAGAACACTCCCTAAGGCAGTGAGATCCATGGCTGGCTTCAAGGACAAAAATCCTGAGCAGCTGGCTTGATTTCCCATTAGACATGTTATACAGCAGCTGCTCCAGTCAAACTCACCGTGAACTGAAAAAACTGTGGAGAACTAAGAAATAGAAGGCAAAGGATATGAGTGAGCATCAAATAATTTTCAGCAACTAAACTTTAACACCAAGCAAAGTTAAATTTGATCGCCATTGTCTTAAAAAATTGGTGTATTTTCAAACTACAGTCCAATCTGTCCTTGAATTCAGAGACTGATTTGTCAGGAAGTAAAACCCTAGTGAAATTTAAGGATGAGTTCTTGCAGGATTCCAGACTACTGTTTGACTGCCATGACTATGTGAGGGAAATAGCACTTTTAGCTACTGTAGCTTTAAATTCTAAAATAAAATCTCTCTGGAGACAGAGGTTCAGAAATAAAGGATTCAACTAATAAAGTTTAATTGTGTGGGCCTAAGGTGACTGATTTGTATAATATTCAAAATGATAAGCAGAGAGGTGTGCAGGATCTCTGAGGGTTCAGTGTAAGTGAGTATGGAGCATTGTTTAGAGAATTTGGAGGCTCGTGAAAATGCAAGTAAGTGTAACACAAGGTTTAGGCAAGGAGAGATGCATGTTGCTTTAAGTACTGGTGGAATAATGGTATGAGAGGTAACTTACCCTGATCTCTAGCCCAACTGATGGATACCTGAGAAGCTTGTATTTCCTGTGTATGTAAACACACTCCTGTTTATTATTTGAAGAAACAGCTCCTGTGTTGTGTTGAACCTCTCTTATTATGATTCTATTTCCAATTTTAGTAAGAATCTGCAGGATCCCATGCATATCGATCAACTAATGTGTTTCCAGAGGGGATGCAGGTAATAGAGGAGAGGACGGGTCTCTCCACTGACTGCCTTGACTTAGTTCTCTTGAGTAATACACAGGATTTAATTTACTAGGTAAATATGGATGATCCACTAATGGCAGTAACCAACATAGGACTGACTTTGTTATCCTCATTGTGGTGTCAGGAAAGCATATATAAAGGAAGTCTTCAAAGGTAAAATTAAGTTGTTAATTGAAAACATCCTGGGGAAAAAAATAGTTAAATTCCAAGATCTCAACATGTTTACAAATGTAAGTAAACACTATTATCCCCATTTTATAGATGGGAAAGCAGAGGCACAAAGTAGTTGTAACTTGTCCAAAGTCACATAGTAAGGCAGTAGCAGGGCCAAGAATAGAAACAAGAACTTCTGAATCACACTGTCTGATATCTTGTCCAATGGATCATGCTTCTCCCTGGACTAGGTAGAGAAAGGAAACGTACCAGAGGAAAGTCAGACATAGGATAGTATAATTAAATGAAAATAATTAAATGAAGGTCAGTCAGAACACTCCATATACCCTGAGCTACAATATAAAACCAGGCTACAGAGCATGAAACTCACGATGCGTTTACACTGGAACTGGAAGGTGTAAATTCCAGCTTGAGAAGCCATACCCACATTAGCACACCAAAAATAGAAATGTAGTTGTGGCAGTGCAAGCAGCAGGTGAGGCTAGGGGCTCCAAATACATACCTGGGGTTTCAGATGGATTAATATGCAGAGCTGCTTGCACTGCTCTGGGTACCCTTCTATTTTTGGTGTGCTAATGTGGGTATGGCTACTCTAGGTGGAAATGACACTTTCCAGTTCTGGTGTAGACGTACTTTTAGACAATAAATTTAAAATGGGTGCACGAAAGGCAGTTTTTAAACAACCCATATTTAATCTGTGGAACCCACTGTAATTGCATGTGATTGAAGCACAGAGTTTAGTAATTTTTTTACAAAGAGGATTAGACCTTTATAGAAAAGGAACCCCAGTTGCAGTTATATTAAGTAGCTTAAAATGACAAAAGCTAATATTTTTCCTGCTTCAGGTAGCATGCTCCAGTATGAGGGTAGCTTCTGATAAAGAGAGGGCCAGCTTTAGGCCAATTCAACCAATTCACCTGAATCGGGCCCCGCCCCTAAGAGGGCCCCGCATCCAAGCCCCAGTACAGGATACCAACAAGAGCTGGTGCACTGTACCGGGGTGGCTTGTCTTCCCCAGGGGACAATTTAAAGGGCCTGGGGCTCCCAGCAGGGCTGGAGCCCCAGGTCCTTTAAATTGCCACCAGAGCCTCACTGCTGGAGCCCTGGGGTAGGGCTGCAGGGCTCTGGCGGCTATTTAAAAAGTCCAGGACTCCCGTTGCTTCTACTGCCCCGGCCCTTTAAATAGCTGCTGGAGCCGCGCAGCTTCCCCAGGGCTCCCTCAGCTATTTAAAGGGCCAGGGCGGTAGAAGCAGGGGACCTCTGGGCCCTTTAAATATCTCCCAGAGCCCTGGGGTAGTGGAGTGAGGGCCAGCTGCCTCTGCTGTCCCGGTCCTTTAAATAGCCATGGGAACCGCACCCCTTCTCCCGGGGCTCCCTCAGCTATTTACAGGGCTGGGGTGGTGGAAGCAGGGGAGCTCTGGGCCCTTTAAGTAGCCCCTGAGCCCCGGGCTGCTGCTGCTGCTATGCCAGTGGGGGAGGGAGGAGAAGGGGGCACTCATCGTACAGGCACCCCCTGCCCGCACCAACCCCGTACCTCCTGCCCTGCCTGCACCAGCCCCTGCCTGCTGCCAGCCTTGCAGCCCCTGCCCTGCCCTGCCCACAGCCAGCCCCTGTCTCCATCCAGCCCTGCACCCCCTGCCCTGTCTCCAGCCAGCCCCTGCCGTACCCTCTGCCCTGCCTGCACCAGCCCCTGCTGCACCCCTTGCCCTGTCTCCAGCCAACCCTTGCCACATACCCCTGCCTGAAGCCAGCCAGTCCCACACTCCTCTGTCTCCAGCCCTGCCAACCCATGCCGCACCCCCCTGGGGGCCTGCCTGAAGCCAGCCAGCCCCCCCCACACCCCCCTGTCTCTATCCAGCCCCGCACCCCTTGCCCTGCCTGCAGCCAGACTCTACCTCCAGTCAGTCCCTGCCCTGCCTCCAGCCAGCCCCATGTCCACTGGTGCCCTGCAGTTCCCAGGGCAGTAACTCTGCACACCTGCTTCAATGAGGGGGGCAGGGAGCAGCTGGGACCCACACATGTGCACACCCTAGGGTGACCAGACAGCAAGTGTGAAAAATCGGGATGGAGGTGGAGGGTAATAGGATCCTATATAAGAAAAAGACCCCAAAATCGGGACTGCCCCTATAAAATCAGGACATCTGGTCACGCTAGCACACCCCCAGGGAGTGGTGGGGACCCACACATGTGAAACAGAACTCATTTCTAGTTCAGGCCCATCTTTTTAAAAAAGAACTTTAGGTGGGGTTAATATACATCCATATTTTCCCAGACATGTCAGGCTTTTTGGTTCTTAAATCGCCATCTGGACGTATGGTAACTCTATTGGTACAAAAAATACATACTGTGGCACATCCCTTCAATCAGAGCTTTCTATAGGGAACCAGTTGCTAAGAAATGAAAGGCTTTTTTTACGTTTTTTTTTTTTTTTTAGTCATCTCTGCCGGTGCCGCGCCGAAAATGTTTGAATTGGGTCCCGCACTTCCTAAAGGCGGCCCTAATAAAGAGGACACCACGCTTCTTCTGCCCTCCTTCTTTTTCCCCCAAACATCAAAATGATCAAATAAACCTACCTCCTGATTTTCAGTTACAAAAGCCCATACTAGAAACTCCATTGATAGCCTATTTCTAATCTCATTTACAGAAACTTATAGTGAGAGCAGAATTAAAACTCACTAATAGAAGAGTGCACAACTCTGATACAAATTGTGAGGAAGGAGAATTGTGTGGTTAAGGCACTGGACTGGGACTCAGGCCATCTGCATTCAGTTCTCACCTCTGCCACAGGCTTCCTTTCTATCCTTGGGCAAGTTAAAATTCTGTTTCAAATCCTCACATGTACATGGGGATAGTAATTTTTTCTTCCATCCTTTGTCTGTCTTGTCAGTTTAGACTGCAAGCTCTTTAGGTCAGCTGCTGTCTCTTCCTTTGTGTACATGCAGTGCCTAGCATAATGGAGCTTTGATATCACTTACTTTCCACTGTAGGTAACAGTACATGACATCTAAAAGTCTGTTTCAGCTACTCTTTTCACTAGTTCTGCTAGTGGTAAAAATGACAGAATAAAGTAATATCGATTTGATTCAGGTTCTTACATCATACCCCTCACTGTGGTATCTGAGTAGCATGTATATTCACATATGTTATTTATGACACTCCAGAGTGTTTCTTGCAATCTGTGGGTAAAACCCACAATGACCTTTGTAAAAGTCTTGGAAAAGTCAAAAGTCAGCTTTCATTACAGGAAAAGTGGCTCAGCCACTGGTCAAATACATGAACAATGAACACAATCTAAACAGACACTTGAAAAATTCCCCAGTGACAAAGTGCCAAGGCCTGAACAATTGGATAACAAAGAATATTTCTGGTTCTGTCAAACCCAGTTCTGCTCTGAAACAGCAGTGAACCTACAGTGTTTATTTATTTATGCCTTAGAACACTATCCCTTTGAGAGCAGTGCTACCATCTGAGTAAAACTATCACTACAGCATTAGGATTCCCAAATTGTTATGAACACACTGTACTGTTTAATTGTCTTGTTTTGCCATTGTGTTTTGTTCAGGGGTGAAAGTAACTTAAAGGACTTACCAGTACACCGAAGTCCTGAGTGGGGGCATGGTCTCAACCAGAAGGGATGGGGCCTTTCATGATTTAAAGGCCTTGGGGCTTCAGCTGTGGTGGCTGGGATCCCTGGCACTTAGGGGTGAATTAAAGGGCCCGGGGCTCCGACTGCTGCAGAGCTCCATGCCCTTTAAATCACTGTGGGAGCCCTGCCACTGCTAACCCAAGGCAGCAGGGGTTGGGTGGTGCTTTAAAGATCCCAGGGCTCCATGCAGGGGCTGGAGCTCCAGGTCCTTTATATCCCTACCTGAGCCCAGCTTCCAGAGCTCCGGTGGTGATTTAAAGGGTCTGGGGCTTCTCACAGCAGCTGGAGCCCTGAGCCCTTTAAATCATCACCAGAGAAGCTGGTCCAATTTGGCATGGCGTACCGGCTCTTGCTTACTTTCACCTCTGGTTTTGTTAGAGTTTCAGTGAGATATGCCTTAACCATCTGAAAAAGGCAGAATTTGAAACACATTGAAGAATTATACTTCACTGGAATTATTTGCTTGATGGCCTAGTGTATGAATGTTTTCTTTCTGGTAGCCCCTAGAGATCCCAATTGTGATTGTACTATATGTAGCACAATGATCCATCAAACACAGGAAGATGCAGTTCCAGCTGTGAAGAGGTTGCATCCTGAAGCCCCAATCCCGCAGTGACTTGCACTTGCGCTTGACTTTAAGCATTGAACAGGACTCCTCACCTTCTTAAAGTTAATTCTTTCCAGGATCAGGGTCTATTTGCTAACTACACAATGAAGTGATGTGATGCAGGATATAGGTTTCATTGACACAAGCTTGAGATTGCCACATTACTCACAAATGTTGAAGCCACAAGATAAGTATGTGGGTTATCCCGAAGAAGTGCTGACCATTACCCTATAATGAATTTATATGCCATGTGTTTAACAAAAATAAAAAAAAGCTATTACAGAAAAATGGTTGAAAGAATTTTAAAAATTGTTAATAATATGTATCTTAATCCTCTGTCTGTAGAGCCAGGCTTCCCTTGTACTGTGAGTCCAGCTATACTTGACGTGAGGGGGAGAGCGGAAGTTATAACTACCAACACCCTTTAGCAAACCTCTGAAAAGTAACCTAAAATAACTTGTCATACATCTCATGCCTGTTGGGATCACAAGATCTACTGGGGCTATAAAAAGTGCAGCTTAGAAAGGAGGAATTGCCAAAGTTCCAATGGAGGAACATCCATGACTAACCCTGGTGGTTCATGAGATATTGGACTTAAAACCTATCACCAGCCGAGGTATGAATATTGCCTGTGCTGCACATCAGACCATTATTATGTAGTCTGCAATATTTCATAGCTATGTAAATTTGGGAATTATTGAAGAGATTTAGTATGTTATCAATGGTAATATACCAAAGCCAGATTCTCATCCCTTTGTGCAGTCCCCCAGCACAAAGGTGCTGGAAAGCTGCCATAATAAAACTTCCTGTATTCCTACCCTGGTATAAAGGATGCATCAGCAGAGGAGGGGCTGTGACTGGAGCACCATGTGCTCCTGGGATCTCCATCAGCATAACAGTAACTTGGGTGCCATTACCAGCTATAATTGATTGAGATAACCTTGAGGCTGCTTTAATGTGTGCCTGTGGCTAACTCACCCTTCAGCTGCCCTGCAGGATCAAAGCAGCACAAAAGTAACTTTAAGTCCCTTAAGTAATTTCCTCTAATCTTCTCCTTCCCTGAATCTTCCTCTTCTGATCAGTAGCTCAAGTGGACACAATGATCTGGCCCCAAATGTTTTGAACCATGTATGGAAGTTGTGGAATGTACCCAATAATCAGAATGTAATGGAGATAATGTTTTCCTCTTAAATTTTGCCTGGTGCCCATTCAGATGCTAAGGTGATAGGTGCCATATAAATGTGTAAATAAATAATTTAGAATTCTAATATCGGTGTTCAAAACCTTTCATTAACATGCAGGAAGGCCTCTGTTTGCAATGGCCCTAGCTAAATACGCAAATAGTAGGTATTACAATAGAAACACAAAAGCCGGACATGATTCAAGAATCAATAATTGCTGCATAAATTGACATCAATAATGCCAGTGAATATTGTGTAGGGCGTGCAAACAATGATCAAGCTCAAATGTGATAATCTTTCATCTGATGAACCTCCTTACTTTTTAAACATAAAAGCACATGCCCTCTAATTTTAACAGGGGAAATGGGAGGATTTAATAAATGGATCCCTCTTAGTTTGTTCTGGGTGTACAGCTTTAGATGCAATCATAAATACCCTTTCTAAGAGATGAGAAAGCTTTATAGTCATGGAAGGGGGAGTACTTTGATCTGTCAAATCATCCAAAAGGAAATTCAGATTTATCACAACACTGCAGTCATCAGGATGAAAAACAGATGAGGTGGTTAAGTGTCATTCCTGTGGCTTTAGACTGGACTTGAAAGACAACATATTCGATGCATGTGGAATAATAACTGAGACTTGGGTGAACCAAAATATCCATTGAACTGAACAGTGATTATGATTATTACTGTTAATTCCTCAGAGCTGCTGAAGTACGGACATGCCTCAGCAATATTTTTAAGAGATGTCCATTCAGATTAATAGAATGCAGGACAAATCTTGTAAAAAAAGACCTATGCCAGAAAGTCTCTGAGCCTAGGTCAACTGACTCAGACTTGTGCTGTGAGTAGATTAATAGATGTTCCCACTGAGGCTGGAGCCCAGTTTCTGAGATCCTCCCCCTCGCTGGGTTTCAGAGCTGAAGCTCCAGGCCAAGCAGGAATGTCTACATAGCTATTTTGAGTCCCATTGTGTGATCCCCTCGAGCCTGAGTCAGTTGACATAGGCTCTGAGACTTGCTGCTGAAGGTTTTTTTTGCAGTGTAGATGTACCCTTAGAAACCTGAGAGCCTTGGCTCGAGGGTAGGCCAGGGTGAATGGCTAGGATGCTGGATGCCTTGAGAGCCCTGCCTTGAGATATAATGTAGTTGAGATATACTTATAATTTAGTAGTAGCATGAGTCAGCTGCATTGACAAATTTGAAAAAAAAGATTTGTTGACAACCAGAACAAATGGTCCCATCAGGCTTAGCATTTTATATTAGCTTGACAGCATTTAATTCCTAAAGCCTTAGTAGAAATTGGGTATAGGCAAGCCTATTGGTTGTCATGACCACCATCTCGGGCAATGTCAGTTGCTCTCTGCCAGAAATTGGTATAGCAGCAGGAGACAATCTTATTATCATTAACTTTAATAGCTTTCTGAGTCTTATTATGGACTTATGTAGGGTTGTCAAGAGGTGGGAACTGAGCTCTGAGCTCAATCTCACTCCTGGCACGAACCCTGGAAGTAGTTAAAGTGACCTCTGAGATTGTTTCACTTTCTGTTGTGTGGTAGAACATGCACCTGTATACCTACAACATCCTCTGGGAGGGAGAGTCAGCTCGCCATCTTCTTGCACCAGATTTGCCACATAACATCAGAAGTCTGGCTTTAAGCTTGCACAAGCTGATTTTTGACATTTGAATAGCTTGTTTTTGTTACATGTGGACTCCAGAGTGGAATGGAAGAGAGGACAGAAAAGTGTGACAGCAGGAAAATGCCAAGAATCAATCAATCAAACTAACATGTATAGCCCACTAAGGACCATTGCACCAGCCAGAGTGATCACTTTTGAATATAATTAAAGGAAGGCCAGATATTTGCATGATTGTGACCTTTCACCCAAGGTTAAACCACTTTATGCTCAGAATTTGGCACTGATTGCACATATAGACTGCCTCTGGTTGCTCCAAATCTGCTTGTAAGATGGTCCAGGTTTCTGATCCATATAGCAATACAGGTAGTATACAGATTTGATAGATCCTGAACTTTGTCTCAGCACTGGATGTTACAGTCCTTAATGCACAGAGTTCCCCCTTGAAGCCTGGAACAGTCTCCTCTAATGATGTTCATCTTCTTGGCATCCTGGCTGTTTCCAGTGTAGGATGGGGAGGAGAAAGGCCCCCTCATCCTGAAACTGTTCCTTATTCTATACCCTTGGCCCATGTGCCCGGCAGACACTAGCCAGGCATGTCCTGGTGGGCTTTTCTGAGTCACAGTGAACAAGCAGCCCCCAAGTCACAGTGACTGAGCAGTCCCCATTGTGTGGTGCTTGCATTAGTTGAGTCACACGGCTGATTAATGAGTGGTGAACACCACACGGGTGGGAGTCCTTTGTGTGTCACTAGCAAACTTACAGTATATTTCTATAACAGCCATACAGCACAATCTCATCACTTTATACACACTAATGATGCACATATTTGGACAGAACAATGGGTTTCAGCACTCATGACCTTTCATATGATACCTTACGTGGCCTTTTTGTATGAAATATCACAACCATATATGAATGAATATGGGAGTTACAAGGTGCCATTCTGAGGTATAGAGTGTCACAACATGCATCTCGTTAGATTTATGATTGTAATTTAAAATAGTTTTGTTTGGTTTTGGGTTGTTGGGTTTTCTTTCAGCCTGCTGTTTTCAGAGGCAATGACTAAACGGTGCAAATCTTGTGGAAGAGGTGTATATTTCCAAGTCACTTGGAAGAGAGGGTGGATTCGAGGTTCCAGTTTCAGGAGACTGAACAGAGAAAAAAGGCCCAGAGATGAGAATGGGGCAGGGACACAAAGGCTTGTGAGGTGGTTGGGAAGAAGAACGGGTGAAAGGAATTAGGGAGTAAAAAATCAAGAGCTCACTTGTAGATAGCCTGATTGCCCTTCAAAGAGCGAATCCTGCACTCCTCACTCAGGCTTTATTAAGGCAAAACTCCCATTGAATTCCCACTGCCATAAGGACTGAATGAGAACTGCTCTTTCTATCCTGAAGTTTTACTCCTAAATGGGATCATATATATTTCAGATCACGTTTTCTTTAAGAGGGGCCTGGTGAGAATGGACATCTTTGCTAAAACTTGAGACACCTCTTTCCTGTCACGCACATCAGTCACTTACTTCCGTTGGTTGATATAATTTGTATTGTTGCCTTTTGATTTTGCTACAGGTCTGAAATATTGAAACAAGTGACTAAAGGGAGAGAGATCTTTATAAAAATAAACTTTGTTTTAATGAAATTCTCTTTCTGCTTTTTACTCTTCTCCTCACCCCACCCCACCCCCAGTGATTTCTGTGCCCCATTATAACCTTGTTTACTAGCTCTTCTGGTAAATGCTCTTTTCTTTGCCAATCAACTTCCTTTTAACTGTCTCCTTCCTTTCTAATGGAAAGGCAGCCTGTTACATGGAGATCATTAAATCTGCTCTCTTCCCTCTTTGTCCTGACATGAAGAAAATTTACAGAAGGTTCTGGTAACAGTGTCAGAATTTCAACAATCTAATTTATTTAAAAATCTTCAAACAAAATGAATACATTATATTCAATGGCTTAGAATAATATTAACAAAGAAATGTATGCACACAACAAAAAAAATCTTTCATGTATCTGTATACGCAGGGGGATTGATGGTTGCTAAGGTGAATGTTTGTATTTGCTGAGTAGATTCTTTTTGAGCTTCGATTTTTTTATATACTGTTTCAGCAGCTGTTACATCTCTGTGTCTTCTCCATCTCCGAGATCTTGGGAATCAAGTACAGTATACCCCTCTAACTGCCTGATCCCGTGACTTCGTCTCTATATGTATATATTTCCTTTGCACTAGTGACAATAATTTGTGAATGCAAAGTGACAAGTCACATTTGAAAGTAGCAGCATTATTGTGGAATTGTATTAATTCCTCCTTGTTTGCTTAAAAATGCTTTTTTCTGCTTTTGTTTTTTTAAAATGTTCTTGGTCACTGTAAACTTCTTGAAAAGGGCTTGTTTCTACAATTCCAGAATGTTTGATAAAATTGTGGGGGGAGGGGGTAGCAGGGAAGGGGGGAAAATTAAACCTTTATTTTATAAATTTAGACCTCTAAAGGCCCAACTTTACAAGGGTTCTCACCATCTCAAATCCCATTTACTTCAATAGGAGCTGACATCATGCGTTGCCCGACAGGAAAACAAAGCCTCCTAGGTTTTGATCTCTCTCCTGGGGTTCCTTCTTCTCCTGCCTGGCTTTATGGATAATTTTTTTACTTCTACATATTTCACTATTCTTAAAGGGATTGTGAGATGACTGTAAAGTTAAAACTAACTGTTCAGGTTATTTAATACATATTTGGACCCATATCCCACAAACACCTGGGAGTAGTTCCATGAACTTCAGTGGCACTGGCCTACTTATGGATGTGATGATATGTCCCTTTAAGGGCGTTTAGCTGAATAGATACATTAGGGGGAGCTGTAAATAGTTCTGATAGTTACCTAAGCAGAAACACCACATTCTAAATCGCTGAGGTGAATCTATGATAAACGATATGTTATGATCGTCCTGAAGACCTGACTTAATCTCCTTGTATGCAGAATCCACAAACTCCACATGGTTCCAGGAGTGGGCGGATAAGAGTATATGACAAAGAGGGATAAAGAAAATGGAGCAGCTGAGAGCTTCACTGGAGTTGAATTTATCTGGCAGTTCAGCAGGCAACTGGAAGAGAGTTCAACAGAGATTCAGCCTGTACAAGCAAGCAAGTGGCTTCACTGAAAAAGAAGATAAGCAGAAGGTAGATATTTAAAAAAAAAATCAGGGCCAGAAATGTTAATGTTTATAATAATATTCAGTTAAGTCAGGCAGAGCAAGCATTTCTATAAGATGGTTGTGCATAAATTTGAAGAATAGTAGATATCCAAGACAAACTTTTCAAATATGTAAATTTCGCAAGACCTCAGAGGAGATTCACTTGAAGAATGTATGTTGGATCTCAAACTGAGCCAAACATGTAATTATGGGTGGTTCACAATGATCCACAGAGATCAAATAGGATGGTTATTTGAGATCCAAAGATTAGAAAAAGATTGTTGGGAGATCCAGATTTCAGCCTGGACTAGACCGTAAAAGTATTTCAAGCATCAGAGATTGTGCAGAACAGATTGACACTTTTGGAGAGAACACAAAAGGTTGTTTTGATGGACAGAATCACAAATGCTCAATGCAAAGGGAAAGCACAAAAGCAGTACTGATCAGAAATGTACAAAAACCTTGCAACAAGTGAGTTTGCAAGACAGGAGTTTGCTGAGGACAATATAAAGAATTGCACAAGGTGTGGAGGCAAACAGACATCAACAATGACCCACCTTTGGACAAGGTTACAGCAAGTGCAACAAATTCAATCATTCTGCAAGAGTGTGCAAGCGGGAACAGCAGGTGCACAAAAAGAAACAGTGTATTCATGCTGTGTACCAGGAGGATAACAGTGCTAGCAGCACAGAAGAAGTTTTTTTTTCTGGAGCTTTGAATGAAACAGCTGCTGCACCAAATGATTGGACTATTACCTTGGAAATGAATGAAATTTTTTTAAACTAGACACTGATGCTCAAACAAATGTGGTAACAATATATTTTAAAGGGCCTACCGAAAAAAGGATCTACATTGACAATAGGGAGGCAAAGTTAAAGGCATAATAGAGAGTTTGTTCCTACTTTGGGCACATGTGAGGTCAAGTTAAAAGACAAGACTGAAATAATGGTTTTCTTTGCAATGGCACATATACTTGGTTTGAAAACATGTCAAGCTCTAGGGTTAGTACCGAGACTAAGCTTATTTAGAGAGGCAAGGGGACTCAGGTATTGAAGATGAATTTCAGGATGTCGTTAAGGGCATAGGACAGGGGTGGCCACCCTGCGCCTGAGAAGGAGCCAGACTTTACTTATGTACATTGCCAAAGAGCCACAGTAATACCTCAGCAGTCTCCCCTCAGCTCCTTCCGTACCTGCCAGCAGCCATGCTCATCAGTGCCTCCACCTCCTTCCCCATGCTTCCTGTGGCATGCAGGAGGCTTTGGGGGGAGGGGGAGGAGCGATGGGGTGGCAGGCTCAGGGAAGGAGGCAGGAAGGAGTGGGGGCCTTGACGGAAGGGTTGAAGACAGGGCCTGTGGCAGAGCCAGCTGTTGAGCAGTGAGCACCCCGCCCCCCGCCCCGGCACATTGGAAAGTTGGTGTCTGTAGCTCCAGCCCTGGAGTTGGTGCCTATTCAAGGAGCCGCATATTAATTTCTGAAGAGTGACGTGCAGCTCTGGAGCCACAGGTCAGCCACCCCTGCCATAGGAAAACAGCCAACAAAATATCAAATTGAATTAACAGGGCCTAATAGTACTAGCATACATTCCTGCAAGCATGTTCCTCTAACTCTGATGGGGGGGAAGGAGGGAAAACGGACTCAAAGGAACTAAACAGATTAGTGGCTCTAGAGATAATCAAAGTAGAAGAGCCAACAGAATGGTTTGTTTATTAACTAGATAAGAAAGATGGAACACTTAGATTATGCTTAGAACCTAAAGAACTTAATATATATGTCAAAAGAGCACATTTTCCCAGAAGGGAAGACACTTCTGGAGAAATGTCTGGTGGTAAAGGCTTCTCCATGTTGGACTCATCAGCAGGATTTTGGCAAGTCCCCTTAGATGAGAGTAGAACACATGTATGTACTTTTTAATACACCATATGAAAGATGCTACTTTTGCAGACTGCCATTCTGGTTAAGATCTGCATTAGATCTGCATCAGGTATTTTATTGGAAAGTGCAACAAATATCTGAAGGTACAAAAGCTGTTAAGGTATACATTGATAGTCTAATGGGGGGAGAACAATAGAACATGACCACAGGTTATAGCCAGCATTGGGAGGAGATCAGGAAGTAGGACTAAAGTTAAACAAGGGTAAATGTAAATTTTGGATCCACGATATCACATACCTGGGAGAAAGGATCTCTTTGGACTTCATGTTATGTAAATTTAAGAGAGTTCAGGCAATTACAAACATGCCTCTCCTAGTAGACAAAGCGTGAATACCCACTTGATTATTCACCCACGAAAGCTTATGCTCCAATATGTCTGTTAGTCTATAAAGTGCCACAGGACTCTTTGTCACTGTTTACTCTGCAGTCTGCCCCTCCCCCAAAAATTGCCTCTGAGTGTAGTGCTTTTACAATCATGTCTACTACAGCTGGTCAGGAATTTTCTGTCAAAATATTGTTTTCAATGGAAACTGCAGTTTATGCAAAACAAATTTTCTGTGGGAAAATTTTGATTTTGCTGAAATGTTTTAATTTTCCTCTCGGTAAATGAAAATGAAATATTTTGTTTTGGGTTGGGTCAACCATAATTGAAACAATTTGGCTGCTCAAATCACATAGAAACATTTACTTTCAGGTCAGTTTGACATTAATCTGTGTCCTCATGAGTTGCCGCAGTGCTTCCTGGGAGTTATGATGTGGGTGCTTCATGCCTCCATTGTCCTCTGTAGGCTGAGCTCCCTGGCTGGACGTGGTCTCCCTCTCTTCTTGAAAAACCATTTTGATGGAAAATCCCAGATTAGTTCTTGCAGTCTCCATTTTATGTGTTCTATTTAGAGGCAGCTGGTGGGGAGGCTAGCCTGGCAGAGGAAGTTGATCAGAAACTAGTCCATTTGAGTTAATCTGAAATTCTTTTCCCCTCAAGAAAATGTTGATGAAAATGAGGGAAACTTTCAGTTTTGTGAAAATTTTCACAGGAAGTCTCAAGATTTCAGCCAAAAAAAAAGATTTTTAATGAAAAAAATTTAGTCAAAAATGCAAATTTTCTGCTCAAAAATAGTTTCCACAGAAATTTTTCAACTAGCCCTATTAGTCAACTTCTTTCCCATATTTGGGATCAACAAAGATCCAAATATTGGAACATCCAGTGGGCTGGAAATATTTTTTTATGTCAACTCTAGTGTCTGTTACTCTAAATAGTGAAACGTGACAGAAAAATAATACAAACATACATCTATTGTTTTATCTCCATTGCTGCCACTGCAGAGGTGCATCGATATTAAAGAACGCAGCCTAGCCCACTGTTGGAAGCTAGAAAAGCAGCAGCAGAGAAGAAACCATCTTGGGCCAGGATTCAGGCTTTGGAAGTTGGACAACTTTCCTGAAAGTACAGGTTAAAAGAGGGATAATTGAACAGATGGGGAGAGGGGTCATCTCTTAAAAAGCCAATCTCTTAACAGGATATGCCATTTAGAGCGATGTCATTAACAAATCTCTTAGCAATTTACAGTCCCCTCTTATTTTTAATCCATGTCTAACATAAAATTCATTTTGATGTGACACATTGTTTCTGGTTTTCTGCACTTATGACCCTTTTCATCTTCCTGCTCTTCCTCATAAGCAACTTCTCCAAACCTGTCACCATGGAGAAATCTGCACCAGCTCCAGACCACTTAGGTGGATTGGTTGGAATTCTCAGTGCCTAAATTTGTCTTCAGTGACCTACTCCCAGCTGCCCCCCTTCCAAGTTTGAAAGTTCCCGTTGAGTGAGTCCTAGCTCCTTGGACACAGCCACAATATACATATAACAAGTGCACACGAGGGTGGATGGGCCTAAATCACTATGTGCCTCTCTACAAATTACATCCCTGGCTAAATGTTTCTTTCTCTCTCTCCCTCTCCATCCTGCTGTGTAAAAATCTTTGAAATTCTGGACACAGTTGCACACTGAACCTGAATCATATCATGTGGGTGAGCAAAAAGGCACATTGGGTCAGCAATACCTGTGCAGCTTAATGGGGAACCTTGATGGAGAAAATATTTTGAAACATTAACTTGTAAAAGTTGTTCCTCATATTTTGCTTACATGTTGTCTGCCTCCTTTATTTAGATTGAGTTGTTAAGGGGTAGGAGCTGTATCTTCCTGTGTGTTTGTACAGTACCTATCATAATAGGACTCTGATCCTGAATAATAAATAAGGAGTAAAACTGGTTCATTTTCCCTCTACGCTGAGGATTTTCTCTGTGACTCTAACAGCAGTGCAGTTCAAGCAGTGCTTGTGTGATGGTTGCCATCTTAGCTGACATTTGGGGATTTGAATTAGGGACCCTCAGATCTAAAACAGAGCAGCGCTACAGCTCAAGCTAAAGCTCAAGCACTTTGTTGCTAGGGACTGCAACAGCTCATATCCTTTGCTGAGGACCTGTAATGCATACTCACTGGTAGTTTACACTAACATCAGGGGGTGTGCTAGTGTAGACCAGTTGTGTGTATTGTTTCCTCCATCTTACCTACTGCTTCTCAAACCAGGTTTAAACAAGATGGTGATAAAAATGCCTTCAGCTGTTCCAGACTAGTGTTTTCATTGTTCCTAATGTTGATAGAACTGTGCTGAACAATGACTGGAAAATTGGACAAAATCTTCACTTGAGATAATCTTAATGACAATGAATGTCCTGAAACTATCAACAAGGGAATGTGTCTGTGTCCTTAGTAAGAGGAACTAGAAGTACAAGAGAATTGGGACATCACATGGAATCAAATCATGAGTGATTTAATGAGAAATATTAATAATACCTTTTTGTTATGCTGTTAATGTAATAGCACACTTTTGAAAATTTGGTTTACTGCTCAGGTTTCTACCATTGTGATCATCTTCATGGGACTGTTATTGCTCAATCTTGGGTGGCTGAATGCCACTTGTTTCATGGGACTGTGTGATCCCTGGTGATTTGTGCAGTAGGAAGAGTTTAAAGGTAATTAAATGTATTGTTATACTCCTATTGGGTGAGCTGTGCATGCTTCAAGAAGCAAACTGTTTTCAAAATGCATAATGTGCTTTTGGAAACTGGTTTAGTGCTGAACTCTACGGAAGTTACAATCCAAGAGAATTTTGTGATCCCTGCTGATCTATAAACCTATAAAGTGTTAGTTCGTTGCATTTATTTTATCCTTGCAGCAGCTGAATCTTGTTTCCACAAGGACAATGTTCTTTTAATGTGTATGATGTTATTATGTAAATTGGTTTAGCTGTGTAATCCACTAAAGGTGATTTCTGTGTCCCATATGAACAACAAAGCCAATGATCACATAATATTCATTAAAGATAAAATTGTTCCACTTTTCATAACTGATTCCCAAATGCACTGTCCTGACAACTTCAATTTCTGCTAAACTGTGAACGTGATGCTCATTTACAAAGTCTAATGAATGCACCGAATAAGAGGTAATGCTTTTTCCCAGCTTGTAGCCCCAAGAAGCAGAATACAAATTATTTTTCAAGAGGCAATAGACACGGTAATTAAAGAATTAATTAGGTGTCATCAAAACTTCTTGTGTGAATTTTTCTGAAGTGGCCTATCAATCTATGTCAACAATGGTGAGAACCCCCCCCTCCATCTATTTGATTGGGGCGCTAGGATGGCAATCCTGCAACTGAATCCATGCGCATGGACTCTCGTGCAGGCATGGAGCCCCGCAGATTTCCAGGGGACTCTGAAGTAGGCTCAAAGATCTGCTCATGTGGATCTAATTGTGGTCTGTTTGTACACTGAGCACATTTAATCTTGCAGATGCAAATTATGAAGCTGGGACAACATCCCCTTAAAATGTATCCCTTAGACTTATTATCTTACGTTGGGTTAGGCACTGAAGTGGTCAATCATGTAATTATATCATATAGTTCTCATCAGATTGTTGAACAATAATTGAAGACTAAGACATCTTCTGTGAGATGCTTTCTCTTTGCTGACATACTCTTTCAGGATAACTCTGTTGTATTTTACACTTCTTTTTGAAGTCCTGATTTATCTGAGTCACTGAGAGGGCACTGTTTCTCTTTCCATTCTGTTTAATTTCAGAAAAACTATTGTTTCTCCGGAAAGATTTTCAGTCTATCAAACAGCAGAACAATGCTTTCTGTGATTGGAATTCATCACAGTAAAGGAAGTTTGTGTATACGCCTGCACCCCATTTGTACCCAAATTGAGGCTCCAGCTCTTGGCTTGAGTTTCTCAATCCTAAGAAATGCAATATGGGAGAAATCTCAGTGACTGATGTAACCTACATGGAATATGGAGAAGCTTCTCCATATTAGGTATGCTGAATAGGTTCCTAATAATAATTCATTGTATTTATATAGCTCCTTTTATCTGAGACTCTAAAAGCACTTTACAAATATTAATGAAGTCTGACAACACCCCTGTGATATTGCTATAACTAAACAGATGTGGATAATAATCACAATGAAAAGTGAAACTATTCAGTTTTTTTTATTTCATTACCAGTTCAAAATGGGCCCAGTTTCTGAGTATTTAACTATGCTTTCCAAAAATCCTTGTCTTCAGAATAGGCCTCTTTGCCAATGCATACAAGCCCTTTTCAGAAAGAAAAATGGAGCCATCCTGAGTGAAAGGAGGATTCATATTTTGAAATTCAAAAGATGGATTTGGTGACTTTTTTTTTTTTACTGTGGAAATTGTCATTTCATTTACCCTTCTGGAAAGGTGAGATGAGGGAAATAAAATAAGAGTAAAATTTTACAGATAATTTTTCTTGAGTATCACAAAACTGTAATATGAATATTCTTAGAATTGGGGAAACAGAAGTTTCAGACTAAGGTCACATACTGACACTGTGAAAGAGCAGAAACAGAACCCAGAAGTACCAATACGATTCTCTTTATTCACAATAAAGGAAAGCGTTTTAGGTTCCAAGAAACTCACTCTCATTTTTTTTAGTGAAAATACTCTGAGAAAAATGTCATGTCACTGCTTGAAATACGATAACAGACTAGATCAACTAATAGTCTGACCAGGTTTGTCAGTTCCTGTGTTCTTATGTCTGAGTGAAAAACCTTAAAAGGAGACAGCTGAATTATCTTATCTTTTTTTTTAATTTAATTAATATTTAAGAGTAAGATCGTGTGCTCAGTGCTGCACAATATATTAAATGAGGACAGAGCCTACACAAGGAGTCTACAATTGCAAAGTTAAGATGTGACACAGTGGAAATCCCAGATGAAAGAAAAACATGATTTTTAAGTATTATGAACTTCTGCAATGTGGAAGAAGTGAGCCTTTGGAAGATATTCCATAAAAAGGGGACAGCCAGGAAAAAAAGAGATGGGAGTGGGAGGAGGAGACACATTGACGGGATTTATTCTCTTCCTTTGAGATTGCCTTGACTTCTGGGGTTGGAGATAACTGAAGCATGCAGTTTCTGTGCTTGTTTCATTGAAATTAAGATCATTAAAAGCAGCATTTTTTCTTCAGCATAGTAAAGTTTCATAGCTGTATTAAGTCAATGTTCAGTTGAAAGGACAACGATAATGTTTTGTTCAGAATTATGAACATTTCAGAGTTACAAACAATATCCATTCCTGAGGTGTTCGCAGGACCGGCGCCAGGGTTTCTGGCGCCCTAGGCGCCGGGCCATTTCACCACCCCGCGCGCGGGTCTTGCGGCTCTGGTGGAGCTGCCGCAGGCATGCCTGCGGCAGGTCCATCGGAGCCGCGGGACCAGCGGACCGTCTGCAGAAATGCCTGCAGCAGGTCCTCTGGAGCCGCGGGACCAGGGGACCATCCGCAGAAATGCCTGTGGGAGGTCCACTGGAGCTGCGAGACCAGTAGACCCTCTGCAGGTACGACTGTGACAGTTCCACCGGAGCCGCCTGCCGCCCCCCCCGGCAAAATGCCGCCTCCCCCCCCCCCGTAATGATGGCGCCCTAGGCGACTGCCTAAGTCGCCTAAATGAAAGCGCATGCCCTGGGTGTTCGTTACTCTGAGGTTTTACTGAATCTGTGATGTTTTATTGTCTAATTGGCCTACAACAAACTACCACTGCACCAAATAGGCTGCTGGGGACCAACATAATATCCTTCTACTGAAGGTACAGAATGCTCTACTGAAGGTACTGAAGGTGACCCTAAACCTCTGACTGCCAGATGCTGGGACTGGATGATGGGATGGATCACTCAATAATTTTTCTTTTCTGTTCATTCCCTCTGAAACATCTGGCATTGGCCACTGTCAAAGATAGGGTTCTGTTCTTATGGAGTTTATACTCCTAAAAATGAGTCTTGTGAAAGGTAGTAGAAAGCCTTGCTATTCCTGGATCTGCTTCAGAGTGAAAGAACACTTTAGTTTGTTTTCCAGTTTCTCTTGGCAGCTGACGATACCATATCCTTGTGCACTGCTTCTTCTTCCTGAGATGTGAATTCTTCTTGTTTAACTATTGGCCCAGTCCTGAATTCTCTACAAACACAACTTCTATCATAGATGCTGGACTAGGGATGTGGGGGTGCTGCTGCAACCCCTGGCTTGAAGTGGTTTCCATTATATACAGGGTTTACAGTACACCCACTATACAAATTGTTCCAGCACTACTAACTCCTATGGAAGTTTGGTGGGAGTTGTGTATGCAACGAATGCAGGATTGGATACTATACTTGGACTCTCTCAGTGTGTCCTAATTAGTTGGTCATTGCTTTAACCCTCTGAACTGTATACTATCCTGACAGTTTCACTGTGGGAGAAGTTATATATAACTTGAAAGGAGAGAAAAAAATAAAATAAATAAAAACTAAGCTGGCATCTTCATCCTTCCTGGCGTAATGTTAACATCTTTCTCAAGAAAGAGAGAACAAGATGTTAAGGGAATATTAAAGTGAACCACATAGCCATGAAAGTACTTTACTTTGTTAAATCGAATAAGACTCCTTCAATTTCCTGCTAAATATAACCTGTTAAGTACCATGTCATTAAAAATGTATGTAACAAATGCTCTGGAGCTACATTTTGATAAGCAGTGATGCTGTAATCACAGGGGAGAGAATCTGCAAAACTACAGATGGACCTTTTTCAGACCCGGAGATCCAAACCCACCCCAAAACTATGGGAAAGTTTTAGATTCAAACTTTGTGGCTTGGGACCTTCACTATATAAACCCAAATTCCATGAGTGAAGGTTGCGTATTGTAGAATATATTGAAATAAATATTTTATTATTGTATGTTAGCCAGAAAGTATGGTCTTAAAGATCCATTGATGTCTTATAGAAAATCTTTAATATTCTATTTGGACTATTTTCCTGCTATAATACTTTTTTTACTTTTTTTAACCCTCCCCCCCTTATGATTAAGAATATTTTGTGTGTAAAGAGGATCTTTGTGTTTTAGCTTTAGTTTCTGTTGCTTTTTCCTTACTTAGGAAAAAAACCCAAGATAATTGGCTGCTGAAAAAATGATTATGGTGTCGTAAAAAGAAGACCAGTTTAAGATGTAGTGCGGGGACATGCTCCAGCACTTAGGATGCTTCGAGACCTGGGTTCAAGTCACTGCTCTGCCACAGATTTCCTGTGTGACCTTTGACTTGGCCCCTCTGGGTCTCCTCTCCCTCTGTAAAATGGACATAATAGTACTTCCCTACCTCACAGGGATGTTGTGAGGATAAATACATTAAAGATTGTGAGGCACTCAGATGCTGGGATAAGGGAGCCACGTAAGTATGGAAGGGCTTATCTGTGTGAGGAGTTAGCTTGCAGCAAGCCAGGATGTGAATTTATAGTGCACTAGGTTGCCATGTACTTATTGCCTGTGTTTGCCCTGCTATAGCGCACTACAAGTTCTGCACATCAAAGCATGCTACAGAACTGATTCAGCAACCCTTGCACTGAGTAACTCTTACATGTGCAGGTCAATTACCTTCAATAGGTACACTAAGTGCTGCAGAATGTGTTGCTGTGTTTAAGGTAGTAGGCAGCTGCAGAGGGGTAAGCGGTAGTAGCACAGCCAGAGTTGGCAATGGTAACACGGAGAGGAACTGGACCAAGAATAATCCACACAGATGTCAAACTAACTGTGAGATAGAGACCAGAATTCTTCATGTGTCCTAAGACTCCTTGTGATTGCATAATTGCTGCCCCTTAACATGATCATGAGTCCCTCCCCCAAGAACTCATGTGTCATATCTGTGTGTAGAGGGTTTTTTTAATATTAGTGTTTCTTCTTCCCTGGGTTTTCTGTGGAAATATATAATCTCCTACCAGGAACCAGTGTATCTCTAAGGCTTACGCTATTGCCAAATCTTGTGATTTTTTTTTTATTGTGAGTCTTCCACTATTTATGGTCATTTTTCCTCCAATCCCAGCTCCTGGAGTCATGGCATTACTTGAGAATCTAAGATTTCTTTAAAACAAAAAATTAAGTTTCTCGCCCTCCTAGAGGTGGAGAAAAAGCTTGAAGATGTGATCCAAGTGCACTCTGAAGGTTGAAATCAGAAGGCAAACAAAAAGAACCCACCATGTGTTATTATTGTTAAAAATCTCGTTTCATGATTTTTTGGGGCCCTGAGTCAAATGTTCAAAAATGATGAGGCTGGCAATACTGGACTTGGTTCTTAACTTTGGTCACTTTAAGATAAACCCTTAATATTGCTGTGATATAGGTTTTTGTGTGTCAAACTAAAGTGTTCAAAAACTGATCCCAAACCCCCAAACTATTCACTCGAGGTCTGGTTCTGAGGTATGATGTATTCTGTAAACCTTTGGGGAGGATGTTTGGATAGCAGCAAAATCAGTATGAACACACTGCACCAGCCAACCTCTTTCAGATAAGCCTTGGCGCACACCTTCAATTTTAATTCTGATACCATCAGAGTGAGGCTCAGTGTCCCTTACCCCTTCCTCTTAGGGTCTTCAGTTGCTTTGGGGGAACTGGCCTGCCAAGGCTGGGCCACTTAGCAAATGTAGCATTTGCGAGATGGGAAGTAGGCTATAGGACCAGTGAAGATTGGGAGTTTTGGTGAGCACAGCAGACCAAAATATCCTGCTCATTCTGCTTCTAGAATCAGCTACAGCATAGCCACTGAATCTAGCTAGAACAAACATAGCTGTAGTACAGCCTTTGGGGTTCCGACCCCTAGTACAGAGGTGAGAAGGAAAAAAAACCTTCCAGGGCAACTTCCCCTGCCTTCAGGCCCTTTGACCATTTAAAAAAACTAAAAGAAAAGGCAAGTGAATTCAACTCAAGTGTAGCAACTCAAACATTGCAGCATTGTGTTGGTGCCTAAGAACCTAGGGTGACCGGATGTCCATTTTTATAGGGACAGTCCCATTTTGGGGGACTTTTTCTTATATAGGCGCCTATTACCCCTCACTTCCTGTCCCGTTTTTTCACAGTTGCTATCTGGTCACCTGTAAGAACTGCTCTGTGAAATGGGCTTGAAACTGACTAGAAATGAAACTGAAACTGGTAAGTCTGTTTATATTTTCCAGGCTGAGAGAAATGCGAAACTAACCGCAGAACAGAAATAAGATTTTTAAAATTCTATTTACTCTTTACTTTGTGTTTAAAATTCCAAGGCATATGTGTGTAACACACACTCTGCATGCCTTGTTGTGGGCAGGGGCGGCTCCAGGCATGAGTGCACCAAGTGCGTGCCTGGGGCGGCAAGCTGCAGGGGGCGGCCTGCCGGTTGCCGTGAGGGCGGCAGTCAGGCTACCTTTGGAGGCATGCCTGTGGGAGGTCTGCTCGTCCGGCGGTTTCAGGGTGTTTCGGTGGCGGATACACCGAAGGTGTGGGACCAGCAGACTTCCTGTAGGCATGCTGCCAAATCCACGTTACCAGCAGACCTTCTGCAGGCATGCCACTGAAAACCTCCTGACTCCCATTTTTGGGGCAGCAAAATACATAGAGCCACCTCTGGTTGTGGGGTAAAGTATTTGCTCAGTGCTGTTTCTCAGTTATAGATCTGATAACTGTTGATGCCCTGTTTGGTTGTTGATGTCCTTTGCAGTCTATTTTGTTTAACTTTGACCAGTGTCCTTATTTGAGCTTATTACAGGATGGATAACATCACTCATTCATGGATACACACTGGCTACTGCATCTTGTTCAGAGGGGCATCATCGCAGTAAGGGTCCACTGAACCATTTCAGTGGATTTTCAGTCATATATCTTGTCTTGAGCTCCCCTTGTATAATTTGGGATGGTTTCCATACCTGTAGGTCCCATTTCTTTTCACAGTGAGGAATACAGCCTTAACCTAAGGGGACATGTCAGTCAGGATATTCATTCTGGTCTGTCATGTCAATACGCACCATCCAGTTTGACACTTCAGACCTCTCTTCTCTTTTTCCTAGTATAAATTGTATGTATACTCTTTTCACATCATGCTCAACCTTATCTAGTGGGAAGAGGCAGGCTTCTAAGAGGTGTAACATTACATACAAAAGAGACAGACTTTTTGGGAGTGCACCTGGTTTACATTCATCTTACTCTGTATTTCCATGAACATACTGAGCTGTTTTATACTTTCCTGTGCTAGTCATTTTTACTTATCTTGACTGTAAAAGTAAATTCTTCACACAGAATAAAATAAACTGAAGGGCTTAACTCTGTTTTCTTATTTAATTTAACAGTGTATACATTCCTACATATCAAAGTTTAAAGGAGCAGAAAAAGCATTTATAAAATCGGATCACATGCTGTCTTCTGCTATGGGGAGCAAAGAAAAATGGGATGTAAATACAGAAGTAGGAAGGAATGTCTTCATTGCTTACTCCCACACAGAGTAAAGTTGAGGAAGAATAAGGACAGTGTAATGAAGGACAGCAGATGGGGAAGGGCTGGTTTATAGGAGCAGGATGTTGTTCTCCATAGTATCACTTGTCTGGAGATCCCCCAGGTGTGTGAGTAAGACAGTATTGATTCATATGATCATACAGTGGTTGTCTCTCGCCCTACAGGTAGGCTTCGAAGGATTAGATTTTTTACTGGTAAATGTGGATTTCGCCATACACCCACAAACCAATGGAAATGCATTTCCATTGACCATCAAAATTTACAGATGGGCAAAGAAAAATGATGTCAGGGTTCCTTCCCCACTCTGAACTCTAGGGTACAGAAGTGGGGACCCGCATGAAATCCCCCTAAGCTTATTCCTACCAGCTTAGGTTGAAGCCTGGTATGCTGCCACCTCCAAGTGATTTAACAAGAAACTGGAAAAGGACCACTTGGAGTTTCTCTTCCCCCAAAATATCCCCCCAAAACCTTACACTCCCTTTCCTGGGGAGGCTTGAGAATAATATCTTAACCAATTGGTTACAAAGTGATCAAAGACCAAACCCCTGGGTCTTTGAACAATGGAAAAATCATTCAGGTTCTTTAAAAAAGGATTTTATTAAAAAGAAAAGGTAAAAATCATCTCTGTAAAATCAGGATGGAAAATAACTTTACATGGTAATCAGATTCAAAGAGTCTAGAGGAACCCCCTCTAGCCTTAGTTTCAAAGTTACAGCAAAACAGGAATACCTCCCTCTGCCAAAGGGAACATTCACAAGTTGAGAAAAACAAAGATAAACTAAAAACGCCTTGCCTGGCTATTACTTACAAGTTTGAAATATGAGAGACTTGTTCAGAAAGATTCAGAGAGCATGGATTGATGTTGGTCCCTCTTAGTTCCAAGAGCGAACACCACCAAAACAAAGAGCAGAAACAAAAGCCTCTCCCCCACCCAGATTTGAAAGTATCTTGTCCCCTTATTGGTTCTTTGGGTCAGGTGTCAGCCAGGTTACCTGAGCTTCTTAACCCTTTACAGGTAAAAGGATTTTGGTGCCTCTGGCCAGGGGGGATTTTATGATATTATATACAGGAGGGCTGTTACCCTTCCCTTTATAGTTATGACAAATGCTTCTTGAGAACACATTAGAGTTTGATTTAAGGATATTTTCTTTATATATTTTGATGTGATGTTGACAATTTTGTGTTTTCAGTTAGAAAGGTTTAACTTTTTAAATCTCAAAATCTACTCATTAGATAATTGTCTGGACTGCCCCGCATTGTCTGACAGTCCCCCATAATTTCCCACAGTTTTAAAAATTAAATAGATAAAATAAAAAAGTACAAACAATATACATCGACAGTAACAACTGAAATTATATTAAAAAAATGAATTTTTCCAAGCCTATTTGCATCCCCATATCTCTGCCCTGAGTGAAGGTTCATGCCTCAAGTGACCAGACTATGGCTTTCCCACAAATAGGCCTGTTCTTGACTTGATCTGTGTGCATGCCAGATATTCATCGTTTGAAGTCAATTCGCATAACTTGGTAACCATTCCAACCCCAGGATGATGAATGAATAGAAAATTGGTAAGTTTCCTGTTGCTTATGTTCTATCTGTTTTCCTTAACATTTTTTGAGTGCCAAGCAAACAGGAAGCTGTAGCAATCCATAGGTAAAGTACTGCATTCATAGATATTCCTGTAACTGTTAGAAAATATAGAGCAGTAAGAGACGTTTCTGGTGAATAAATATTGCCTGATCACAGAGACTATTCACTTCAGTACGTTGGCTTAGATATGTGTGGAGGACTCACATAGGCAGGGCTGGCAGAGTTGGGCCTACAGTGAATACTGATGATGACGGGGGGGAACCCATGGGCAGCGGGTAATGGAGACGGGGGGAGCACTAAGTCTCCCCAAACCTCTGCGAATGCTCCTTGCCACAGTCTTGGGGCCTGGCTATGGTGGGACTCAGGGCAGCTTGGGCTTAGGGCTGAGCCCTGGCTCGCCGGGGCTCAGGGCTGCTCCGAGTGCCGGCAGGCCAGCCCCAGGGCTCAGGGCTGTGCCGGGGCTGGTGAGCAGGCTCGGGGGGTGGAGTGGGAATGGGGCTTTGAGCAGAAGAGGCAGAGAGGCTAGCCTTCCTCAAGAGATGGTACATGCACCGCTAGGGGAGAAACAAAGGGCTTAATTCCACATAGTGTTGGATTCTACATTCCTTGTGTAGCCAAAACTCTAACTGAACGAAGTGAAAGATTCTAGTGATTGAGGAATACATACTGAGCTCTCATTTTTAAACCTGGCCCTGTTCCTTCAGCCACACACATGTAATGTTATTTATAGGTTTTTTCTATGGCGTTCGTACCTGAGCACATCACAAACATTAATGAATTTATCCTCACAAAATCACAGGGAAATGCTGTTATCCCCATTTTGCATGCAGAGAACTGAAGCACTGAGTTATTAAGTGACTTGCCTAATCTCACTCTGCAAGTGTGTGGCAGAACAAGGTATTAAATTCAAGTCTTTTGCATCCCATACCAATCCCATGTTCCTTATGAACATGCATAGTCCCATTAATAGATCAGGTCTTTCACTCCTGAAATTTTGCTGTGGGGAAAAATTACTAGGCATACGTATTACTCGGGTTACGTTTCAGAACATAATGAGCAGCTGCTTTTAATTTCCTTTTACAGACACTAAGTCCACTTCACGGAAAGGAATTTATTCTGGGTTCTTGAGCACATTTAATCATTTTAAATCTACTATCATGGCTACAGCTGCTAAAGTCATCATGATATGAGTTAGCGGGACCAATGCAATACTACTCCCAGACAGTTGATTATGCTGGTTAACCATTCTCCTTTGTCAAATGAACAATTGAGGGTTTTTTGAGGTTTCTTTCTGTTGCAGACCACCTTTGAAGACCTTGTGATCCTATGTGAGGAGCCTTGATCCTAGATCAATGTTTGCACATTCATAGATTTTTAAGGCCAGAAGGGACTATTAGATCATCTCTTCTGATTTCCTGTATATCACAGACCATTCAATTTCATCCAGTTACTCCTCTACTGAGTCTGATGACTTGTGTTTGACTAAAGCATATCTTCGAGAAAGGCATTCAGTCTTGATCTGAAGATATCAAGAGATTGCGAAACCGCCACTTCCCTTGGTGGTATGTGCCAGTAGTTAATCTCCTTGACTGTTAAATATCTGTGCCTTATTTCTAATTCACATTTGTTTGGTCAGCTTCCAGCCATTGGTTCTTGCTATGTCTTTCTCTGCTAGTTTAAAGATGTAAACCCCACGGACTAGGCAGGATAAGGGAACTGCATGTTTAAGTAGTAGGATTCCAGGACAGTCCTGAGAGCGACAGGGAAACAAGAGACCTGCTTCTTGGTGTCTGGGCCTGCTCTGAGATTTTTAGCCATGTGTATACTTTGTGACCACCTCTGTTTAAGGAAAAAAAAACTCATGGACCTGTTGTAAACAAACTAGCTACACTCAGAAAATACCCTGGGACTCTGAATGGCAAACAGGCCCCCAAATCTACTACCACTCAGCAAAGGAGTCATGCTACCATCTCTGTGATTTTTGTAAACATACTTTTAAACAAAATTCCTAGGTTAAGATCATCCATTCCAAAATTTTGCTTACAGTGCTTTTTTCTTTGTTTTTGTTTTAAATCTTAGATTCATGCCTTATAATGGAAAAAATTCTGTGGTGGTGGGAAGATGAAGCAGGAGATTGCTCTTATGTATAATTACATGTTGTTGGCTTGCATTGTGCCTTACATGATTTTCAGAGAAATATATTTTGGAGTGCAGTATGAGCACTGAACAGTTATAGAGTAAGTTTCCTGGCAAGAGTCCCAAGGTGCTAAGCAGAAAATGGTTCATAGAGATCAATAAGGCTGGTGGACAGGCTTGGGCTAACAAATACTTTTTGCTCTGTGGTCAGTGTGGATATAGAGTTTGCTCTTCTAATATAAGCAAGCAGAAAATTCAGTCTTCAGGCTCTAAGCCAGGGTTTCTCAAACAGGGGTCACCACTTCTATAGGGAAAGCCCCTGGTGGGCTGGACCAGTGTGTTTACCTGCCCCGTCCACAGGTCCGGCCGATCTCGGCTCCCACAGGCCGCGTATCGCTGCTCCAGCCAGTGGGAGCCGCGATTAGTCGGACCTGCAAACGGGGCAGGTAAACACACCGGCCCAGCCCGCCAGGGGCTTTCCTTACAGAAGCGACTACCCCTGTTTGAGAAACCCCGCTCTAGGCTTTTTAACTGAGATAAGAGAGCATCACAACACTGGTAGTTTTCTATCATTAAATGTTCTCTCTACTTTTCTCATGGGATGGATCAATCATGGGAAATAACACATAAAAATTTACATTTAATGAAAAAATTGGAAATGGAAGCATGGTCAAGGTATATACCTAACTTAATGCAGAAAAAATTTAACTTTTTAAAATTTTCTGACTTTTGAGTATTAGATTCTGTATCACTAAGTTGGCAATAATGCATTTTTTTCACTCAATTACATTTTTTATCAACAAAAAGGAAATATTCAGAGCTATTTCTTCTCTGCAGCCTACAGGAGATAATATCCTGAGGTCTTTCATTTTAATCAGTCTTTATGCAAGTAAATGCCCACTTACCTTTTAAGGTTAGACTATGCAGACATTATCAGCAGATTTTGTACATTTTAAAATTTCACCTTTGAATGAACTGCTCTGATATCTTCATTACACCTGGTAAATTCACTGAATCATAACTGCAATCAAATCTTTTTGAAAGGGGAGGAAGGGAAGAAGTTGGGCCTACACTAGCAGCCACTGGCTTAAAGGAATTCTCTACTGCACATGCTCAGTCTTATAATTTCCATCTTCCAAAACCTTATTGTAAAACAAGTGTTGTTCAAACCCAGCATAACATGTGCTGCTCATCAGGATCTATTTACATAGCTGCAACACTTGCTTGGGGGTGCCCAGGAGTGCTAGTCACCTTGTTACCCTTCTGCCTCCAGCAAGAGAGAGACTTGCATGTGCTTAACTTGGCGTCAGCTTCCTGCCACCATCAGCCTGTTAGCTACCCAAACAATCTCCTCAGGGCTATGCCAATTCATCCCTTTGTCTTACAGGTTACCAATAGGTGCACCACAATCCCTGAACTCCCTTTGAAGCATTCCCCTGTAGTGTCCAGTCCTGTCAGTGGACACTCACAGAAATTACTAGGCCAGCTGCCCCTAAAGGAACAGTGTCCATACCCATCTGTTTTGAATTAATTGAGAATCAGATCCCATATAACATCACAGTGCTGAAATATATTTATAGTGAAAACAATTTATTTTCAAAAGATAAGATTTAAGAGATAGTGAGTAAGAATAACAAGTGGAAACAGAAATGGTTACATATAAAACAAAATATAACACGTTTCCTAGAGTCTAAACTTAACTTTAACAGACCAAATCCTGTTGTCTTAGGTGAGACAAGCTATCTCCCTGCGTTTCCAACCAACATGGCCTGGATCCTCCTTTCATAAATGCAAAAAGTGCTGTTCTTTTTTGGTTCCTCAGTGAAGGATATAAAGATGTGTCCTTTTACCTTCTTATATCCCCAAAATTCACAGTTTTGTCGTCAGAGTCAGGATGATCCCTGAGGTTTATTCCACAGTGTGCTGGTTCCATAAAGCCTCATATTGGCATTGTATGGAAAAGTACTTCCATTGTGTTGCCTTACAATACTTATTTTACATATGAACCAAGGCAGACAGGTGAATCAGGGCTGCCCCGGGGGGGGGGGCAAGTGGGGCAATTTGCCCCGGGCCCCGCAGGGCCCCCCACCTTCCGCCTTCCCCTGGTGCCTAAGCATGCTATGTCCAGGAGTGTCTCTGGACAGAGCTAAAGTGGTGTGGCTCCAGTGGGGCCTGAGCATCTCCCGCTCAGAGCTGCGTGGTAAGGGGGCAGGGCTGCGAGCTGCAGCCAAGAGGCGGGAGCTCAGGGCCCGTGGAGGCACACCACTACAGTGCTGTCCAGGGTCGCTCCTGGATGTGGCTCATTGAGGGTCCAGGAGAGGGGAGAAGCGGGGGTAAGCAGCATGGTAAGGAGGCTGGGGAGGTTGGATAAGGGGCAGGGAGTCCCGGGGACAGTCAGGGGACAGGGAGGGGTCAGAGATTCAGGGGGGCGGTCAGGGGATGGGGAATGGGGAGTTGGATCGTGGGCGTTCCGGGGGTCTGTCAGGACTCGGCGGGGGGGTGAGTAGGGCTTGGGGCAGTCAGGGGACAGGGAGCAGGGGGGATTGGTGGGGGCTGAGGTCCTGGGGTGGTGGTTGGGGGGCATCTCGGGGGAGCGGTGAGGGGACAAGGAGCAGGATGGGTTGGGGATTCTGAGGAGGGCAGTTGGGGGGCAGGAATTGAGTGAGGGTTGGATAAGGGGCAGGGCCAGGCTGTTTGGGGAGGCACAGCCTTCCCTACCCTAAAGCTCAATCTTCAGTTTGAGTCTTGCAGACAGCTATTTAACACAAAGAGCCAAGCTGTTATCTTTTCCTTTAGTGCTACCATCCCTTTCACTTCTCAAATGCCAAATTATAGTCTATATTTAATTTCAGTGCCATAGGGGGATTCATGTCAGGAGAGGGTAGCTTCATTAAAATTAACCACTTTAGATTAACAGTGATAGAGCTAAGAGAGCCGTGGGGGAGGGCTCACATGAGAAGAGCAATATCCTATGCCACCTACCTCCTTCCCAATCCTACCAAGGGAGACCCCCATCTCCTGCATTTCCTGAGGCTCCAGAGGGGTTAATTCAGTGGTTCTCAAACTTTTGTACTGGTGACCCCTTTCACATAGCAAACCTCTGAGTGTGACCCCCCACTTATAAATTAAAAACACTTATAAACACTTATATTTATAAACACTTATATTTTATAAACACTTATATTTATAAACACTTTATATTTATAAACCTCTGAGTGTGACCCCCCACTTATAAATTAAAAACACTTATAAACACTTATATTTATAAACACTTATATTTATAAACACCCTGTTTGTCAGAGGGTGGAGATGGATGGCAGGAGAGAGATCACTTGATTATTAGGTTCACTCCCTCTGGGGCACTCGGCTTTGGCCACTGTCGGTAGACAGGATACTGAGCTGGATGGACCTTTGGTCTGACCCAATGTGGCCATTCTTATGTTCTAACCTGAATGAACCCAACGTTATGGAGACAGATATGAGTCAAGGAAGCTAGCAGAGTATCAGAAACCTGGAAAAATCTCTGACTGGATGGGCTTAGGCATTTGGTCACAAGCTGAGGTGGTTCAAAAGTTTTGGATTTTTTTTTAAGCAGAATTTTTTTATTGTTTCTTTAAACAATCAAACACAGCAAGCAGCAAATATTTGGCCACACACTTCTGAAACCCCAAACTATGTTCAGATTTTGGCAGACTAATTTCAGCTTTTCAATTAAAAAAACCACAACAAATTTTGAAGGAAACAGACCATGATTGTCCGTGATTTTTTTCTGCTTTTTAAAACCCACTAGTTTTTGATCCAAAAAAAGTTTTGATGGAAAATATTTGTCCAACCCTTTTAATGAGCTTTAGTGCCTTTTAGCACTAGCTGATGCAGAGAACCAGTGATAGCTTGTGAACGTGACTTGAAAAGAAGTTTTCTTAAAACTGGGTTTGTGCCGAGATGCAGAAGGTTTTTAAATGTTTATTTTTCCCGGGGTAGGGGAGAGGCGCAAGTGGGGCAATTGCAGGGCCCCCACAAGAATATAGTATTCTATAGTATTGCAACTTTTTTTTTATGGAAGGGGCCCCCAAAATTGTTTTGCCCCAGACCCCTTGAATCCTCTGGGCGGCCTTGACCTCAGGTTAATATACGTTCCTCTGTCAAAACCTGCTTGTCAACCTTTCCTGGGACACATTCAAAAACATATTTTCAGTATGCATACACAAATTCTTAAATATCCATCCAGCGATCCATCTTGCAAAATTATGAGAATCAGTATGACATAAGCTTTTATTAGAGGTATCACAGGAGCTTTTTGAATAAATATTGTGAAAGCATGTGTTTAATGTAATGAGTTTGTCAGGCCTAATATGAGTTGCTGTTATAGAACAATGAACTGTTTGCCAATTGGCACTGAGGGATTCTTAGGGTCACAATATCAAATATGAATCTTCCAAACCATTTCTGAGTTGTTCCAGTGAAAGTAAATCTATAACTATCCTAATAATTGATTTATACTAGGGCTGTCAATTAATCACAGTTAACTCATGTGATTAACTCGAACAAATTAATTGTAATCAAAAAGATTAATCACAATCAAGCAGAGTTTTAATCACACTGTTAAACAATAACATACCAATTGAAATGTATTACATATTTTTGGTGTTTTTCTACATTTTCAAATATATTGATTTCAATTACAACACAGAATACCAAGTGTACACTACTCACTTTATATTACTATTTTTTATTACAAATATTTGCACTGTAACTGTAATAAATAAAAGAAAGTCATTCTCAATTCACTTCATATGAGTACTATCGTGCAATCTCTTTATTGTTGAAGTGCAACTTACAAATGTAGATTTTTTTGTTTCATAACTGCACTCAAAAACAAAACAATGTAAAACTTTAGAGCCTACAAGTCCACTCAGTCCTACTTCTTGGTCAGCCAATCACTCAGACAAATAAGTTTGGTTACATTTACGAGAGATAATACTGCCCACTTCTTATTTACAATGTCACCAGAAAGTGAGAATAGGAGTTCACATGGCAATTTTGTAGCTGGCATTCAAGGTATTTATGTGCCAGATATGCTAAACAATCATATGCCCCTTCATGCTTTGGCCACCATTCCACAGGACATGCTTCCATGCTGTTGATGCTCATTAAAAAAATAATGTGTTAATTAAATTTGTGACTGAATGCCTTGGCGAAGAATTGTATGTCTCCAGCTCTATTTGACCTGCATTCTGCCATATATTTCATGTTGTAGTAGTCTCAGATGACAACTCAGCACATGTTGTTCATTTTAAGAACACTTTCGCTGCAAATTTGACAAAACACAAAGAAGGTACCAATGTGAGATACTACAGCAGTCGACCCAAGATTTAAGAATCTGAAGTGACTTCCAAAATCAGAGGGATGAGGTGTGGTGCATGCTTTCAGAGGTTTTAAAACAGTAACACTCTGATACGGAAACTACAGATTCCGAACCACCAAAAAGAAAATCAACTTTCTGCTGGTGGCATCTGACTTAAATGATGAAAATGAACATGCATAGGTCCACTCTGCTTTGGATTGTTATCGAGCAGAATCCATCATCAGCATGGATGCATTTCCTCTGCATACATGCAGGAAGTAGGAGTGTGGGGCATGCTGCAGCACCCATAGGTTTTATGTGGTGCCGCTGGCCCCTTGTCCAGGGCTCAGCTCCCCGCACCGCACCCCACAGCTGCTGGATCCACAACAAGAACCCTGCTCCCGGCCCTCCCGCACCTGGGGCTCAAGTACCGGCTGCCGGCCCCACTCTCCAGCTGCTGGCCCTCTGCCTGGAGCACAGGTCCCAGCCACTGGCCCCATTCCTCAGCCACTGGTCCTGCACCCCACACTACTCTCCCCAATCCCTCTCCTGGGGCTCAGGTCCCAGCTACCGACCCTACTCCCCAGCCACTGGCCCTCCACATAGGGCTTGGGTCCCAGCCACTGGCCCTATTCCTCAGCCACTGGCCTCACGCCCTGCACTCCTCTCCCCAGTCCTGAACCTGGAGCTCAGGTTCCAGCCTCACCCCCTGTTCCCAGGCCTCCACTCCCAGGGCCCCATGCGTGGCCTTGCGGCCGGGGCTTTGCTCCTGGTCCTGCACATGGAGCCTCAGCCTCCAACCCCTGCCTGGGGCTCCACTCCTGATCCCATGCCTACCCCCAATTGTGGCCACAACTGCAGGCGCCTTACCCTTGTCCGGGTCCCCCCCTCCCAGAAACACAGCCATGCTCCCTGCCTCAGCTTGGGGGTGGGGGTAGGGGTGAGGGATGTGGACAGGGTAAAGGAGCTGGCTTTCATCACCCCTCACCCAGTACTAAAAATGTTCCAGTGCCACTGGTCCTCTGGAATGGTGGTTGAAACATGAAGGGACATGAATCTTTGGCACATCTGGCATGTAAATATCTTGTGACACTGGCTACAACAGTGCCATGCAAACACTTGTGACGTTGTGTGTCACTTTTTTCAGGTGACATTGTGAACAAGAAGCCGGCAGTATTATCTCCTGCAAATATAAACAAACTTGTTTGTCTCAGTGATTGACTGAACAAGAAATAGGACTGAGTGGACTTGCAGGGTCAAAGTTTTACACTGTTTTATTCTGAATGCAGTTTTTTTTTACATAATTCTATATTTGTAAGTGCAACTTTCATGATAGAGAGATTGAACTACAGTACTTGTATTAGGTTAATTGAAAAATACTTTTTCTTTTGTTTTTTCACAGTGCAAATATTTGTAATAAAAATAAAGTAAGCAGTGTACACTTTGTATTTTGTTAAAATTGAAATCAATATATTTGAAAATGTAGAAAATATAAAAAAATATTTAAATAAATAGTATTCTATTATCTAAGAGTGCAATTAATCACAATTAATTTTTTTAATCACGTGATTAATCATGATTAATTTTTTAATTGCTTGACAGTCCTAATTTATACATACCTTTGGTTTTTCCTATAGCATCTATCATCATAAAACTTAAACATTAATGAATTCTGATCTCCTTTATTTGTCAAAGTAGGAGAATTGCACTGTCTGTTTTTCATAACTCAAAAATAGCTACAGAAATTTTAATCAAACTTAAAAAAACAGAAACCAAACCAAACCAAAAAACTGGAGGATCCTAAGTATGGTAAATACGAATTCTAAAAAACAAATGTTTCGGAAAATGAGGGGATGTAAAACTGGCGATTTGACATTATGCTCTTTTGTAAGCCTAATATAGTAACTGAGACCAGCGTGACCCTCCAATATGTGAAGGGTTATTAGACCCATTTTTACTTTAATGCCTGTTCTTATTTGATGCTTACTGTTCCATGACCTACATGGAGCTACTGAGAAGCTTTTGATCAGATAAGAAGAGTCAGACACTGTGATGCATCTGTATGATTTTATACTGTGCAAGAAAGGATAAAAGGATACTTCATCTGGATTTGGACTTCCCCAAAAGTTTGAGAGCCTTTGGATCCATTGTTTGGAGAAATGAAAACTGCATGAATGCCTGTAGTTTCAATTTGACACTGTGTGACTCTTGTAATCTAATGTGAAAGTATTGCACTGTCTCTGCTTTCTAGTCTCAGGATACCCTTGGAAATGTGATGTTCCATGTCAATAGAAAATTCTTAGTTAAATATTTTAAATACGCTTAAATAAATAAATACTTCAAGGATGATTATTTCAAAATGCAGAGACAGGTATTATCCGCCTGAATCCGCCTGTCCCAGATTCTGTAGTGCTACATTAGACAAGCTGATTTTTTTTCTGAGCTATCCATCTGATGGGGCACTGAGTCAAGAGCCTCCTTTCTCTTTGAAGCTCAGCTGGAGGCTTGGGATATCAGCAGTGCATTGGCTCAAAGATGAAGCTGTGGTCAGAGTCCAATGTGGAATCAAAATGTATCCACATTCGATCCATGAGCCACAAAAATGGTCTGCAGATATAAAGTGGATATTTGGGGATTTGTAGGGCTCCAGTCATAGTGAGATTATGCTGGGTGTCATCATCTGTTCAGTGTAGGTGATGTGAGAAGGTTGGCATTTGGGTCTTGTTCTGTTAATGATTAACTTCAGGATACGAGTCCAGGGTTCCCTCGAAATTGCATGTGTATGGCAGCATGCCTGCTAGACTGTTCCTGGACGTGCTTTTTGGTAGAATGCATGTTTTTCTAATGGTGTAAGCCTTCTCCAGCTCATGTTGTACTCCCATTCCCTGAATCAACAAAACAAATATTATCCTATGTGACAGACCCAGACCAGTGGGGTATAGGAGTCTGGTAGAGGGCAAATATACTGGTCACTAGATGAGTAGTTTTCTGTTCCCTGAGTGACCAGAGCAGGCGTTGCACTAGAGTAATCAGGAACCTGCTAGAACCACTTAAGACAGGCAGGATAGTTAAAACACCTGGAGCCAATTAAGAAACTGCTAGAATCAATTAGGACAGGCTAGCTAACCAGGGCACCTGAGTTTAAAAAGGACCTCACTTCAGTTTGTAGCGTGCATGCGAGAAGTTGGGACCAAGAGGCACGAAGAGCTGAGAGTGAGAAGACGTATTGCTGGAGGACTAAGGAGTACAAGCATTATCAGGCACCAGGAGGAAGGTCCGGTGGTGAGGACAAAGAAGGTATTGGGAGGAGGCCATGGGGAAGTAGCCCAGGGAGTTGTAGCTGTTGTGCAGCTGTACCAGGAGGCACTCTAGACAGCTGCAATTCACAAGGCCCTGGGCTGGAACCTGGAGTAGAGGGTGGGCCTGAGTTCCCCCTAAACCTCCCAACTCCTGATCAGATGCAGGAGGAATTGACCTAGACTGTGTTTTCTACCAGATGGGAAGGTCTCTGGGCTGTTTCCCAACCACATGGTGAATCTCTGAGGCTAGCAAATCCGCCAATAAGTGCAGAACCCACCAAGGTAGAGGAGGAACTTTGTCACATCTAATAGAGCTCTAAGTTACCTATTATTCCCAGCCAGTCACTGTAGCATCTGTGTGTCTGTTTCATTACCTAAATCAGATTGCCATAGAGAGAACCACTTTTGAGAGGCATTTTTACTTCACTTAGCAGGGGTGAGGATTATTTAGTTCATGTGTTGCTTGAAAGGACAACAAAAGTACTTGTGGCAACTGGAATTTTTGATGGACAAAGAAAACATGGAGGCAAGGGATGAACAGCATTGTGAGGAGAGCAGGAGCAGGAGAGAGAGAAAAGAGGTAAAGAAGAGAAAGATAAATGAAGGCGATCAAGGTGACTCAGGGAAGAGATGAAGATGTAAGAGATTAGAGGGAAGTGTGAGAAATAAATGAGAAACCAAAACAAGGAAGCAGGAAAAGGAAGGAAGCAGTAGTCAACGTTTGGGGGGAGGGGGGTGCAGAATAAGGAAGGTGTAGAGATTGATCAGTAAAAAGGAAAGGGATGGAATCATTGCTATCAGAAAATACGATTCGTATACTCTAGTGGGAATTGGTGGGAAGGGTAGTTTAACTTTAGCATATAGGGCACTGGGCTATGATTCAGAAGACTTGGATCTGATTCCTGACTCGACCACAAGTTTCCTATACAACCTTTCGTAACTCAGTTAACCTACCCAATGCCTCTGTTCCCCATCTGTAAAACAGGGAGACTACTTCTCTACCTCACTGGGTTGTTTTGAGGATTTAAAAAAACCATTGTTGATTGTGAGCCACAGAGATAATATTGTAATGAGAGCTATACTCTAGAGAGACAAGAGAGACCCAAATTCCAACCATGGTTAAGAACAGGTTACAGCAAAAATATAGCTCAGCTACTAGTTTCTTAATTGTTAAAGTCATCATGAATTATGCTAGAGATGAATATGGCTCATTGTGTCTTGTAGTCATTGTAAAGAAATAACGAGATTATTTATTTAGGAGAAGATTTTCAGAGACAAAAAAGGGGCAGTAGGATGACTAACTCCCATTGCAAGTCAATGGGATTTGGGCACTCAGTTCCCATCTGTGCATTTGCAGTCTCCCTTTTTATTCCTATCTAGAAAGAAATATGGAAGGAAAAGATATTTCTTTAGCAATTTCCCCTTCTGCGGTATCTGACTTTATTTAGATGTGTGTATTCAATTGTACTTACTGGCTATCAAATCTATGTGATCAGTCAGAGGCACAGTTTCTAATGGACTATTCAGTAATTCTAGGGACCTTGGGAAAATAAGTAGCACTTTCAAAGATGGAGACAATCTATCTGATACTGCAAGATACACCAATGAATGACTCTCTATTATCTGGAAGCCAGGGGCGGCTCCAGGCTCCAGCACACCAAGCGTGCGCTTGGAGCGGCATGCTGCAGGGGGTTCTCTGCCTGCAGAGGGTCTGCTGGTCCCGCGGCTCCGGTGGACCTCCCACAGGTGGACCACGGGACCAGCGGATGGCACGCCTGCGAGAGATCCACCGGAGCCGCCTGCTGCCCTCCTGGGGACCGGCAGAGCCCCCCCCGCAGCATGCCATCTTGCTTGGGGCAGCGAAATGTCTAGAGCCTCCCCTGCTGGAGGACTCCAACAAAGCAGGTTATCAGATCAGACCATGGAATTGTTCCAGAGAAAGAAGTGAGTGTCAGCTAATACCACACCAAACAGAGATAGCTTGGTATATTTCCAAGATCCACCAAATACATTAAAATCTAAATTTTGGACTTGCCAGTCAAGAATAGGAAATGCACTCTCACTCTCATGCTTCTGTTTCTGTCTTTTGCTTAAAAGCAGGAACAGCAAGAGATTTTTGCAACTATCAGGATCCATTTCCCTTCATAAAGCCACAACAGTCTAAATGATATGCGTGTGAGGGAGAGGAGAAGAGAAGAAAAGTGGGGGTTGGTTGAGGGGAAGTGAAGATGGAGTTTACTGCACCCTTGAATAACATTGCATTTGAACAAAGCTTTCAAACACAGTGAGGCTTATTAAACTTTCTTTGAGCAACATCAGACTTAGCAAAACAGGTGTTCTGAATATTGAATGGGAAATGAAAGAAAACAATACATTTTAATGTTTGTGAAATGTTACCAGGGAACCCCAAAGAAATCATAGAATTCAGATGTATTGACATCTATGGGATTCATGACTTTTCAGGTGTTGCAAAAATTATATACTTTTTGTTTTCTTTCGGTATCACTTTAAAACACTGTGTATGTTTATCATATTCTTTTTATGATGCACTATAACCTACTCTAAGGTTAGTATGGTATTCTCTGGCAAATACCATATCTCTCTTTTGCCAGCATCTATTCTAATTTCAAACATTTATATTAGCAACACTGTGTTATTGTTATGATTGAAACTATTGTCAGCTGTGATTATAATTACGTTGATTGTTATGTTGTGAAAGCTTTCTGGGCAGGTTTCCAAAATCAGGATCAAAATTCTAGCCACGTTTTGTTTTTATTGTACAGAAAAGTAACAACATTTTTTTTTGAAGTAGCAACGATTAAATAGAAATGCAGATTCTAAACAGCAAGGATCTGGGGACAAGTTATAAGTGGACAGCAGGTCTTCTCTGTGTGTTTAAATTCAATTAAGTAGTGATGTTGATCTACTTTGTACATAGATAGCATTTTCTAATTGAACAATTGAAATTATTCTATGCTATGGAGCTTGGCAGAAGATGGAAAAAGGAAGAGTTACAAAAATCTTAATACATAAAGGGCTGAATCCTACTATCTAGTTTTTTTGAAGGGTCCCAATTCAGCCAGGGAATTATGCATGTGCCTAGCTGTAAGCACAAGTAGTCTAGGTGACTTCAAAGCAGGGCTGGCTCCAGGCATCAGCTTAGCAAGCAGGTGCTTGGGGCAGCCAATTCAAAGGGGCGGCACGTCTGGGGTGTTCGGCGGAAATTCAGTGGCGGGTCCCTCATTCCCTCTCTTCCTCTTTGAGCTGCTGCCGAAGAGGAAGAGAGGGAGGACCCACCGCTGAACTGCCGCAGAAGAAGCAGCGCGGTTGAGCTGCCGCCGAAGTGCCGCCACTTGTCTTTTTTTTTTTTTTGCCACTTGGGGTGGCAGAAAAGCTGGAGCCAGCCCTGCTTCAAAGGGATTGTTAGTACTATCCATTATTATTTGTATTTTGGTAGCAGCTAGGAGCCCAAGTCATGGACCAGCGCCCCAGTGCTAGGAGCAGTACAGACTCAGAATAAAATGGCAGTTCCTGCTCCAAATTGCTTACCATCTAGTTTGCTCACATGCTTAAAGACAGCCATGTGCTTAAGTACCTTGCTGAACTGGGGGGCAGGAGGCTAATTTGTCACTTGTGGGGAAAGAATTTAAGAAGTCCACCCCTCGATGTCACAGGTGAGCAGCGAAGCTGTTCTGCGTCAATTACTGTGGCTCTGAGGACTACTTTTAGCCTTTGTTGACCCCACTCCTTCCTGGGATGACTAATGGAACAGTGTAATGATGGATCCACTGGCCCGCTCCTACCCCAGTGCTGAAATCCCACCCACATAAGGCTGGACTCTGTGGTATTTAGGGGTTTCAGCTCTCCACGCAAACTTCTCAGTGTTATGGGGGTGGGGGGAGGAGGTTCCTTGCATACAGTAGGATAATTTTTTGCCTCAGATACGCACATGGCACTCCCTCTGTTTTCAGAGGGATTTGCATAGTTGTACCAAATGCAGCATAGGACCTGCAAATGCTTAAATAATTAACTATGAATAATTTGTACCATAATACAAACTCCAACTACACACTAATTTCATTTAACATCTAATTAGTCCATTCTGCAGATGTTGTGGTTTGGCATGACCTACTTTAATAATCTAATTCTGCTAAGGGCTTACTATCTGTGAAGCAAAAGTGTGTCACTATTGACCAAACCAGCGTGTTCTACAAAAAATACACCTTGCCACCTTGACCGCAATCCATTTTTGTGATGACTGCTCACCTTAAAGAGTCCAATCAGACAAAGGTGCTAAACGGAAGGAAAGATCCTCGAGGGGAAATCCTAGGCTAGTGTGGCATGCAGGACCTTTTATGGGCCCTCTGCTCCTAAGCAACTTTCTTCTTCACTGTTTGATCACATTTGTTGTAAACTCTTTTGGACAGGCATTATTTTTTTAATGATGCGTACGTACATTGTCGAGTGCAAAGGGGCTCTGATCAGGGCATCTATGTGGTGCCACAATAGAAGTAATAATAAAATGAATAGTAATTTGTAACCTGAACCCTCTAATTGGTTCTCCTAAGCAAAGCACCAACAACTCAAATTTAGTTCATCTCCAATTTCAGTTTTAATTCCAAATTGTACAATAAACATTTTACAATAATCAACAAAATCCTGTTGAAAGAATGCTTTGAGCTGGAACATGCTGTACTGTATTTGAACCTGAAATAATTAGATGAGCTCTGGGGTGGGAGGAGGAAAAAACTGGAGTCTGATACTGTGAGATCTGGGCAGCAAAATCTGAGCAATATAATTCTTTCTCTCTCTTTTTTTTTTTATTCTGAATAGTTCAGCAGATCTGGCTTGATATCACTCAGTTCAGGGATACCGTCATTCCCCAAAATCAGGTTTTGTTAAAAAAAAAAAAAAAATTCTCCTACCACTTTCTTTTTCTCCATCTCTCCTTGTTTTCAAATTTTTTGAAACATGTAAATATTTTCCTGTAATTGTTTTTATAAAAATTAATTGAAAATGCATATTTTTTAAAAAATGGATTTAAAGATTCCTCTGATTTCCCTGGAAAATCTGCAGCAAAACCAATGCAATATTACTAACCCTGAGTGTTCAGAAATCATGAGGCTGGGTCCCCAAAATTATGAAGACTGCTTTAAAAATAATGAGCTTTTAAAAAAGAAGGAATTTGTTTTGGTTCTTCTCATGTGTCTTTTGGGTTTTGAGTCTTTAGGCTTCACATTTCCAAGCTTTTCTATGTAACCATGGGAGCTACACAGTTTTTTAAAAAGCTGAGATTCTCATGTTCACATGATGTCGCTAGTTGGGGCTTCAAGAAAATATTGGAAATGGCATCCTAAATTTGGGAGATTTGGCAACAGTCATAGAATATTAGGGTTGGAAGAGACCTCAGGAGGTCATCTACTCCAATCCCCTGCTCAAAGCAGGACAATAGCAGGGTGCCTACCCTGCTCCCGCCCTGAAGGGTTTAAAACAGCCCTGGGGGAAGGTTGTAGCTGGGTACTGCTAAACTGGGCTGATTGGGAAGTGGCTGCAGCTTGGCCATGCCCAATCAGGGCACAGCTGGCCTGTATAAAGAGGCTGGGAACCAGGTGCTCAGGTGTCTCCCTCTGTCTGTAGATGGAGAAGGGCCTGGCTGCAGGGAACTAAGGACAGAGTACCTGAGTGAAGCAGGGCTGGGGATAGGCTGGGAAGCTCTAGCCTGGAAAACCCCAAGCTGTGGCCTAGCAGAAGGCCAAGGGGTACTAGGGGTTGCAGAGGGCAGCCCAGGGGTAGGGCAAGGCAGCAGGTCCAAACCCAGCCTTGCCAGTGATGAGTAGGCTGATACTGCAGTCTGCCCCAGGATGTGGGGCTAGGTGATGACTGGCAGTAGCCATATACTGAGGTGAGGTGGGGATAGTGGGTGGGGAGGTTCCTCTGGGAGGGGGAAACCCTGAGAGAAAGGGGTTACTGCCAGGGGGTAGCACCCCAGGTAAAAGGGCACTGGGTCCAGGGAGGGACATGTGGGGCCAGAGGACAGGCAGATCGCCTGCCTGCAGAGAGTGCTCTGAAGCTGAATTGAGCTAATTCCCAGAAGTCACCAGCAGGAGGCACCGCAGGGGTGAGTCTGATCATCTTCAAGGGCCAAGACCAACTAAATCATCCCAGCGAGGGCTTTGTCAAGCCAGGCCTTAAAAACCTCTAAGGATGGAGATTCTACCATCTCCCTAGGCAACCCATTCCAGTGCTTCACCACCCTCCTAGTGAAATAATGTTTCCTAATATCCACCCTAGAACTCCCCCACTGCAACTTGAGACCATTGCTTCTTGTTCTGTTATCTGCCACCACGAAGGAGCTCGGCTGTTTTCCCCCTTTGTAACCCCCCTTCAACATTGCATGTTGCAAATGCATTAGAACCCCAAAGTGAAATTGATTGTTCCACTCTCACTGTCCAAACTCAGTGAAGTACAAACATAATCAAACAGCACTGATCCTGAAAGCGCTCTGAGTGTGGAACTACCACTGATTTCAATAGGAGTTCTGTGCAAGAGAGCATACAGCATCAACCTCTTACTGGTGATCTACATAGTGATAAACAGACTGTGAAGGATGGGATTTTTCATGGCTCTTAGCTTTGATTTAACTCCCATTTACTACAGGGCTTCTTTAAACCTATGGATAAATTTAAGGTCAGATTCTTCAGGGGGATGTGTATGAAAATTCCCCCACTCCCACCCCCATCTTGTGTAGCCTACACAAGGGCCATGCAGCATTGTAATTCCTGCTCCTTCCTGATCCCGTTACTCAGGCATCATTTGCCATATACTGACCAATAGTGCTGACCAGTCTAGCCAGGTGCAACCTATAAAATGGTGTAGCAGCAGTTACAGACCATCTGCATGGTCAAGAGCTACATGAGATCTCTTCTGACCCCACCATGACAGAATGTTTCCTGCTGTTCCACCTGGGGTGGTACGGCTCTGAATGAACTCCCTTATGTTGGGATTTGTGTAAGTTAGGCTGTGATGCACCTACATTTTAAGTGTTTCAAACCCACAGATTTTAGCGCTATAACATCAATTGTGGAAATTAATTTTCACGGGTGGATGCTTTAGAGAAGGATTTTAGGAAATAATGAGTCCATTCCCTCAATGGCTAAATGAATGAACAAGTGTAAGAATGCCTCCTTTACTCTCCAGTTGGTTGGGTACTGTATATCTCTTCTCTGGTACCTGTACTCACAAAATGGTGCCTCAGATACAGTATCTCTAAATGTTTTAATAAATCTTGCATTGGTTTTTAATGGCACATCATTTTTTAAAGATTTCTCCACTCTGCATAATGCACTGTACAGATGTAGAGACTAAATTAGGCTTTGAATAATAAATTGGCTGACTGGAAAAAAAGGAAGTGCCAAAATGCACTGAAAATTATTAAAAATGGAAAACAAATATGTAATGTAAATCAAATTAAACAAGATGAAATAGTTAAAATTCATTGAAAAATGTAGAAAGAAATGCAGTGTGGGAGCTTTTGCTGGGGAAAAAAAAGATGAGCCATTCTTCTCTCAATATAGCATTGTCCTGCTAAACAAAAAAAATGAAACCATGGTCATAAATGGCTTAATTAATCCCTGGGCACATCTTATAGTGATGCCCCGCATCCAAACTCACATCTGAAGACAACGGTGTATTGTTGTCTCTTGGGAATCCATTGTTTTGTTTTCTCTAAATGAGTTGCTCTAGCTACAAACCACAATTAATGAAGTTTCTGAAGGCAGAGAGTCTTAGCCACTGAAATGCTAAGTGAAAATAAAACATTGTGGGTTTCCCCACCACCATCCAGATTACTTCATTTATTTAGCATTTCATTCACTATAAAAGCAGCAGACATATAATTATAGTTCACAAAATACCGTTATAAATAGAACAGAAGATAAGAAGCCAAATGTAGGCAGTTACTTTATGAATAGATTACTGCCATACTGAAAGTCACAGTAGTTAACCTAAAACACTTTTGAATTTTAATGGTCTTGGTCCTTGCCCCCCATTCACCCTACAAGAGGGTTTCAGGCCATTGGAGGGTTCTACATATGTATAGCTCCAATGATAGCCCTTATCCTAGTTCATCTTCAATGTTCCCACTGCAATGGCCTATTTGGAGTGTGGACCTGATACTCACCTCTACAGGATTTGGAGGAGAGACTCTACAACCCCACGCTTTGCTGCATTTCTAGCTGCTGCTGCTATCTCCGAGGTAGGAATGCCACAGGGGTTTAGCTTCTGTGGGCCCTGCACATTGAGAAGTGAAATTCAGCTATATAGGAATAAGTATCACCACTTATAGAAGCAAGTACTCTCAGTTCTCATGCTTCCGGGCATGAGCTTAGGAGTGACAATACTACCGTATTTGTAAATAAATGGCCTTTTACTGTCAAACTGAAACTGAAATTCCAGGAGAGAATTTAAAAGAATAGGACGATCCTACAAGGTGTTTCACATGCCCTTTTGGAACATTTGTCAGAGCTTGGCCACATGCATCAGCAAGTTTTACATGGGCACTGACAATAAGAGCTAGATGGTTGCCAGGGCTCCCACAACCCAAAGACAAAACAGGAGACAAAAGAGAGAGAGCCCTGCTGGCTGATGTAATTCCTGCCAAAAACATTGCTGCACATGTTTCTTTGAGCTGTGATATGAGAGAGAGAGCCTGCCTGACAGCTATGGGAGAAAAAAAAACAGCTTTTCATAGTTCATGGCTCATTGCCTTGTGGAAATGGTAAGAAATTTGAGAACCAGAAAGACCTGACCACCCCAGATAGGTACAACTATTAATTAGGTAACATCTGTACAGTGAGTACGTGAAGTGGACCTGAGTTGAGGATCTTGAACAGACTAAATAGTGACTGACTAAGTTGGTAAAATGTTGTTTTAAAACAGTGTTAAGTCACATGTGTAATCCAAAATTTAGTAATTAATTTTTGGAGTTTATATTAGTCTTCTGTATTTTCATTGAGATGCGTTCACAACTTTCTTTATTTTGGAAGCTCTAGTTGCACTTGTATCTTAGCTACATTCGAAAGTTAGTCTAAAGATCCTGGGCAGGCATTCAAAAAAAAAGAATCTTCCAGTACTGAGAGGGATGTTCTCTCTCTCCCACCCTGCCTGCCTTCCTCCCCTCCCCCATCACCACTGCAAGCCATATATTTAGATTTGGGTAGGAACTCTCTACGAAGGAGGAGAATTTTGTTTGAAACTTTTTTCCAACAAAAAATGAAGATTCAGTGACTCCGAAAAGTTTCTAAATTCATGTTGGTTTCATTAAATTTGTTTGTCTCAGAAAAAACAAAATAAAAACATGTCAAAACATTTTGTTCTGATATTTGCAAAATGAAACATTTTGACTGTGTGTCTAAGCAACTTTTCATTTTGGAATAGCCTTCAATTTTTTTTTTAAATGGAAAAATGTAAACAAGTTCAAAATCAAAATGAAACACTTCATTTTGGGGCAAACAATGATTTTTTAACAACTTTCAAAATTCTCAAAAATTTTGTGTTTGGGTCAACCCAAAATAACTCCCCTGCCCCCCTAATTTTTTTATTAGAATTGCCAGTGAACTGAAAAACACTATTCACAGCATTCTACTTCCTTCTAGACAAAATCTTGGCTATGCTGAAGTTAAGATTGAGAATACATACGAGTAATTGAAGGGTAAAAAGTCAAAACCTTACAAATGAATCAAACAATTCAATCAGTGGAAACTGAAAAGTTAAGAAGAAACCCAAAGATTTGAATCAGGTGTGACAATCTTGACAAACTCATGTTCTCCTCTTCTTATCCACAACCCGTTCATGGCGCATGGGATCCTGTTAAGAGCCATCTTCTGCTCTCTCCTGCTCCAGCCTACTACCTTTGTACTTCCTGAGTCCTGCTTTTTCTGTTTTCCAGGCATCTTTTATCTGTTCTTCATACATGGGATCCTAGACAAATCTGTATTGACTCAGTTGTGCAACTGTAGAGGTTTTTTTTCACTATATCTGCAACGGATGCAAATATGGTTTTAACAAAGATCAAAGCTTTCATTTGCCTTAAAGATATCACCTTAAATAACATGGAAAAATAGCATTGTCTGTTTTCACTTAAATTAAAAACATGCAACAGAGAAGCTGAGATCTTGCCCCTTTTTTAAAAAACGGCTTTTTACAAAAAAAGTTGTCCCTTCAGTACAAACTGATCAAATCTAGTATAATATTTTTCTTTATTTTTCTCCAAGCAGCTCTTGAATGATAGATCAACACAGAAGACAGGAGAGAAAATGATGCCCTCAGAAAATCTGATGAACAGTATAATAGCCCCATGCCTGCATGAGATGAAAGTCTTTATTTCCATTCCATATGCGTTTACTGGCAGCAGGTTCAGTGGCTTTATTTAATTTTTATTTTGTGCAGTGCTATCCTTCAGTCATGCTCCCAGTTTCCAATATTCCCAAATTCAAAATGAAAAATAAATAGAAGCTGCTGTGGTGAAAAGCTCAGTGAAACTTACAGTGATATCTCTCAGAGGTACCTCTCTTCTGGAATATAGGAACTCCACCGATGGTCAAGTTAGTCATATAAGAGTAACTTTACAAATGCACTTAGGAACTTACTATCCATTGACTTTCAATGGGAGTGCCATTTGGGTCTTTGACAATCACCCCCAGAGTCAAAATATCTCCAGAGGTCAATGACTGGTGCTGCTACTAATGCACCTAAGTGAGTATTTATTATTATGTTGATCCTTGTTGGGAGTTTTGTTTTTGTTTAAATGGTTGCCTGATTATTGATTAAAACTGAAAAATTAACACTATTGATCAGAGACCCTCTTTTTGGTCTGTGTTTGACAGAACCTCACACAATGGGATCTGGTCTGTAACTGGGGTTCCTAGTTGCTGTTGCAGTACGAATCATAACAAAATAATAATAAATCCCTGTTATTGAAAAACAAAACAATGATCAATGAGCTACCTTGATTACATTAGCCTCATTAGTATTCACCCTTTCTTGTCAACTGTTGAGAATAGCCCACTTCCACCTTAATTGAATTGGCTCATTAGCACAGATACCGCACTTGGTAAGGCAACTCCCATCTTTTCATGTGCTGTGTATTTATACCTGCTGCTATATTTTCTACTCCATACATCTGATGAAGTGGGTTTTAGTCCATGAAAGCTTATGTCCAAATAAATTTGTTAGTCTCTAAGGTGCCACATAAGACTCCTCATTTTTTTCTTTATTTGACTGAGGACATATGCTTGGGATCTCAGTTTAGCAACATTTAGGACTAGAAGAATGACAAGTAATATCTGAAAGAACAGGTATGGTCTTAATACTTTGTAGTGCAAGATAAACTAGTGTAAATGCTTGCATGAAAAGACCTTGCTTTAGGGGTTTTGTTTTGTTTTAACAATAGTAGTAACCCAGCAACAATTTTTCTTTAACATTTCAGATGTTAAGACAGATTTTGGGTCAGTGGAGCTTAAATGAGTGGGAGGAGGAGTTTCCCAAAATGGCTTTTTTTCTCCCTTTTTTCCCCCCATGTCCATTTTGGGTAGGTGGGAGAGGAAAAAAATGCTTTAAAGAAAATCTAGCTGAATCTTTAATGTTTCAGTTTCTTTGGGGAAAAATGCATCCCCACCCTCATTTTGTGCTTGTTTTTGCAAAAATTTGCAATTTCCAAACAGTCTTTTTTTCAGTGCAAAATGTTTGTTTGAAAAAGTATCCAGCTCTATGCTGATTGTATTATTCATTTAAAAATTCAGGTGAATAAAACTCTCAATGTTTAGTTCACATGATGCTGCAACTGATTTTCTAGGCTTCTTCAAAGAAGTGCTACAAAAACTAGGGGGCCTTGGCACAGAATTGAGGAGGCCTTGTAGATGCCATGGATGGAATTTTGGCTAAACACAAGCAATTACTGCACTACATTCACCTGCTAAGTACTCTAGATCACTCTTAGCCAAAGAAATTCTTAATTTTTGCACCTATCAAAGAATATTATATTTAACATGGACATACTAAATAGCAGGACTGAAGTTGCCAAATAGACCTTTACGTTTCTTCCCTAAATAAGTACACCTTTGTTTTTAATAAAAACATCATCCTAAGAATTTAGGAAATATCAAATAAGAACACACCAACTAGCCTTCTGTTCCAGTACCCTTTTCTAACAATGGCAAATGCTGAATGCCTCAAAGGAAGCTGTAGATTTCCCATAATGCATCTAAGTTGTGCTATGCTATTTGAAATAGGAAATAGTTTCTTTTTCAAGTAGAGTGTGGCTTTTTAGTAGATGTTTTATAGACACTTATTGTACATTTTGCATTCTTGGATTCTTAGGGGAATGATAGGTTAGCAAATTAGAAAGCTAAGGAGAGTTTATTCACCACAGTGCAGTTACCCAGCTTGATTTTGACAAATCCAGTGACAGATTGAATCTCATTTTCTTCACATCCTCTTAGAATATTAAGGGAAAACTCAACAGCATATTGAAGTTCAGTGAGTGTGGAGATAAAAGGATTTGAAAACTTGTCCACATACAGATTATGCTAATTCAACCTCAGTATTCTGACTAGATTATGGGTGGAATACATTGAAAATTTACATCAGCCAGCTCCTGGGTTTAAGGCCTTGGATATTTGCTGGCTAGTCCTAGGGTAGATGTTATGGAATCATTTACTTGTATAATCAGCCACTGGGATTTGATCCTGAAGTCCTGAGGACCCTGAACTCTCTTTGTTGTCTCTCTTTGTTGTCAACAGGAGTTGAAGGTGTTCAGCACCTCTCACAATGAGGCCTTTAATTAGGCAAGTGTATAATTTTTTTTCATGTTTTATTAAGGACAAATAATTCCATAGACGAGTCTAGTGTTTCTAATACTTGGAGCCATTCTCAGACTAGAATAATCCTCTGCAGCCCAGGGTAGGCCTTGCACCTTGTGCAGTTATTTGACATTTTTGCTAAGTGAACATAAAAATCTGCCTAATTAAACTGGGGTAGTATTTTTCACTCTCTTTGCACATGGGCAAATTACTACACAAATTTCAAGACACTGGAGAATCAGGGCCCAGCTGTCAGACTTATCTAGTTTCTTGACAACCTTCAGATTTGCAATTATTGCTGGGATTCATGAAGACAAATACAGATGGGGTTTGTGGCCTAAGCGTCCTGTTGAGAAAAGCAAGGCCCACTGGAACCAAGGATGTATACAGCCCTTCTGAGGTAAATTCCATGCAGTATTTGCTCTGTGCCTATTTTGCTGATTTAAAATCAGAGATCTTATTTTATTTATAGAAACATTTGGAGCCAAAATTTCAAATGTTATAGGGCAAGGTCTGAGTGTTTTTTAAAAAGTGCCTATACATATGCAGGGATGTACTACAGTCTTCATCAGCTATAATAGATAACATTCATTTTAAGATTATTATAATGCATTTGGCTACTTTTCACTTGGGTTCCAATCTAAATGGCATCCATGGGAGCTGGACTAGGCTCTTCATGCCCACCATTTTCTTAAGTCACTGAAAATCATTAGAGATCATACTCAGGCTTCTCCTAAACACACCGTTATTGGAATATTCCCTCTCAAAATAACCAGTTCCATAGTTTATTCCTGTTACCTCTAGTACTAAATACAAAGTGTTTTCATTCATTCATTGTTTTCAAAGCACCTTAAAGAGGTGGGTAAATGTTAGAGTTGAGTGAATAATTTTTCAACTTATTATTCATTCAATTAATTTCACCTTTTTTTTTTTCCAGTTGACAATAGGCAGATTACAAAATTTTGGAATTTCTTCATTATTTGAATTATTTCACATCGTTTCCCAGAGATGTTCTAATTTTGTTAAAATCAGCAGCCACATTGTTTCCCTCGCCCAATCCTCCTGGTGTCTGCTCTCTTTAAGGCCTTGACCCTGCAACCTGATCCTCGCAGGTGGAGCCATGTGCCTGTGTAGAGGCTGACAGAAGTCAGTGGGGCCTTGTGTGTGAGTGCAGGAGTTCTGCCTGTATGGATCAGATTGCACCACTGGGATTTTAGTGAGCTCTTCCATATAGCTCTGAAACATCACAGATGTAAAGTGGTCAGCGTGTTCTGGCTGTTTAAAGGAGGTTCCAGTTCCAGTTTTCCACCCAGAGCAGAGAGACTGTAGCCCCTAAGGGAATACCGAGGAAGCCAGAGGCTGGCAAGGCATGCTGGGAAGGGTGCCAGAAGGAAAGAAGCGGCCGTCTTCCTGTAGAGTGGAGAGAGATGAGGAGTGTAGGAGCTGGTGGTGGGTCATTTTTTCTGACATGTCCAACATCAGTCATCACTTTGTGTACGGATAAAATGTGTTAATGTTTAATGTAAATTAAAAATCAGTTTTCAATTCTCTAGGTACTTGTTAATTGTCTGGTATTTTGTTCAGTGTTACATTATAGCACACTGTTATACAGCAAACCACTCACTAGTTACTTCGAGCAGCCAAAGTACCTTTCAATGGTTTCACAGTGGTATCATGATTCCATCTATTTATATTGCTTTCATTCCTGTGGGTTTCTGACAGCTTGTGTATAATCATTGTGCAATAGCCAGATTTGCTTTTCAATCATTTATTGTAATGTGATCAATAACAGGTGCATTCCCAGTTTCACACACTACCTTTGCTAATCTCCCCAGTTTATATCAGATTTGTATCCCCCTTTCTAACTGACTTTCAGTTGCAAATGCTGTGGTTGCCAGATCTGAGCCTTGTATAATCATCCTCATGCTTAATTCAGTTTCATTTCTGGCTCTTTTCTTTTGTCAATATGTTTCCATCTTTATCCTTTAAATGACATTTAGCCATGTGGAGATTTGACATATGGTTTTCTTACACATACCATTCCATCACTGCTTCCTACAGTCAGATGTCAATCCAGCTCCTTTTATCTGTACATGGATAGCAGATTATTGATTCCTTTTACCACACTACATTTGCGTAAGTATGGTGATGTCATTTAAAGAGTTATCTGTTAATCAGTTTGAAAATACAGTATAATTTAACAAAATTATGTCAATTTGTAGTGTTTTCCTAAATGGTCTGTATTAATCCATTACTAATGCACTGTGGTTACAGTTAATATTTGCTTGGCAATGCCATTAAAAATCCCATTCTTCTGGATTTATTATGGAATCTTTTGAAAATGTGTCTCAGATGTGAAATCAACTCCTCACCAAATTTTCTCCAGGCTTCCCTTCTGACATGCTCCAGACAGTATATTATTTTCAAATCTCCATCAGATTTTTGTGTTCTTGTATTTTACATTGTGTGATACAGCATGGCCAGAAGGCAGCATAAGAATGTTAGCAGGGGGCCTTATTCCCTGCCAAGGGAGGAAGGTTTGCTTTAGATTAACTAGAACAGCTGTGGCCAATTAGAGCACCTGACTCCAGTTAGAGCACCTGACTCCAGTTAGAGCACCTGACTCCAGTCATGGGATATAAACCCCTGCTTCAGTCAGACAGGGGGTGGTAGTTGAAGGAGAAAGGTTGGATTGGAGCAGAGTGCAGATTGCAGAAGAGAAGAGTTTGTCCAGAGAGAAATAGAAGGTTTGGAGGAGTGCTGCGGTGGATTGGGAAGCCCAACAGAAACCCTAGGTAAGGGGCACCAGGCTTGTATAGAAGAGAGGCGAGAAGCCCTTCACAAGCTGACGGGTATGAGAGGGAAGTAACCCAGGGGAAGAAACCGCTAGTCAAGTGGTTCACCACAACCCCAGGGCCCCTGGGTTGGGACCTGGAGTAGAGGGCGGGCCCAGGTCCCTCCCTCTCCACTCCCCTCCTCCAAGGACACTAGGGGAATGATTAAGAACTGGTTCAGAGGCAAGCAATATCGCCCTGAACCTACCCCAGAGAAGAGAAAGCGCGAGACCCAGCAGAACAGTACCGGCAATTTGCCACAATTGTAAAATACTGCAAAATCATGGCTTGACTCTAACAATGCAATCTTCTCACCTGGACCACTGAACTTGCAATACAATCCTCTACTATGAAGATCTCTGTCCTTCTCAGCACAGGTGCATGTATTTTGCTGTTCTACAATAAAAGATGCTGTTACAATATACCATTGTTCCAGAACATGATATTACACTTAGAACTCCGCAGGATTTTAAAGATGAATTAATTATTTCACCATAGACAAATGTCTTCAGAAGTAGCCAAATTGAGTATTTTATCAGAAAAATAGATATGCCTCACCCTCAAGGTTGTGTATTGTCAATGAAAAATTATATCTTATTCCTTAAAGTAAGGAGTATACATAGAAATACATAGTAAGCATTGTACTCATCAATGTGTATATTTAGATTTGTTAAGGCCTGCACAGAATTCTTTTGTCAAATACGTTAAAAAGTAAGAAGCTGGTTCTATGTAGTATCTAAGAAGGATCAAAGATTACAGTTTTTCTATTGTAACAAGCCAGTTTAAGTTTGAACCATTCCACTGTTTTGTTTAAATTCTGTGTCAGGAGAATGGATTCATTCTTTTGATATTCCAGAGCTGCTTCTTGTTCTTGCTGTTATCTTTGTCACAAGAACAAGACATTTGAATATCAGTAACACAGGCTTAGGAGAGATGGTGAGCTAAGCTGTGCATTCATCTTTTTGAAATTCAGTATTTTGATTGGCTGGATAGTCCACCTCTGTCTAGCCACCGCCAAGGCTGTAAGGCGAAAGGAGGCCAGTCAGTCAAATTCTAGAATAAGTAAAAGGTCAGAGTATTCAATACATTACTGTCTTTCACAGAATGTATGAGATTCTAAAAACCTATTTATGTGACAGAGTAGAGAAAATAACACAACATGATTCACTGGCATGACAAGAATATAATGAAAATAGGAAATGATATCAATACAACCATTTATATTCTGGATTTACTATTGCAATATTGTGATCGTCCAGTCCCATAGCAGGTGAATGAAATCAGAATTGTTTTTCATTCTGTGGTGCCTGCATTCAAAACAGAAAGTACAAGTGTTGTTCCTGGTGATTCTACGTTTAAAAATTATTTCTTATATTAAGCCATTTTAGGGTCATATTTTTTCCAGTAAAATTTACATGCTGGTCTTGGAAATTTAGTTAAGCCTGTAAGCTACTCAGATACAATGGTGATGAGGGCCAGTACCTGGATAGACCACCAGATAGCATGGTGATGGGTGACCTTCTAAAAACCTAGAGAGAACATCATATTCATTTGACCAGTGCATATTTTCCTAGCAAGCCTATTATTCCTGCCCCTGGCCATTATTTTGTTCCTATCCAGCTGCCCTTTACAATGTCAATATACAAAGCCTGAGTTCTGAGTATAGAAACCCAAGAAACAAAAATACACACATAGTGCTAATAAAGAGAAATACAAGCAAAAGAACTGAATGTTGCAGAAGCTCCAGAGACAGAAAAGGGAAGCCCAGTTTTTGCCAGAAGAAGTAACAGGAATAAAAATTGTCAGGCTGAAGGGAAATTGAGCTAGTAAAAGTAGTGAGATTAACAGAAAGAAATTAGGAAATAACACTATTTATTTTTGTGTTAGAGAAGTGCCTTGAGGGCCCAGCCAAAGTTGGAGTCCATTATGCTAGGTGCTGTACAAACATGTAGTAAGAAATAGACACCGTTCTGAAGATGCTCAGTAGACAGTACAGGCAAAGGGTAGGGGATAGGAAGTGTCGTTATCCCTATAGGCAAATAGCATGTAAGTGACTTGCCAAAAGTCTTTCAGGGTAGTCTGTGAAAAAGCCAGGAATTAGAAGAGCTCTAATTCTCTTTTTCCTCCAAAGTACAGTACCTGTTAGAAAACATAATTTTAATAGCTGGACAAACTCCATCCAGTATTAAATTAGTTCAGATGAGTATAAGATTCCACAGTCCACAGATGCTCTATCATTTGCTTCCTCAGTCTTAAAGGTTGTGTCTACAAATTGTTTAGGGTTGTCCAAGGGGGCATGTGTTAAAAAGAAAAACATGTACACTATATATCAGAAAAAACTACCTGACTAAGATATCTGTTAGACTTTGGGTTTGTCTTCAGAGGGAAATGAGGTAGGCCTCATCTCTGAAGTCTTTTAGAACGAGATCAGACAGAGCATTCAAGGGCGTATGGGGAATAACAGTCCTTTCTCTGGAAGTAACAAAATGACCTAATCATCTTTTTTCCATCTGTTTCTTTTATTTCTCTGATTCCAGAGAAAAAGACCATTTAGAATATATACTGCTGCATGGGGACAACAATAAAAGGACACTCAGACAGATTTTTGTAAAATAATATATATTTAAATGATATTTTTATTAGCCACTTAATTACTTGTAACTGAAATCAGTTTCACTTCCAGATATATTTCTTCACACAGATTTATTTTTGAAGTAGGTGAATTTTGGTTTGGTGATTTCAGAACATTTTAGTAATTATGAAATCAGACCTAAAAATAAACTAAGACATGACACGGGTGATCTATCTTCACATATATTCGGGAGTATTTCTCTTGAAATTTGAGTTTACCGTTTTTTCCACACATTACTTTTTTTTAGATTTGTCATTGTAATATATCAATTCACCAAACTTGGTGGTGGTTCTTTGTGTGCCTCCCTGATTGACACTACTAATTTTGTGGTATTAAGAGAGTGCCTAGAAGTCATTCTCAGGATCAGGCCCTGTTATCTGAGGCATTGTACAAACACATAGTAAGAAACAATCTCTTCCTTGGGAAGTTTACAGTCAAATTGTAGACAAGAGGAACCAAATTAGCACGAGAAGCCAAAAGAATGAAGAAGGACCAGGGTCACTAAAATACCATTCCATGTTTTTGTAAGATATTCCGATTATTCCAAATGCTCTTGAACTCTTTTATTCAATAAAATTAGCCACAGCAGACTGGTTAGCTAAGTTTTGTAAGTATGACCACGAAAGTGGGTCTTGAGGAGGGTTTTGAAGGAGGAAAGCATCGCGGTCCTTTGGAATAATTCAAGGAGGGTGTTCCATAGGTAAGGACAAGTATGGTGGAAGGTGTGGACACATTTTTGTGTGAATGGAGATTGCATTGTTGGTAGAAGGGACAAGGCTGAGGGTAATGAAATAAGAGATGAATAGACAATTCAGGAGGGGCAGAGTTGTGAAGAGCCTCTGAGGTGAAGACAAGAAGCTTGAATTTAATGCAGTGACACAGGCAGAGCCAGTGGAGGATTCAAAGTAGGTAAAGTGTGGGAATACCAACCTCAGTAGCAGCTACCTAGCTTGGCCACACGGTCCCATCTTCCTCATAAAGTGATACTGCACCTACTTGCCTTATGTTTTCCCTGAAGTCACCATAACTGTAGGCCTCATTTCAAAATGTTTTTGGCTATTGAAACACCCAACATCATTTGCAAGAGTCTGATTGTTGCATACCTGTAGGCTATCAGAGAAAAGACTCTGGCTCTGGAAATAGCTGCATAATGCAGTATTTCAAAGCCACTGGAGAAAAAGGTAACTGATTTGGTGGATAGGGGGAATGCATTGGCTTTTGACACAGTCCCACATAAGCTGGAGAAATGTGTGCTCGGTGGAACTACCATTAAGTGGATACATAATTGGTTAAACAATAACTAGTAATAGAATGATGTTGGATTGGAAGGAGGTCTTGAGTGGGGTTCCACAGGGATCTGTTCTGTGTCTGGTGTTATTTAATATCTTTATTAATGACCTGGATGTAGGAATAGAGAGCATATAGATCAAATTTGCAGATGACACAATGCTGGTGTTGGGAGGGGTTGCAAATACTTTGGAGGATAGAGCTAAAATTCAAAGGGATCTTGATAAATTGAAGAACTGGGATATAGACAACAAAATGAAATTCAACAAAGGCACATGTAAGATGCTACACTTAGGAAGAAAAATCAAATGCACAAATACAGAATGGGGGACAACTGGCTTAGCAGCACTGCTGAGAAGGATTTGGGGGTTGTGGTGGATCACAACCTCAAAATGAGTCAATAATGCCTGATGTTGCAAACAAACAAACAAATGTAATTTTCAGTTTCATTAACAGAAGCATAGCATGCACTCACAAGAGGTGATAGTACCACTCTACTCAGTGCTGGTTAGGCCTCAGTTAGAGTATTGTGTCCAATTTTGGTCAGCAATGGAGAGAAAGGATGTAGAGAAAACTGGAAAGGATCCAGAGGTGAGTGACAAAGATGATCAAAGGGATGTAATGCAAGCTATATGAGCAAAGGCTGAAGGAACTGGATATGTTTAGTTTGGAAAAGAAGAGATTAAAGGGGGACATGATAGTGATCTTCAAATACTTGAATACAAATACTGCCATAAAAAAAGATGGTGACAAGTTGTTCTCTCTTGGCACAGAGAGCAGGACAAGAGGCAATGGGTTCAAACTACAGCACAGTAGATTTAGGTTAAATCTAAAGGAGGCTGGATAGCCATCTGTCATGGATGGGTTAGCCACAACAAATCCTGCATCTTGTCACAGGATTTGACTGGATGACTCTTGTGGTCCCTTCTAATCCTATGGGTCTAGATATTTTTCTCTCAAAATAGGGAGCAGTCCTGCAGCTGTGGAACCCAAATGTCTTGTGGTACCACATGGACAAATAACCAGTTCAACTCCTTTCTTCTGGGTCTGGCCTCTGAGAAAGGTAAAAATGTCATCTGCTAAATTAAAAAGAAACGCAGACCCCACAAAAGGTATAATGACTGTGTGTGGAGACTGAGGAATTGCCTTAGAGACTTTCCCACTGTCTGTTACAGCTATCCCCCTATTCCATTTTGTTTCTTACAGCTGTCCCCATACTCCATTTTGTTTTTGTTCTCCTCCTCCCTGGCTGTTAAGTTGTTTACCAGGGACACTGCCCTTCTCAAAGGGAGGGCCCCTTAAGTTGTTTACCAGGGCCACTGCCCTTCTCAAAGGGAGGGCCCCTTAAGTTGTTTACCAAGAGCCATTGCCCTTCTCAAAGGGATGGCCACTTGTGCTGCGTGCTAAGTGGGACCACTGCCCTGTTCAAAGGGTTGGTCCTGTTATCACCTTGTTAAACTTGGGCTTGGTGTAGGGTAGGCTATGTCCAGAGCTGCAAGACCTAATGTGTTTTTGAGATCCTGGGCATGAGTCATAGGCCTTATGTGCTTTTGAGTCCTGAGGTGTGAACTCACACCTATTGTTGTTACAGGACTCGCCCCAGGCACATCTCTGTGCTCACCTGAAGTTTTTTTTTTTTTTTCCCTGTGCCCTCCTCCCCTTGTGACAGAGGGAGCCTATCCAGGGGGGGGATTACGATGTGGCGGGAAACTGCTGAGTTTGCCTTTAAAAAACAGGCATTTTTGAAACAAACATCAGAACAGGTTCCTGCATTGCTGCCTGGTCTGATCAGCCAGGGGTTCTGGGGGGGTCCTTTCTCCGCTCTTGTTTATTTTGAGCGTACCCCTGTTTTTGAAACCCACCCCCACGAAGTAAACGAATTGCTGCCTGAGAGATCTCCTGAAATTATCGAGACCGTACCGAGCCCTCCTTGCTTCTTCTGATGTTGCTGCTGCTTCTGCCTTTGCTGCTACCGTTGGGGACTGTAAGAATCCCTCTGTGAAACTTTTCTATACTTTTTATTTTATTACACTTTAGGGCTGCTGGCTCTGTTCCCCCAGCACACCCAGACTCAAGCTAAACCTTGGTCTGTGTCTTAAAACTTTCTCTCTTAAACTCCACGGCGCTTTGCCGCTAAAAAATAAGTTTGATTGCCGCCGCTAAGCTCTGCTCTCCTGTGGGCTTTGCCCTTCGGGGCCCTCACTGCTTTCAGCCCCATATCCACTGCTGCAGCCACCATCCCTTGGCTTCCTTGGGCTGCCTTGGGAGCTGTATCCTGGGCACATACCACTCTGCCCTCTGTAACTTCCCCATAGCATAAGGTGCACCATAGGTTTTGCTTTTTTAGTTTTTTTAATAAGTCATAGTTTTGCTAAGATTGTAGCGCTTGTAAGTTTCATCTGCCTTTGGCTATAGTTTGCTGTTTTTGTTGCTCCATTATAGTTGCTTGTTATAGTTTTGCTTAGAATTGTGATATTTTTGTTGTTTTTGGCCTAGTCGTTGGTTAAGATAGATTTAAAAGCCATTGCCTGGTTGTATTCTGTACCTGTTTTTGTTACTTTTGTATAACTGCTTGTTGTCATTTTATATGTAAGTTTGATTAAGTTAGAGGATAGAATAAGGGTAGGTTTGCTGTTTGAATTCATTCTTTCCCCGCTGTCCCTCCGATCTCTCCCTGAACTTTCCCGTTTCTGTTTTTCCCCCGCTCCAATCTCCCCCTCTGTGTACTTCTCCGTGTCTTCCCTGTGTAACCTTTGCTGCTTTTTCCCCCATATCTGCAGCTCTCTGCCTGCCCCGAAACTTCCCACTCTTTGCTGCTTTCCCCCCTGTCTGCATCACCCTCCGAACTTCCCAAACCCCTTGCTGCTTTTCCCCCTCTGCCACTTCCAAATAACCCTTTGCATGCTTTTTCCCCCGCTATTGTTGTAAAAAAAACTCCCTTACCCCCCTTCCCAACTCCTTGCTGTTTCTGCTGCCACTCTTCCCCTTTTGTTCCCCTGTGGGTTCGTGCTCCGTTTTCCGCACCCTCCCTCTACCGGAACTTCACCAACCTGCTCTTTGTCGTTCACCCCCTAATCCCGCTGTTTTTTTCCCAACTTCCCTGAATTGGCTGCTCTGCCTGCAAACCCCTGTTTCTTCTCCTCGCCGTCTTCCCATTCTCCGCCGTGCCTTTCCTTTGCTTGGTGTCCGCTCAAGTTAAACCTCCCTGCTAGCCCCCTTAAGTGCTCTCCACTGCTCTGTTGCCGTACCTCCAGGCCTACGAGATTCCTCACACTGCTCTGGTTTTCACTTACCCATGCAGGGCTTCAGAGTCTCTTGCTGCTTGCAGCTGCACTCTCCTCTCATCAGTTGCCACTAATCATTCACTCCCTCCCTCCCCACTTTTCCTGTTTCTTGACCAGCCTTAGGTAGCCACTCTTGCCAGGGGGATTATCTGCTAATCACAGCCTCACAAATTAAGTCATTAAATTTTCTTTTTTATACTGTTACATTTTGGGCATAAATTTCACTTATCACCCATATTGTTATCATTGCACTGTGATTCACATTTTACTTGTGGTTATAACACCCCATTGGTTGCCTCCCACTTTCTGATATACCTTTTTGTATTTGCATTGATGCCATTGTGTGTTACATTGTTATAAAGCTATTACCACTTAATACATTTTCTAAATTTCTAGATTGTTGACCATTTTTATATAGAATGGGCTACCATTTTATTTTGCATTTTCTTTTTGGTACGGTTTTTTGCATTCCACACTTGTATCTAGAGTTGTTTCCTATATAAAGTTGAGTTGCTTATTGACTGTACTGTATCCCATTGTGCTGAACCCAACTTACTGTACCCCACTGTTAGAACTCCCCAACACTGTTCAATAGAAGACCCCCCCCCATCATTGTCTATTGTAAACACCCTATACACCCCATCCATCGTATTTCATTGTTAAATTCCCACCACTTCCTTTTTCCTTTAATAAAGAAATTAATTGGCACCCCACCTGTGTGGTAATTGCTCCCCAAGATCCCATATACCTGCTGGCAGGGACAAAATTGGCACCCCACCTGTGTGGTAATTGCTCCCCAAGATCCCATATACCTGCGGGCAGGGACACCCACAAAACCTGGTAACAAGGAATGACAATGTTAGCAATCGTCCTGAATCCTTCTGTGTTGGAACAGTGGCAACAGCAACTTCCCTGCCCCAATCAGTTATGCTTTTAATATTGAGTTTATGTTTAGGGTCTCTTCAGATGGCAGAACACCTGCTATATGACTGCATGACAAATGAAATACCATCAACTCAAAATCAATCTGAGCTCACTGGGTTTATCTAATCTGCTAGGCAAATATGGTGAGCTCCCCACTGTAATGTCCTCAATGGTTACTTTTCATTATATATTTTTATTCTGCTGTGTGTGTCCTGAAGTGATACCTATTAAATAAGCATTAACATGATTACTTTTCTGTGCACACTAATGTTTCTGCACAAACATACACAAATGTGTATATGCACATTTTGAGAAAACCCATCTATGTTGTACAAGGCAGTGCCAAGATTGCTTACAAATGTACCTGTCCGTATTTCTAGGAACTAGTCTCAGACCTTACCCAGGGTTTTGATGACTGTTGAATTTGAAGATATTAGACCCATGATGGAATCTTGTGCTGTCAACTGGAAAACATGGTGGATTTGTGGGACATACAGCTGGATTATACTGAGACCCAGTCTTATTTGCACTGAAAACAGGATATCTGAGCATAGGCAGTACTCAAATATGCTGCCTATTAAAATCAAAGCATTTGGATGGATAATAAGACTATTTACAGTGATACATTTGGAAAAATGTATAAGGGATACAAGTCCGAATGTTTCAAGATTTGATCCAACCACTAGCTGATTGAAGTTAAAAGTGGACAGGATATTACAAGCTTGTCTATTATGAGATTTCTTCCATCTCCTTTGGAAGCTTTAGTACTATCCATTATTGCAGACAGGATGTTGAATTGGATGAACCACTGATCTGATCTGTTCTGGCAATTCTTATATTTCTTTTCAGTGCTGAGGAGTAGTTATGAGTGCTTTTCCTGTCTAAGAAGTAAATCCAAAAGGGTGGCTGCATGTGTTTATGTGTAGTATTTTTTGACTATTGCAATTCAAGTTCTCTTGCTGCTCCACCACACATTTTAAAGTGGTGAGTCCTAGGGCTGGCAGAAGGAAGATTAGTCTGAATATAACATCCAGCCCATATTCCCATCTGTTTTCATCTGGATCCAAATGTTTATGGTTTGAAAAATGTTTACAGTAGTCAAGAATGTTCTAGAGTGTATTCATTGTCCACTAGCTCTCCATATAGAGTGTGTTCTCCTTTGCCATTACCCTCCAGTAGGTCACCCCATCATGACCACTTAGGTGCATTTATTATGCAGCTCAGCAATTATGCCAGTTGCTCTATTGGGTTCTGAATACCAATGCATACAAAAATGGTGTGTGTTCTGGGGCATGGAGTGTAATAGAATTTAGCAGCAACAGGCCTCCACTGAGCAGCTGATACTTCTAATAGTTCAGCCATCTGCTATTATTGCTGCCACTCCAGCAGCAAGAAGGGGTGGAGGGCAGGGCTGTATGATCACTAACCAAAGATCTGACTGTTTGGGGGGAGGGGAAATACGACCTTCTAGCAACATCATCAGCAAAACTAGAGGAGCCATGAAGAAGCTAGAGCCTGTTTAAGGCATGGGGAGAGGTGTCACTGGGAGTAGAAAGCCAGGGAATTGTTGGAGAAGGAGGTAAGACAGGATTTCAGGATGAAGATGGAGGAGTGGGGGTGTGTGGAGAATTCTTAAGCAAACCATCAGTGCTGATCCTAACTTGACCCTCTGAGGTCTGGCCATCACTAGATGGCACTGTATAATTAAATCACAAAAAAACATACTGTACCAGTTTTAAGGGCCTAATTTAAATTCACAAAAGCCAGCAAATACTGAAGCTGAAGCTCTTTCCTTAACATCCGTCCCCTGTTGTTTTCTTTATTTCCGCCCACATGATACTTGGATCACAAAGCTTTGGGAGAGAGGAGCAATAGATACAGAAAGAGGTACCTCTGCCCCTTAAGTGAAAATCTTTACTGACCATTAGAGTTGCATATGTATATGTTTAAATGAAAGGCAGGTTGGCTACTGAGAGACCCAAGATGACTCTTAGTGGTCTGCAGGGGCATCTAAAAAGCATACAAGCCGTGACCAAAATGCATGAAAAGGCAATGCTTTTGCTTAGTGAGCTCGAAATGATTCAGCAGAGCAGATGGATCACATTAGTTTGGCAATACTAGGAACATAACAGGTTCGTGTTAGGAAGGAACTCAAGCAAAAAATCCCCCACCCAGAATCACCAAGCTGAGATAAAAATAATATTATTATAAATCATGTATACCCTAAGCTGACATTGCATTTTACAATTACCTAGTAACACAGAAGAACTGACAGTCAAATATCTGCTATAGCTCCATATAGTTGCATAATTCTGCAATGGTTACTCACATTTTTGCACTCACTGCAATGGTTGCAGAACTGGACCCAAATGAATGCTAGATAGAGATTTGACAACATTAATCAAAGAAGTAGCTTATGTTAATATTTTATTTGTTGTAATGACTAAATGCACCTTTCTATTTCCACTCTTTTTTAACTGTAACTAATGTGTCCATTCCTGCTCATTGCCAGCACTTATATATACATAATTCGTGTGATCATTGCCATTGTTAAAAGGGGCTAGAGATGGTCTGTTTATTTAGTACAGTAGAAGAGCAGCGTAATTTTCCTAGACTTGCCATTGCACATGATGCACCTAATATTTTTGTAAATGGCCCCCAATTTTATGTCTACAACTACCTGCCTACAAATAAATCCAAGTGCAGATAACTGTGGACACATGAAGGCTTGTAGCTGCCTGACTGCCCAGTTTTCAGGCATAATCAGGTAGTTAGGCATCTGTCATAATCAGATTCTTAAAGGTTAATGTCTCTTTTACCTGTAAGGGGTTAACAAACAGTGAATGTGGAACACCTGACCAGAGGACCAATCAGGAGACAAGATACTTTAAAATCTCGGTGGAGGGAAGCCTTTGTGTTTTTTGGGTTTTGCTTTGTTCTCTCTGGGATCTGAGAGTGACCAGACGTACTTACAGACTCTCTAATTTTCTGTTCAAGTAGTAAGTACAAGTAGAAAGGTGGTTTAGTCTTTTTGATTGTTTTCTTTATTTGCAAATGTGTATTTTGCTGGAAGGATTTTAACTCTATTGGCTATAATGGTATACTTAGGCTGGGAGGGTATTCCCAGTGTTTATAAGCTGACAGACCCTGTAACATGTTCCATCTTGATTTTACAGAGATAAATTTTATTTTTTCTTTCTTTAATAAAGCTTTTTCTTTTAAGAACCTGATTGATTTTTTGGTTATTGTGTAAGAACCCAAGGGGAGGGGGTCTGTACTCACCAGGGAATTGGTGGGAGAAGGAGAAGGGGGAGGAAAACCTGATTTCTCTCTGTTAGTCACTGTCTCTCTCTCTGGGAGAGAGGAGGGGGAGGGGAAAAGGTGATTTCCTCTTGTTTTAGATTCATGGAGCTTGAATCTGGATTGCCTCTGTGAGGGGAAAAGAGGAGGGGGAAGGTAAATTCCTCTCTGTTTTAAGATTCAAGGAGTTTGAATCACAGTGATCTTCTAGTGTACCCGGGAGGGAGGATCTGGAGGAGAAAGGAGGAGGAGGAATGGTTTATTTCCTTTTGTTGTGAGGCCCAAGGAGTCTGGGTTTGGGGTCCCCGGAAGGTTTGGGGGGACAGAGGCGTACCAGACAGTGCAAGTCCTGGTTGTTGGCAGCACTACAAGTTCTAAGCTGGTATTAAGCTTAGGGGAATTCCTGCTGGTACCCATCTTTTGGATGCTAAGGTTCAGAGTGGGGACTGTGAAAGTAAAATAAATTTATTATAACATAGAAAGGATTAAAGAAATGTTGTCTGTACCTTTAAGCAAAATTTGTTGGAATGTTGCAATCCAGGTGTCAGGAATACAGACATTAAATAGAACAATTGCTCGTTTAAGGGCAATTGGTGAAGTATTAGCCTTAGATGGATACCTGTTAGTAAGGAGGTGGGATATGCATGCTGTGCCCCAGGTGGTTTTCACTGTCTTTTGCTTTCTTTGTCCCTTTGTCTAACTCCTGCTCTTTTATCTGTATAACTAAGACTGTTTAAGCCTTGCATGGCTACTCACATATTCTGAATGTTATTGGCGAAGTGCTATGCTAATAAACAGAGTGGTCTGACAAATTGTGAGTCCTGATTCTAACTTTGACAGGACTTATACCCTGACAACATCTATATGCCATCCTTTGTGTCCACAATTAATTGTACCCAAAAATCTGTTTCTACGATGATCAACAAGTGAAAAATAGGAGAACAGAAGAAGAGCCCCTTTAAAAAAATCAGACTCTCCATTTTATTCCTTGTAGGACCTTTTTACATTTTTCAATAGTTTTCCAGCCTTCATGGTCTCAATATCTAAATCACTGGTGACGGAAGGTGTAGCACTGCTGCTGTAGATGACTTGATGTATTTGAACAGTTGTGAATGCTCTCACACTCCTTACTGTGCCCCGGCGCCCTATCAGATGTTGTTACTTCACTGTGCCTACCTGTCTAGCGGTTGTGTGATAATGGGGGAGGGGGGTTCGTACATTTTTCCCTTCTCCTGACCCTCTCTGGTTATTCATCACTGAGGTTGAAATGATGAGTTTTTGGTTAGCAAGTCCCTCTTCTTCCTGGGGGGTGGAGTGTCCTCTATCGGTGGTTAATGTGTCTGTCTCTTTTTCTTCAAAACACACACTGACACAGCAATGTCCCAGTAGCTAGTTCACTTCTGGTTTTATTTGATTTTGATTGTCTTCTTCCTTCTTCCATCCTTGCCTCAAAGAAAAAGAAAAAAAAATAGTCCATGGCGTTTCTATCATATCCAGGATCTTTTTTAGCCATGCTTTCTTTTCCTTTTCTTAGTCACTTCTATCTGCTAGTAAAGAAAGCAAAAAGATTATTATTCTGGAACAGAGACTTCTATTGTGAAAAAGCTGTCACTGTTCCTTTCTGGCTTTCATTCTTCTCTGGCTCCCAGTTGCTATCTCTGTGATTCCTCTTTTTCTGAATTTCCAGCTTCGGGCATCTCTCTGGTCACCAAGAGTTGTATTGCTGTCTTCAGTCTTTGAAAAGCTGATATTACATCACTGCAGCCATTCTCATATCTGCAAACCCTTTGCAGCTCTAACTGACAGCTGTATAAGACATCTGTTGTTTAATCCTATTGTTTGCATCTGCTGACCCAGCCCTTCCATTCCCATCTGTCTTCCTGCTCCCCCTGGTACTTGGGTTTACAGTATGAAGCCCATACACATCACCCCCATTGACTGGCATAGGAAAGATGCGATCAGTACTTGGCAGTGGCAATTTGAGATTTAGCATGGCAGTCCCAGGTGCCCAGTGACAGATGAGCACTGACGGGAAATGTACAACAAACAAGCTCACATTTATTTTGTATCAAAGGGGGCCCCAACCCACGCCCTGATCATAGGAGCCCTGGGCTTGTGGGACCCCCACAACGAGCTGGTACTGAGAGCGTGCGGAGTCAGTCGATGCTATGCCCAGCTCATGAGACAGCTCGTGGTGTCCGACACCATTAGGTGGTCCAGAGACATCTATACGGAACATATCATGAGACACCGTCAATACCATGTTGAGTAATCGAGAGTGCTGACCAGGGAAATAACCCACTTCCTTCCCTGACGAACCAAGGGATGCACCCCAGCCATGTACTTATTCGCTACGCTGATATTGACTTCGACTCTTAATACATTCCATGGGTAGCCCACTTATCCACTGACGCTTTAAAAACTCCTGCACCTTATCCACAGACTCTTTAAAAACTCTGTGCTGTTTATGTGATATGTATGTATGTCTTGATCTTTTTAACCCATACCTGTAATCCCTCATAACTCAAGTCTGATCCCACATGTACAGTACCTTCCCTCTTAACTTGTGTATATTTAATTTTAAACATTAACTTTAAGAAAAAATTTAATTCTAATGAGGAGGACAAAGACCCTCCCATGGTTTTCTGGAGGGTAGCAAATGCCTGGCACAAGATCCCTGGTTGTTTGCTGTATTTCAGTGTCTATATACAGTATGCAGATACATCAAGCAAGCAAGCTTAGATTCAACATCCCCCTTTAGGGTAACTGCTCTTGAGCAGAAAATAATCATTTTTAGTGGTATCAGATGTTTGACACAATGTGAACTTCATTTCTTTCCTGTTGATCAAAAGTCACGTCACACCATGCAGCACCATCACACAAACCTAATCCATTGAAGGCAACGGAAGGGCTCCCATTGATTTTGCAGGGCTTTGCATCAGGCCCTGTGTGACTATAATACTTGATATTGTCTGCTACATTCTGTCAGGCATGCGTCTTGTGCTACCTCCACACTCACACTAAAAAGCAGCATTTTACAGTGTGTGCATTGCCCAGTTTTCCCCTGGAACACAGCACACTCATTTGTTAAATGAGACAGATGAAAGGAAGAGTGGGGAAATCTACGCGCTTAAATTAAATTTTCTCCCCCAAAGTTTATAATTCCCACGAATCTTTGTAATACTTACATGATGGAAGGAATTTTCTTTGTGGGCTATGTCTTCCATTAAACATCTTAGACATGTGATTTTATTTTAATACAACAAACCAATACTTTCTAGATGCAAGGCTCAAATCTGCCCTCACTTGAGCTGAATTTAAGAGCATGTTCATGTCTTTTGCAAATGAGACAAACTACTTTACTCTTTGGCTCATGACCTAGCCTTTGTACTTTTTTTTCCTGATTCTAACATCCATGTCAGAGCACAATATATTTACCCCAAGAAGAGGAGTATGTATAACTGGGGTCGGCTCCAGGCATCAGTGCAGCAAGCAGGTGTTTGGGGTGGCCAACGGAAAGGGGTGGCACGACCGGCTCTTTGGCGGCATTTTGATGGCGGGTCCCTCAGTCTTTGCTGCCGAAGTGCCACCGATTGAGGCTTTTTTTTTCCTGCCACTTGGGGCAGCAAAAACGCTGTGTAAAGGGGATGCAACTAGCCTAAGCAACTATTAAATATATGTCGGGAAGCATCAAACCATATCCATATCCACTTTTCTGCTAACACTCAAATATGGTTCTTTTAAAACATGCCAGCAGATATTAGGAACTCCTGTGTGGAGTGTTTTTCAAGAAGGCAGGTACTGCTGCTCAGATCAGTTTATTCTGGCTGCCAGCCACATGATGATTTGAATAAATGAAAAATGTACTTGAATACAGGCTTTCTGATGTTCACAAGCGTCTATCTTTGTGTCTCTTACATATACCCCAAATTTACCTCACTTATCAGTAAAATGGTAAAAGTGTCACTGAGGTTGAGATCAATTCAAAGAGAGCTGCTAAGACCCTTAGGAGCAGGAAGCGGCTTCGGTAGTTCATGTACAACCCCTCCAACCAATTAGGAGAAACATCAACTGTCTAAAACAGGAATCTTTTCCAGTCCTAAAACAGCAGTCTTTTCCAGGAGTCTTTTCTAGTCCAGTCTTTTCCAGTCCTAAACTTCAGACATAGTAGTCATAGTATCAGAGGGGTAGCCGTGTTAGTCTGGATCTGTAAAAGCAGCAAAGAGTCCTGTGGCACCTTATAGACTAACAGACATATTGGAGCATGAGTTTTTGTGGTCTGTTAGTCTATAAGGTGCCACAGGACTCTTTGCTGCTTTTATAGTGGTCATAGTGGACATAGTGAAAAGATTAAGCAAGGAAAAATGGGTAGAGCTTAAAGTTTTGTCAGGGTTATAAATATTCCTTCTTTGTGAGAAGAAGGAAGCTAACAGAAATATGAGACCAAATTTTGATCCTTGCCCTGACAGAGCTGTATTACAGGCTTAGTTACGCCAGTTTTATCAATACGACCCTAGAGCTTTCACTGTGTATTTCTAATTTTAATTAATAAAATATTAAATTTAGTTTGTTTCCTGGACAAGGTGAAGATTACAGATGATGCCACATTTTTGGTTTTCCAAATTTGTTATTTGATATTTTTAGTTTGTGTGTTTTGTGTGATTGTTTTATTACTGAAAAAACACTGAGAGCCTAAAACATCTAAATAAACAAACCTGTGCCCACAAAAGAGTTCACTTTCAACTTCCAGTAGCTGGGCTTTGGACCCATCTCTGTAGCTTTTTTTTTTCAGTTTTACACCATGTGAATTTGACTTATCAAGCAATGTCAGACTTTGTTAAGAACTTGATAGAGATTAATAAAATGCTAGATGGGCTATAGCTGATAAGCTTTCAAAATTCTTCACTTTCAAATGGAATGAAGTGGAGATGGAAATTGAAGACATGGAGATAATGACTGATGGACAGAAGCTGTTTTAACTGAGGGCACCAAAATCTGCAGAAGATTGTGAGATTCATCTGATCACTTGGAAAATAAGGTTAGAATAAGAAATACCACATGTGGGGGCAGGAAAATCTTTTCAGAGTGGATTACAAGGTACAGGAGATTAATATCTTTGACCTATGCTTCATGTCATAGCACAATTAGACAGTACCCTGATATGGTATTTGTAGAGTGTATGGCTATGGGCCTGCTATAAGCAATCCAAGATCTAAAATGAGAATGTTAACCTTAAATTAGAACTCTGCTAGTTTTAAGCAATTGGAAATTATCAGCGTCAGATCCTCAACTGAAGCAAATTGGCATAATTCCACTGACGTCAGTGGAATTAGACCAAATGACACGATCTTAGGATCTAGCCCAATATTTAATATTGTTACAGTCATGTTCATTTTTGATGTAATGAAAATGTTTAACTTTAAACAAGCCAGAGAAGACACACCTCAATGACATATTGTTTTGATTTGTCAAGTTGGAGGTTCACTGTGGGGGGGGGGGGATGTTGCACAGTTCTGTGATGTGTTCACTTTATCCAGGTAGATGTCTTCTGGAGCTCTGTGGGGGGGGGGGGGATCTGATTGGTGTATTTCTCCCACCTCCAGACACTACTTAGTTTAATTCAGTGTTTCTCAACCTGGGGGTCACGGGAGGGGTTTAGGGGGGCTGCAAGCAGGGCTGGCATTAGTGGGTAGGAAGCAGAGTAATTGCCTGAGGCCCCATGCCACAGGGGCCCCTGCAAAGCTATTTTAAAATTTTAGCCCTGCTCTGAGCTGATGCCTGGAGTCCTGTGCCCCGAGTGGGGTGGTTGGAGCCCAAAGCCCTCAGCTTAAGGTAGGGGGGTTTGCAATTTTTCTAGGGGGGGTGTCACCATTTTTTTAAGTCCAAAGGAGGTTGCCAGCACAAAAAGGTTGAGAAACACTGGTTTCACTGATAAGAAGATGAACTGTGTGTGAACTGTGAAAAATGACTTTGATTCACACACTAAGGGTTGGTTTGGGTTTTTTTTGCTTTTTTTTTACTTTCCATAATGTGGATTGTCACTTGCCTTTCCTCTTATTTCTTAACAGCTACTGCCACTGAGCCCATTTAGCTGGATTTATGTGATGTGATGAGTCAGTATTACATCTAGTATTGTGATGACCATGTCTGATTAATCTTCCTTGTTCTGGAAAGTTATGCAAGTTTCTTACTGAAGGGTACACATGCAAGCTTTAATATTATTCAGGTATAAGGGTGGTGACTTGAAGATGGAACATAGTGAATCTAGAGCAAAAGTGCCCGTGGCAAGCTACAGATAGGTGTCATGTCTTTTGTGGAGTGCTCTCAGCTTTCAGTGCTGTTTTGTCCAGGATGAAGGTAGATGGTGACTGTCACATCTATAGCCATCAAGCCAATTCTGTAATGTGTTTTTAATCAGTCAGAAGTCCAGTTTGGAGAAGATGGCACTTTTTTTTTTTCTTTTAATTGACTGTACGAAAGCTCGTCTCAGTCCAAGGTTGCTGAGCCTTCTGGAAATATGTCATTCCTACTGGACGTGTGTAGAGAGTTGACAGAAGAACTAAATGTCTTTCTAAAAAATATGTTCTTGCTGAACAAGAAGTAATGGGCTTGATGCAGGAATTAGTGGATGAAATTCTAAGGCCTGTGTTATGTGGAAGATCAGACTAGATGAACTGAACATCAGCTGAGGTTCATAAACTGGGTCTTGGACTATTTACAAGTGCAAATACTGTGAACCCACCCTGACTTTGGATGGATGTGGAATTCTGTGTAAATTGTTGCACATAGCAATGGAGCTGATCTAAACTCTCACCAATATGAAACCAGTTCCGAAGCTCTAAGACTTGTAAATATACAGTTAACTTTGCTTTTATTGTTTGCATGCCTGGTTTTGGCTGGGACCAGAAGCAGAAATACCGAAAGGGTATGCACATACAGTACTGCTGATCCTTCTGAAATGAGGCAATACTGGGATTTTCACCATACTTCAAGGTCAATTTGCAGACCATGGAGATATGAATAAAAATTCAGACAAACATCCCATGTTTATGAAGCCTGAATGCTCAAGCCTTTAATCATTCATCCATTACTAGTTTAAAGCAGTCACAGTGAAACCAGTCCTGGAGGTTGATAGTTGTGGTCACTCCCTCCTGGCCACATGGTATGTTATGAGACCAAAGTGGACACAATGAACATCTCCTGTTGCAGCTTTTCCTAACTTCCAGTATGCACCATCCTCTTATATAAGGTCAATCAGAAAAAAGCTAGTAAAAGTAGCATGAAGCTGTGAAACAAAATTATAACACATTAGATTAGTTCATAACAGTCCATTTTACCTTCAGATCTTATTGTATGATGGCAGTATTTTCGCAGAATGCTTTTAAGTGAATGTTGGAATTCTGCTCTGTGAACTTCGAAACATTTATTTTAAATATTTATTACACCATTGGGGAAAAATTATCAGTGGGTGTGGCTTAGCAATTGGCAGTTCAAATAATCAGCTATGTCTCTTTATCCAGGAATGCATTTTTGGAAACAAAATCTGTTTTGCTGTATTTCAGGAAGCTACACATCTCACTCGGGTGTAATGGGGGTCACATCCCATCAGGATGCTAGCCCTTAATTCATTGTGACTTGCTCCTGTTGGGGCTGTGTTATGCAGACAAAACTACACAGGATTGTTTCAGCAGGCAAGAAAAAGATGCCACATTTATTATGATAACACAATTTGATTTATGACCAATACCTAATACCTATATATACACACACACACACACACACACACACACACATATCAAAGGTTCTGCAGCTGCTGCATAGTTACCAGTCCTGAATGTAGCTTTAGTGGCTTGATTTTGCAGCTTGAGTTCATAGCTTGTGGCGGCTAACTAGCCAGGAGAGCCGGGCACAAGAAAGGTCTGGGTCTCTGTTGGGCATTCCATGTTGGCAGCAGAATGTTACCCTCCAAAGTCCTCCATCTCACCCATCCTTTTTGTAGGCTTTAGTTTGAATCCAGAGTCTATAGGTCTTGCTGTGTCATGCTGCCTCTGGGTTTGGTGATTGATCACCCGTCAATTGCAGACGTGACTTTCAGCCTTAGATCTGGCTTTGATCTTCCTTCTATTGTACCTTTTCCTTTTAGGGTGGATTCTTCTTACTTTGTTAGCGCTCTTGTCTGCATCTTCAACCATTGGTGTTTGAACTCTATTTGATCAGGACTGGCTGGTTCTGGAGGTTGATTCCATCATCCATACATACCTCATTCACACTTTTAACCTAAACTAATGAGATTACAGCAGGGTTTGCAAAAATAAAGGTTGAGCCAGCTTCTACAAAATGGAGTAAGCGTTTTAAAATGGGGTTTGACATACAATATGGCAAACAGTGAACAGAAGTTACAATATAGAGAAGTATAGTGGATGGGAAACAGTGAACAGAAGTTACAGTGTAGGCAAGTGTAATGAATGGTGAACAGAAGTTACAATACTGAAACAGTGCAAGTCTCAGTGATTTAAGCAGGAATTGGATTGATAGTAAATTTACAAAGGCAGCAGGCTGAACAACTGTGGCTCTTAACAAGCATCTTAATTGTCAATTAGCCAGTTATTGGGGTAACCGGTTTTATGAATGAATGTCGTTTAATTCATAAAACTTTACTTATTAAGTTATATTAATAAAGTGAACATTTAAAAACAATTTCATTCATCAATTCTACAGCTGTGCTATAAAATATCTGAATGAGAGAACATTAAATCTAATAGGGTCAAATTCTCCCTCCCTTACATCTGTCCAACCCCGCTGATTGCAAACAGGACTTAATTGGGCCCATAATATTGCATACATAGCATCTGGACTATGCTAAATACCAGCTGGTTCACATTGTTTGTTTGTAACACAAATTCAGTCCCTCGAGACATCTGGAATCTTGTGAGTAGTGGTGATTCCTTTAAAAAATATGGATTGCTGATAGTAATTTGACACCTCACCCTTGTGAAGTACAAGAAACTGAAGATTTGGGGCCAGATCCTGCCTCTTTGTGCTATTCCACAAATGGCTGTATGCCACCTCCTTCCATCTTTGACTAGAACTGGGTGGGAAATGGTTTGTGTTGTCCTGAAAAATATATATATATAAAAAAAAAAAAATTCTCCTCTCACCCCTATGGATGGTATGTGTCTTCCTCAACCTCGGGTCCTCTACCAGAGGCCTGGGAGTTTGAGGGTTCTGCGCAGTATCTTAGCTGTTCCTAGCACTGCACTCTTCTGGACAGAGAGCTTCTGACTCTGCTGCCCTGGGAACTCTGTGCTGCCAAGCCCACTCACCCGCTTAGGAGTGCACAGCCCCGAGTGCTCACGCACAGGCCCACATGACAGGACACTTGGCTCTACTTTCCATCACCCTTAGTTCGCTCTTCACGGCCCTGGTACTTCTCCAGCTTTCATTATTCTTCTTCCTGGATGTTCGCTGTCATTGGCCACTTGCTATTTCTATCACCCGTTCTTCTTGCCCTTTCTTATTTCAGTGATGTCTGGTTATTCGGCCGTACCTGGTGTCTCTGTCTAAGCTCCCACAGATCTTAGCCCTGCTATTCTCCACACCTTCTGTGGAATTCCCATCTGGTCTTGGAAGGGTCTAGCCATACGCGTGCAGATGTTCCAGTACACAATGCCAGCCACTTGGTTGTGCCATTCAGTGTATGCTGTTCCTGCCTGCATCTTCATCCTGCCACTATGTGTTGGAACTGTCTCTGAGGCTGCTCTGCACAGTCTGCACCTTGGTCCTCTCTAGTGTGGTAGACCCCTGCTCAATGGATCTGGTGCTCAGTGCCTGTTCCTGTGCTGCTATGATCAGTGCCTCAGTGCTGTCTTTTAGTTCCAGCCCTTCCAGCCACTGGTAGGATTTCCCAATGTCAGCCACCTCACTATCTGTTCGATGGTACATCCCATGCAGGGTCTTGTCTTCCATGGCACTTCTTCTCGTTGGTCTTCCTCCCATGTCTGCTGCTGCCTCAGGCGATTCTCTCAGCAGCTCATCTTGGGGCCATCTTACTGATGTACTCCTGGATGTTCCGGGTTTCATCCAGGACAGTGGCTTTGACGCTCACCAAGCCCCGCCTGCCTTCTTCCGGCTGGTATACAGTTCTGGGTGTTGGACTTGGGTGGAAACCTCCGTGCATTGTGAGGAGCTTCCGGGTTTTCACATCGGCAACCTCCATGTCTCCTTTGGCCAGCTCACTATACCCGGCAGGGTATCTGATGACTGGCAGGGCGTATCCATTGATGGGCGTGGATCTTGTTCTTCCCACTGAGCTGGCTCTTTCAGACCTGTCTTATCCTTTGGTGATACTTGGATGTTGCTGTTCTTCCTTGCCTCCTCCATCATGGTTCCATGTGACTGTGGACGCCAAGGTACTTGTAGCTGGACTGTAATGTCTGCTATGTTGGCTGCTGGTAGTTCCACCCCACAAGTCTTGACTACCTTCCCTCTCTTCACTACCATCCGGCACACTTCTCCAGTCCGAATGACATCGCCGATTATCCTCACTGTAGATCCGCGTCAGGTGGATTAGCGAGTCGATGTCTTCGTTCATTCTTAGCAACAGATTGATGTCATCCATGTAGAGAGGTGGGCTGATGGTAGTTCCACTCCTGAACCTGTACCCGTATCCAGTCCTTGTGATTATCTGGCTGAGGGGTTTAAGCCTATGCAGAACAGCAGCGGGGACAGTCGCATCACCTTGGTAATATGCCACACTTGCTGGCCACATTGTGCAAGCTGCCTTGAGTTGACTTCTAGTGTTGTCTTCCATAGTCCCATTGAGTTCTGAGGAAGGTCCTTAATGTCTGTTGACTTTGTATAGCGCCAGACATTCACAGATCCACGTGTGCGGCATTAAGTTGTAGGCTTTCCTGTAGTCAATCCAGGCTGTGGTCAGATGGTCTGTCTAGACCTTGAGTCTTGGCGACTGCTCTATCTATGAGCAACTGTGTTTTGAGTCTCTGTGTTCCCAATGCCCTTCTGAGCTGTGCTCATGTACTGGCCCATGTGGTCCTGTAGCTTGGCAGCTATGATGCCTGATAGGACTTTCCATGTTGTGGGGAGGCAGGTTATTGGTCGGTAGTTGGAGGGTTCTGTTCCCCTTGCAGGGGTCTTTCATGATCAGCACTGTCCTTCTTGTGTTAGCCATTTTGGTGGGAGCCTGCTGCTAGCAGCTGGTTCATCTGTAGCTGCAGGCGTTCATGCACTGCTGTTAGTTTCTTTAGCCAGTAGGTTGTGGATCATGTCTGGTCCAGGTGCTGTCGCAGCTCTTCATGTTCTTGCCCCTGCTGCGATGTCTTCTACTGTATGGTGACTGGTTTCTGTTCTGGGAGATTACTGTGCTCCATTCTCAGGTCCTGCAGCCACTTTGCACTGGTGTTATGAGTTCTTCTCTTTCTCCCATATTTCTTCCAGTACTGTTCAGTTTCGCCTGCTGGCGGCTCTGCTGTTATTGTATTGTTGCACTGCAGTTGGGAGTACACCTTGGATGGTTCTTTGGAGAACAGGGCATTTACTTTTTGGCCTCTGCTTCTCTAGTGTATCTCCTTAGCCTGGTAGCTAGTGCTGTGAGCCTTTGTTTAGCAGTCTCTAGGGCTTCAGATGGAGTCAGGTCCTGTATTTTCAGTAGCCGAGTCTTATCCTTAATCTCTACACCCTTCTGTGAGTTCCACCAGCTGACTAACTTCTCTCCGAGTCGCCTGAATCTTATCCTCACCCTCATTTTCCAGGGTGAGTACATACTCTTGTTCTTCTTGGATTGTGTAGCCAAGCATCTCCAGGATTACAGAGGCTATAGCGGTATACAGTTCATTGGTTTGAGTTATGGTGGTAGTAGGGATTGTCATGAGGGCTCTATTGGCATCTTCTAACATACTATCTGATGGTACTTCTCCACTGAGCCTTGGTAATCGGTCTCGAGGATTATATATATATATAACAAAAAATGTTCTTGTCCTGAATCAGGATTAAAATTTGAAACCTGAAAATTTTTTGCAAACCAAAAATCTGAAAAAACAGAACAAGACAAAAATACCCAACCAGCTGAGGTCAATAGAAATGTTTTGACATATTCAAAAATGTTTGTTTTTATTTTGACTATTTTTTTTAACTATAATTACTTACATTTCAAACCATAACGACATTCATGGATCCTGGAATTTTTTGCTTGGGGAATATCAAAATGAAACTGTGATGGAGCAGAAACAAGTCACACCAACAGAAAGGAGTTAAATAGAGCCCATGGGCCTAGCTGTCACTGTCCCACTATAGCTGCAGAATGCCAGGCCTGGTGAGGGAAGAAAAGAAGGGAATCTGGCTCTGTCTGGGCTGACTGGTGGAGAGGCAGCTCTGCATCTCTGCCTGAGGGGAGCTTCACTACAAGCCTGACATCCAGGACAACTGCTGGGGGGAGAAGCACTGCTCCCTGACCGAAAAATAGACTGGGGAGGAGACTGGGGAACACTGGGCAATGAATGAACTTTGCTATTTAAGGATATTTTGTCGTTAGGCCTCCAACCTTACATCTGCCCCCACTCAGTGGGACCTGAAGCTGCAGCAGGATGCTGCAGAGGCCCACAAGGAAATGCTACTCCAGAAGAGCCACTACAGATTGTTTGGACTACAGGGGCTATGCCCCAAACTGAAGGGACATAAGTAGGACGTAGCTCACAGTAGTAGTTTTAGACTCTCTGCCAGGAAGACTTTGTTGCTTCCCACAGCACCCTGGGCTGGGACCCAATGGAGAGGGAGGGCCCAGGTCCCCTTTTCACACTCCTTTAAGGTCTAAGGTTCAGATGTGGGTAGAGGCCAGGAGATTCCCATCCTAAGGTCAGGAACCAGGCACCTCTGCCTTCCAGTTAGAGAAGCAAAGGGATGGAAGTCATGTACCCTAACTGCTAGGCTGCCTGACCCTCTGAGGACCCTATAAAAAACATTTCCAACCCTTTCTGGTGAACAGTTTCAGTTATGACAAATCAACCATTTCAGATGAAAAAACATTCTGTTGAAAAATTCCCGACCAGCTCCCAGCATAGGGATTGTGTCATGGTGTTGGGAGTGGGTGTGGTTACAGACTACACTCTGCTCCAGTTAGTCCTGTTGACATCATGGTCCTCTAGCAGATCTTCACAGACTGGCATATTTTAGAACACTCTTGAGGTTGGTCTAAGTTACACTGGCTTCTGATTGCTTCAAGGGTGAAAAGTGCATTCAGTTGAATTCTAGCACATTTAGGGTGAGGTCTCCCCATGTCCTCCAAAAGCTTCCTCCAAATTGTGAATATATGGGGTAAGGATTGTATTCAGGAGAGTGAAAATTATGAGGGTATGACTGACTCATTGGCTAAATGAAAGGAAAATGCTTCAGTAAGGCTGGGGAAAATTTTTCAGACAATTTGAAAAATGCAGTTTCAGATTGACAAACTATTAATGAATTCAACATGAATTTGTGAAATAATTTCAGCCGAAAAATTTTGGGATCTAGAGTCACAAGGAGACTTGGTTGTCATTCAAAAAAACAGAGAAAGAGGTGACCAGTGAACAAAAAATAAATTAGTCACACAGTTCTACTCATTAGCAAATAAAAGATGGTCAGAACTGAGTGGCATTGAAATACCTACTGCAGTGGCTTATTGTTATAATGTAGCATTGCTTAAATGTATAATGTATGTGCTGAGTGCTTCACAGAGTGAATAAAAAGACACAATATCATCCCTATCATGAAGAGCTTATAGTCTAATTTAGATGAAATAGTCGTGATAATGTGAAATTGGGTGAGGAAGGACAAAGTATACATTAGTAAAATCACATAGTTGCTCAGTTTTGATATGTGCATGCCTTGATGATTTCTTTACATATATACATACACATATACACTCACACTTCTTATATATATATATGTGATGGCTAGAGGGAGGTGGATTGGTGAAACATGGATTTTGAGATTAGCATAGGGGGCGTTGTGGTAAGAGGCACAGAAATGATTGTGTGAGAAGGAAGTGGTATGATGTAGTGGAGCTAATGTAGCAGGAAATAAAGTCTGAGATGTAGGCTGGGATGCAGTTGTGAAGGGCTTGAATGCAAATATGGATGACACTAAAACCTCACCTCCCTTAAAGTGTTTCTTTCTGAACTTATCTACAATTTAAGTAGGAGCATAGAAAGTGCCATGCTGGATGCATGTTTCTCTTCTCACATATCCTGTTACTCAGAGGGTATGTCTACACTGCAATGTAAGCCCAGGGTTAGTGGAATTTGAATCATCTGACCCGGGGTTAGAGAACCCAGGCTTTGAGTGTCTGCATTGATTGTTAACCCTATGTTAAGAATTTTCTAACCTGGGGCTCTAGCATACACACTGCAGCATGAAGACCCATGTCAGAACAACTCTTAAGGGCCATCTTGAAATGTGGCTGATCTAGCCCTTTGACCATGATGCACTGTGGGAAAACTTTACTGGCCACCCTGCACATCACAGCAAGTTTGTACAGCCTGCCAACACAGCCTACCAAGCAGTCATTTTGGTCTGTGCACTCTCAGCTACCAGAGAAGTCACTTTTTGAAGAACTTTTCTTGCTTGTGCTTTCACTCCTGTGTCAGGAAATGGACAGAGTTTCTGTGAGATGCTGGTGGACATTTTTGGTGGTGTTTTCTGACCCACCAAAGGCACCTGACACAGCTTATGATCGAGCAGGAGGAGGAGGCAAAGGCAGAGGAAGAGGCATGGCAGACTTGAATTGGCTGATGCTTCTCATGACACTCAGTATAGCTGCTGATGCCTTGCACATAGACTGGAGGTTCTAGAAGTGGGCCACAAGCACAGACTGGTGGGATCACCTCATCATGCAGACCTGGGATGGCCAGCAGTAAGTCTAGAATTTTCACATGAAGAAAGGTACATTTCTTGAGTTTTGTGAGCAGCTTGCCCTGAACGCCAGCATAAAAATACACGTTTGAGGACACGCTTGCCAGTCCAGAAGCAGGTTGCTATAACTGTTTTGAAGCTGACTACTCCAGACTGCTTAAGGTCCATTGCAAACCAATTTGGTTTTGAAAAGTTGACTGTGAGTAAAGTGGCAAAGGTTTCTGAGGCAATCAGGCATGTGGTTTACCTGAAGATGGCAGACATAAAATATATGCCTGAAGTACAGCTGGCTTTGAGAGAATGGGGTTTCCTAACTGCTCTGGAGCCATTTATGGGACTCATGTGCTCACAGTTTGCTTTCTCCAAGGAGCACATGAGTACACAAACCGCAAAGGGTGCTACTCCATTATTATGCAAGCCATTATGGATCACAGAGGGCAATTTATGAATGTTGAGGTGTGTTGCACTGGGAAAGTTCATGATGCCATAATCTTTCACTGATCAGGAGTCTACATTCATGTACAGGCTGGGACACTGTTCCTAGCAAATGAAACTGTTGTCTGTAATAAATGAAATTGCTGTTTCCACCATTAGTCCGGGGGACTGTGCATGCCCACTTTTGCCTTGGGCTTATGAAACCATACCCTGATTGCAGAGGCCCTGGCAAAAGACAGCTTAATTACATAAGAAATGCCATACTGGGTCAGACCAAAGATCCATCTTGCCCAATATCCTGTCTTCCGACAGTAGCCAATGCTAGCAGGCAATCATCAAGTGATCAACTAACAGAATTAGTTAGAATTTCCTATTTTGAGATTGCTCCACATTCAGTGCTGGCAGTCAGGTGCAGTTCTTTGTCATATCTTTGAGTGAGACAGCCTGCAGTTCACAATGATAATTGCACTTAAACAATCAGTGATTGGAGAAGAGGATACCGAGAGAGAGAGAGAGAGAGCCTGAAAACATATGAATTAGTTTTGTGGATTTGTGCTGGGAAGGAGGGAAGGAGGGGACACTGTACTTTTACACTTGACCTATGCCTCAGCAGGGGAGCACTTATCTTTCCCAATATTCCAGCAAGTGCTCCTGTTGAGCAGCAGGTCACTGATGATCCATTTGGCTGGTTTGGATTTAATTTCTCACCAATAGGCAAAGTTCTCTGAGATCACAGATTCTTCTGGAGGTTGGAGGATGGGTGCATAGGGGTGTTTTCTTCTTACTCCCATCACTCATTTGCTATTTTATACCCTCATATCCCTGTTTTGTTTTTTTATTAAGTCAGTTTTACTAAACTCCAACACTTCAGGCCATTCTCAATGAGTATTAATAGTGTGTGTGTGTGTGTGTGTGTGTAAAATTCTTTGCCAGTTTCATGTCAGGTGTGAAATTTTAACAAAGTGTTCTAAAACAGGACCTGAACTAGGAACTTTTCAGATTATGCTCTCCAGCTCATCTTCATGCCAATTCAAAACCAATAAGAATAAAACAAGTTAGCATCTGCCACTGATATTTCCTCTCACACCCCAAACAATTTTTTTCGTTCAGTATTTAAGTTCTATGTTCAACTGAGTTATAAAAATGGATCCAGTGAAATACAGCTGAACAACACACAGCAGCCTCGGTAGCACCCATGACAGATACTATATGTTAGAAGAAGCTTCAGTTAGGAATATAAATTATTTTATACTATAAGTGTTGCTACACACAGCTTTTGCAGGCTTTCTTCTGCTGTGCTGACTGTAACGATTGACCCTTTCTGATTTCAGTATTTGATTGAAGTTGATAAGCTTTTGCCCTCTCCAAAAAAGTAGTCTACTTCTTCATTGTGTGTCACTGAGGGACAGGAAGTGTGGGAAATGACATTTGAAAAGAAAAATATAGGTTTGCATCCTTTCTGAGGGCAGATCCTTAGCTGGTATAAAATGTCTATAGTGTCTTTGACTTCAGTGGAGTTACACTGATTTATACCAGCTGAGGATTTGGCCCTTTGAGTTACTCATTCTTGCTGAGCTGATGGTTTTGGTTAGTGGTATTGTTGGCAGTTATCCTGTATATGCTTTTGTGTATTTTCTCTTTATTAGGAAAATAGGATTTTTTTTATTAAAAAAAAATTGTGTTATTGCTTCAGCTATATAGAGAGCCATTCAGGAATTTCCCTAGGTTTAATCTCATGGAGGAGAATCCATATTCTCACTAACAAAGCTGCTTCTTAGTGCTTTCAAAATGGGAAGACTCCAGGCAATAGCTGATGGACAGCATGAAAGAAATTGCACTTCCTCTGTGGAGAATGGTGACCTACAAGAGTAACTGACAGCAGAAGGATCATGCTGAGTGAGAAAACCCTGAAATCAACATAATGGGGTGGTTGTCAGAGGCAAACATCACATATGGCCATCAGTCTGAAAGGCATCAACGCCGGTTTCCATTTCATGTCCCATGATGCTTTACGGAACAAGGCCTTTACTGGCTCTGTATCATGAGGTTTGCTCTCAGCAGAAATTATTTTCTCTTTCCAGGTGCTGAAGAACGTGTCTGATTCTGCTCTCAGTTACACCAGTGTAAAGGAATGACGCGCTGGAAGGCAAAGATGTCAGGAGATGGCCACGAGTGTGGAACTTTAGCAACAAGTGTGGAAAAATCAGTTTAAAACTCCCTTTGGTAATACCGTGGTCCTTTATGCTGGGCTATTCCCTCACTGTACTGTGGTAGAGCAGCCTGAGATGTGCTGTAGCGTACACTGGCCTTTACTGGCCTGAAAACACAGTCTGTAATGGTAAGGGACAGAGCACTCTGGAAGACCTCTTTCCCCATCACTTTGTTGACAGCAAGTAGGGGTATAGGATGCATGTGTGCCTGTCAACTGCATGTTAACTACAGGATCATCTTTACACTGGATTGAGCCTTCTTGGGCCAGTTAAACTGGGTTTGTGGCTGTCATAAATAGATAGCTAAGGGTTAATGTTTCTTTCACCTGTAAAGGGTTAACAAAGGGAACCAAACACCTGACCAGAGGACCGATCAGGAAACCGGATTTTTCAAAGCTCAGGGGGAATGTTGGGTCTGTGTCTTTTGTCTGGCTCTCAGCTATGAGAGGGCTTTCTATCTTCAAGCTTCTAATCTTTCAGTTCCAGTTGTGAGTACAAAGGTACAAACAATAGGCTGTTATTGTTTTTTTTTGTATTTACATGTGGTAGTATTTGCTGGAATGTTTTAAATTGGATTATTATTGAATAAGGCTGTTTATTCATATCTTTCTTTTAAGCATAGCCCTGTATTGTCACTTTGATACGAGATTTTTTTTTTGTCTTTTTCTTTCTCTTTTATATAAAGCTTTCGTTTTTTAAAACTTGTTGACTTTTCTTTTTCTAGTTATAGCAAGGGGATAGGAATCTCTGTGCCAGGATTACTGTCTCTCTCAGGGAAAGACTGGGAGGGGAAAAGAGAGGGGGAAGGTAAATTGTCCTCTCTGTTTTTGGTTTCAAGGGATTGAAGCGGGGAAATCTCCTAGTATACCAGGGTGGGAAATCTGGGAGGAGTAAAGAGCAGGAAGGGAAGTGGGTTATTTCCCTTTGTTTGTGAGACTCAGGGCCTCGAGTCTTGGGGCCCCAGGGAAGGTTTTGGGGAGACCAGAGGGAGCCAAAACCTGGAATTTGGCTGTGGCAGCGATATCAGATCTAAGCTGGTAATTAAGCTTAGAGGGTTCATGCTAGCTTCTCAGTTTATGAACGCTAAGGTTCAAATCTGAGTAGGAAAGCTATGACAGTGGCTAAATTATGTCAGCAGTGCATTAAATTGTCTGTGTCCCAGTGGAGTTAAATTTGAATAAAATTAGGTAAATGATATCAGAGTCAGGCCCTTGTGTGGATGATATCCAACTCTTTGCTGTCTAGAAGTTAATCTGTGGTCTTAGGAGGTTCTCCAACCTAATGAGCATTAGGACCCAGAAGTTAGGCAGAGTAGTGAGTTGTTTTCTTACTAGTTTCCATGATATGCCATCATTTGGTACCAAATACTGTGTTAGCCAATGGCAACTCAAAGCCGTTGTGTTTTCTTTGGCTGGATAATTCATAATGCAAACCCATTCCTTCTTGGTAGCATGTAATTATATATAGGTTCTTTTATTATGCCTATGATGATTGCAGTGTGGTCTGGGAATATAACATGTCACTACTGCATGATTGAAATTACATCTGAGTGCAGGATTCTCAGCTGGGAACAGTGCATTAGCTTCCTTACTGGATTTCCATACCATATAAGACAACTAAGTTAGCTTGGCTAACTTTCAGCTCATGAAAAAGGCTACCCTGTCCATGTTGGGTCATATTTTTAGCAGAGTATTAAAAGTAGTAGAAATTATTTTCCCAGTCAGGAAATTTCTTTGAGTGGAGTTTCACTCGATGGGATTTAGCTGTAAAGGTTGCCATGGGAGCCATTGACTGAATTTCCCTATTTTTCTATTTTCAAATCCAGATTTAATTTTGTACTAACAGAGCTTGATCCGGCCCAATATTAAGTGTGGAGTGTTACATGCAGATGATTCTTTGGGATAAACCCAAACGTCAGGTATGTCTAAACTGCAGTGATAACCTTAGCTTAGACTCAGGCTTGAGCCCACCCCCGCTTCTATCTACACACAAATCTCTGACTCAGGCTCAGACCCAGAAGGTTCTGGGAGTGGATGTTTTGAGACAGCATCAAGTTGGGATTCACAGTTCAAGCCCTATCGTTTTGCAGGATATATGCGGCAGACCCCTCCACACTCAACTAGGGTTCTGGTAGTCTGCCAAAAATAACCCACAATCCTATAAGTCAACTTCCCTTCTCCTTTCTAGCTGAAGAATCTTCATTTGACTCCAGAAAAATGGAAACAACCCAGCTTGGTGTAACACGGCCGCTTGGTGAGTCAGTTTTTAACCCTTCCATTGCCGGTCTTCTGACCACAGAACTGCAACACACCATCAAGAGAGCCTTCTTGTTTGCACAGGAGACTGAACAGAAGAATGCTTTGGCAAAGCACACTGCGTCATGGTCCCAGGAGCACAACCAGGTTTTGGTGACTCTCTGGTGTGAGGCCAGCAAAACAATGGACTTTAGTAGGAGTACCAGGAGTATCAGGAATGACCATGCGTACTAGCAAATAGCGAAGAAGGTGGCAGGCTTGCCTGTTTTATGAGGAGTTTGACTGGGTGTGAGGTACTGAGATGAGCACAGAGTAAATATTGGTGCATGATGACTTGGTCAGCTGGGGTGGTTCCCTGCTAGCTCAAGAATCCAGCGTGGGGACTGACGGGAGCCTGCAGCAGGCACTGAGTGAGGCCAGTGAAGTGACTGCTGCTGAAACCAGTCCCAGAAGGGGCTTTGCACCTGGAGCAGCAGCAGCACATCCTTGGGCCCATACTCAAAGCAGCTTTTTGAAGCCCGCCCCCTCTGAGGAACATCCCATCACTGAGCATACAGAAGACATGGAAGGGACAAAATGCCACCCCGGAGTCTGGTAAATTTCTGGCTCCATCTTATTGTTTGTTAATATAGGAGTGGGAGGGATGGCCATTCAATGAACTAATGCAAAAGGTATGAGAATCCTCGGCTACCAGGGTATATTGGCTGATGATAGATTGGCTTTCCCCCCCTCATTTGGAATTCTTAATGTTGGCTGGGAAATGCAAACAATAAAAACATGGTTTTTTTTAACTGGAAAGCTGAAGACTCTTGCTAAGGCATTCCTGATTCTTAAAAATAATACCCTTACATTGCAGGCCTGTAAGTATACTTCTCTGTAACCAAACAATAGCGTAACAAACGACTGGAAATGGTGAAAGTGGGATTGAGGGAGGGAAATCTAATCCATTTCAGTTAAAGGTAGTCCATGCAGTCACAGGTCACAAAATCATTTGACATTCTGTTCAGACGTTTGCGAGGGGGGAGGGAGGGGCAAAGGAAGGCTGTGGAGTTCTACGTCTTTGCATTCAATCATAGAGGCTAAGCCATGAGAAAGTTGTTAATGCAGCATCCTGTTGATTCCCTTATGAATTCTGATCCAATTCTGGGTGCTGATAATTGGAAACTTTTCCTGAAGCAGGAACTCCAGAGAGATTAGTCACATTTCAGAGAAGGGCATATTTTCCAGAGCCAACTCGGTAGCTGATCAGCCCATTCTACTCATAGATGTGCTGTTCAGTCATTATAATTTCGAATACTTCAGTAGTATATGCTGCAGTTTTCCCACAGCAGGAATAACATCTCCCTTTGCCAATTGAGCACCACAAGAACTGTTATATCCTCCAAAAAGCGGAAGACCTGAAATGATAGAAAAAGTTTTTGTAGCATGGCCACTGACAGCACCCACCCTCTCAATCCCTGCAATTTTAGAAAACAAAAACCACCTTTTCATTTTTAACACACCATTGTCTCTACATTTCTTTCACTGCAATTCATCAGGCTTGGTCCACGGAGCTTCTGTGACTTGAAGCATCCTTCTCACAATATACTGAAGTTCAGGTTGTAAAAGTATCATTTTATTTCCTTAAAATTCCACAAGGATTTTTTCTGTGTTCCTGCAATGAGCTATCTGAGACAACACTCCTCTGTGTCTTGTCCTGTTCCAGGCAGGCTCCTTCACCTCTACTGGCTCACAGCTCACCTGGGCCAAAGTGCCTTCATGGATCATTCCAAGAGGAAGTGTTTCCGAGATGAACCTCTGGCTGAAGCTCTGGACAGGCCAACAAGCAGGTCCAGTACTGAAGACAGAGGGACTTATGGCTAGAGGAAAGGCTGTGGCTGGCTGCACAGCTTGAGGGCAGGTTTTCAGAGTAGGAGCAGGCACTTGCTTCACAATTCCTGGAAGAGGAACAGTGGCTAAGGAAGAAGATCTCAGCAGCCAGAGCTGTCTGAGTGGCTGATTACACTAATGGCCATAAGAATCACAGAAGTGTAGGACTGGAAGGGACTTCAATAGGTTATTAAGTTCAGTCCCCTGCACTCAAGACAGGACTACATAATAACTAGACCATTACTGACAGGTAAATATCTCACAGAAGCTCTGCCTGTTTCCTGAGACAGGAGTGAAAGTGCAAGTGAGAGAAGCTCTTTAAAAGCCACCTCCTTCATATTGCTGGCTCCGGTAACTAGAAGCAGAGACCAAAATGACTGTTTGCCAGGCTTGTTAACAGACTGTTCAAACTTCCTGTAACATGCAGGGTGGACAATCAAGTTTTCCCACAGTGCACCATAGTCAAAAGTCTATTTCGGCCACATTTTTGGAGGGTACTAGGGAGTTTGGGATATGGTTGATTTGACTCGGGTCTGTGTGCTGCAGTGTGGATGCCAGACCCCCAATCCCTCCCCCACCCCCACCCATACAAACTCAGATTAGAAAATTCCTTACACTGATTGCTAACCCTACAATGATGCTCAAGCCCTGGGTTCCCTAACCCAGGGTCACCTGACTTGAGTCCCACTGGCCCTGGGCTTGCATTGCAGTGTAGATATGCCCTAAGTGTACATACACACAGCAATTAAACGCCTGCTGCTGGTCCAGGTCAGCAGACTTGGGCTCATAGTGCTCAAGCTGCTGGGCTGTAAAATTGCTGTTTAGGCATTTGGGCTCGGGCTGGAGCCCAGCCTCTGAACCGTGCCCTCTTGTGGGATCCCAGAGCCGAAGCTTCAGCTGAGCCTGAATATCTACTCAGGAATTTTTAGCCCTGTGAGGCTAAGTCAGTTGCCCCAGGACAGCTGCAGATAGGGCCCAGGTCTTTTATTCCAATATAGAATTACCATCAGTGGCCCAGTTTCAGAGCGCCATGCCTTCTGCTGCTGGAGAAATGGAACCCAGTGATTTAAGTGGAGGTACATGTATAGCTGCACTTTTAAAAAAAGTTTTGCAATGGATAATAGGGGAAAAACGAAGACTAGTTTTCAACCCTTTCCTAAGTGGGAGACGGGTAGAAAATAGGACAGTTAAAGCTCTCTCAACAACTAGCAATCAGCAATGTTACTGTAGAAAACAAAGGTAGGGACAAGCTGCAGGAAGTCTGGAGCATATCAGGGTTTCAGAAAGTCATACTGAATGACAGGAGCAGAGAAGTGACCCGAAGCATAATGAAGGACTTGTAGCTGACACAAATGAGTCTGCAGAAAAGAGTAATCTGGAAGAGACAAACACAAAATAAAGTACAGCTCAGAGGCTACAGTCTGGATCAAGAGATGGTGGTAGCAGGGACTGAAGAGTAAGGCTACTAGATCAAGACACGAGGTCTTGGAGACCAGATGTTCTTCCAGAACATAGACTAAAAGACCCCAGGGGTGGGGGTAGGGATGGTCAAAGGATTAAAAGGCCACAACAGGTCTCTGTTTCTTTAAATATGTAAGGCTCTTATTTCAGCGGGGTAGCTGTGTTAGTCTGGATTTGTAAAAAGCAACAGAGAGTCCTGTGGCACCTTTAAGACTAACAGATGTATTGGAGTATAAGCTTTCGTGGGCGTCTGACAAAGTGGGTATTCATCCCAATACATCTATTAGTCTTAAAGGTGCCACAGGACTCTCCAAGGGTCTTACTGTGACTACTGCCTACTATTAGAGGCGTCCAGGTGTGGGTCTGAAAAAATGAATGCACATAAGAGTAGGGAAGCTTAGGGAGCTTCATGGAAATCGAAGCCTCCTGAGTGTCTGGAGTGAATAAGGGAAGAGGTAATACTAAAGGGAACCACTTTGGAGAATTCTGTATGGAATTTGTTTTGTGTGAGCCTCTTAAAAAATGAGTCTGCTATCTCACTTGGGAGAGGGGGAAAGAGAGAGAGAGAGAGAGGCTGGAAACAGAAAGAAAAGGCCTGAAACAGAAGCCTGAATAACAAAGAAATATCATAATTAATAATACTTCCACATCACTTTCCAGCTGAGGATCTCAAAGCACATTATGAAGATTAAGGAGTTACTCCTGGGAACGCCCACATGAAGTACATCTCTATTATTCTCCCCACTTTACAAGTGGGAAAACTGAAGCACATGGTGTCCAGGGTTTACCTAAGTTCATAATGATGCCCAAAGACTATCAGCAGGGCATTCATATTGAAGAGCACTGTTTAATCGAAGTGCACAAGAGGTAAATTACTCTGTTTAGTACCAAGATATGAGGCCAGTGCCCAGCAGCAGCTGGCCTTCATTGCTAGAGCTGAGGAGATATTGGAGAGAAGGTGGCTCTAGGCTCCTTGAATCCTGGGACTTGTTGGGGGAGCTGTTTCAGTCCCTGATATAGTCTAGAGCAGAATTCCCCAGGAACTACTATATTGGCTGAGGATCACCAGTGGGCAAGACATCCTACCCAGCATGTTGCTGACAAGCCCACTCTGTGGATGGTGGGGAAGTGGATGGTGCAGTCAGCTATATCAGCTCTACCCCAGTCAGAGATTCCCTTGAGCCAGGGCACCCAAAGCTGCCCTTGAAGGGCCAAGAATATGTGCCTGGTTTCTACTCCATTGGGATTAGCTTGCTTCCAGAAATCTTTCACTAGCAGTTATAAAACATCCCTGTATCGAGGTGGCCTCGTTTGTGAGCATTCTAATGGGTTTATGAGGACTCTAAACCTGTGGTTATTCCATTATCAGTCTTCAGTTCTCTGAATAAGTAAATGGCAACGGTAGATAGGTCAACATTTGTTGCCAGTGAATGACAATGGCTTACAAAAGCTCTTTTCTAAGTAATAACATCAGTATCTTCTTTCCCTTCTCTCCTCCTTTCCAAGGAGAGCATCTAGAAATAAATAATCCCTGCACCGCCTGAACTGGACTATAATAATGAGGAGGTCAGTCTGGGAAAAGGATTGGGAAAGGAAAAAAGGCAGCCGCAATGGGGATATCAGAAGACACTTCAGCTAAAACATTAGATCTCCCTCCATTAGCATGTCGGAGGGGGGAGAGGGATCAAGTGAATTTTATAGGGATGCTGTCATCATCAGACTAGCAAACTATTCACTCAGCACTGCAATAAAAGAAGAACGCTTCCTTGACAAAAAGCAACGATTAATTTTAAAAGGGATTTTAGGAATTGGGACATCAGAAGGCAGCTGTGGTTAGAAGCAGTTGCTATACAATAAGTATAGTGCTGGAGTTGCTTACCAGCCAGCATTTGCTCTGAACACTGAGGCTATGTCTTCACTACCTGCCGTATCGGCGGGTAGCAATCGATTGGTCGGGGATTGATATATCGCGTCTCATCTAGACGTGATATATCGATCCCCGAAGGTGCTTATATCAATTCTGGAACTCCACCAACCCGAACAGAGTTGCGGAGTCGACATGGGGAGCCGCAGACATCAATCCCGCGCTGTGAGGATGGTGAGTAATTCGATCTTAGATACTTCGACTTCAGCTACGTTATTCATATAGCTGAAGTTGCATATCTGAGATCAATTTTCCCCTGTAGTGTAGACCAGCCCTTACTGTACTACAGCTGGCCTTTCCACTAACCAAAGAAATGTCTGCCATACGAGAATTGTTGTACGCTTCACCTTTTTCAATATTACCTGCAAATCCTTGGTGGGGAGAGGGTGTGTGATTCCCCTTTTGTATTTTTTGTAGGACTCAAAACACAGGTGACTTGAAACAGCAAGAACTACTCCATGGGTAATCATAACATAGTAGTACACTACAAAAATTCATTAAGTATACCACCCCTCTGCTAGAAAATCTATTCTCTAAATTCTACTCTCTCATTCGTCTCTGTAAGGGCATGATGCAATGTCTATTAACATAAATTAACTTAAGGCACTAAATCTGAAGAAATTTAGTTAATTTCATCATGTTACTCTGGATTTATAATGGCAGAAATGGAGGCAGAATTTGGTCCTATGCTTTTGATAATCCGCTTGCCAAACATATCAATGGGTGCTAATAGGATTTACAATTATGAATATCAGAAACAAAAGCACTAAACAAATCTTTCTTCTTTGTCTCTGAATTGTAGCTTATCTATCATTATCTTTTTTTTTCTTTTCTTTGTATAATGCCTATATTGTCTGCCAGACATGGGGCAATCAAATAGTGAGTCAAAAAACCTTAGATCAGTACTTGTGACAATAAGGCTTTTCACTCCTTTCATATTCTCAGGCTGACAGGCTGATCCCCAGCAATCCTTGCTGAGCAGGGTGCAAGTGTGTAGAACAACAGCTGGCACAAATATCTGGTTGAGTATCAGGGACAGACTGAAACATGATTAAGACTCGATTACTTTTTGTTCCATAGGTAGAGACAATCAGGTACAAAGTAATTTGTACTCAGACCATCTCTATTTTTTAGCTTTTTCCCCTTTGTGATGCAGTTTAAGATGAAACCTATTTTCTGAAGATGCCAAAAATGTTCTCATTTACATCCATAGCTCATATGAAACAGTTATTGGGAAATCCTGTTAGGATATAGATTATCACTATTGCTTTAGGATTCTTGGCAATCTGTAATCAAGGACGGTGTTTAGCCAGAAGCGTACATGAACGGGAGTTGTGGTATTCAAAACACTTGGATACAAAGAGATGCTGTATTGAGGACTGATTGAAAATATTCCATCCACTGTTTACCAATGGAAAATTGGAGTTTTGACTAATTGAATTTGTTTCACAAAAAGTGTCTGCTTTCCATGGGAAATTTTGATTTTTCACTGAAAAAAGCCAAAAGCCTGGAACCAAAATATTTCAGTTTGGATATACCACTACTGCCACATGGGAATTGTAGTTTGGTTGCCCTCATGTTCCAGTTCTCCTCTAGTGGGCCAAACTCCCCAGCTGGACTTTATCTCCCATGATACAAAAGGGCCATGGGACTGCCTTACAAAGAGAGGAAACCCTGGTGAATCATGGGAAATGTAGGGTCGAGTGTATGGCCTATTGAGTGTACTGAACCTGAACTACAACTCCTGTGAAGCACTTTTTTTCTTTTTTCCATCAGAAATTGCTTTGGGGATGTAACAGGGCTCAGTCACCACTGGGGCACCTCCTTGTGGCCACTTCTGGGGATTATCTCCTGTCAGGCCTGATGTTCTGCTTTCAACAGTTGTTCACACTGTGTTCGCTTGCACTCTCCAGCAGTTGCAGTGCTCCCCCTCTGACTAGGTATCTGCTTCTGGGTTACCAAAGTCCCCCTGGATCAGCTGTCCTCATACTATCCCAGACAATTTTCCAGTCCAAAGCCAGGTTCTGTACCACTTTCCCAGTGGGTGATAGGGGAAACCAGGCCCACCCCACTATTCCAGGTTCTAGTCCAGGGACCCTATGTCCAGCAACTATGATCTGCTTCCTCCCAGACCCTGTTGCTATTTCCCTGGACTCCTTCGTACTTCCCTCTTTTATTTTCTGCCCTCCCCCTACTCTGAGTTTACCAGCCTAAACTCCATCCTCCCAGGGAGTAACTGTGGATGACATCCCTCCTCTGACTTCTTGCCAGACTCTGTAGCTTCCAACACACCATTTTTTTGCAGGAAATGATTTCTGTCTACTTCCCTTGCAGCCCCCTTCTGGTCTCAGCTTCATCCCTTTATTTAAAAAAAAAAAAAAGCAAGCAAGCTAACAATGTTGTGAACCATTAGGAAAAAGCTAGATAAGATAGTAAATATCATAATACTGCTATATGAATCCATGGTATGCTCATATCTTGAATACTGTGTGCAATTCTGTTGGCCCCATCTTAAAAAAGCTATATTATCATTAGAAAAGATACAGAGAAGGGCAGCAAAAATTATTAAGGGTATGGAATAGTTTCCATATGAGAAGAGATTAAAAAGACTGAGACTTTTCAACTTGGAAAAGAGATGAATAAGAAGGGATATGATACAGGTCTACAAAATCATAAATGGTTGGAGAAAGTGAATAAGGAAGTGTTAATTACCCCTCCACATAACACAAGAACCAGTGGTCACCCAGTGAAATTAATAGGCAGCAGGTTTATAAGAAACAAAAGGAAGTACTTCACACAATGCACAATCAACCTGTGGAACTCGTTGCCAGGTGATGCTGTATAGACCAAAACTATAATGGGGCTCAAAAAAGAATTAGATATGTCCATGGAGGACAGATCCATCAATGGCTTTTAGCCAAGATGGTCAGGAATGCAAACCCATGCTGTGAGTATCCCTAGCCTCTGACTACCAGAAGCTGAGAGTGGACAATTGGGGATGGATCACTCGATGATTGCCTGGTCTGTTCATTCCCTCTGAAGCACCTGGCATTGGCACTGTTAGAAGACAAGGTACTGGGCTAAATCGACCATTGGTCTGACTCAGTATGGCTGTTCTTACAAGCTCAAGCTGCTCCTTCCCAGATGAACTTCATCTTCTATTAGGTACTATTGATCCCTGGCTCTCCTACAGGTGTGGCTTACAAGGTTAATTGGCCTAACTTATCCTGTTCTGCCTTGTGTGGGGTAGACATGGGTATGTCTACACTTGCAGCCATACAGCGCTGCTGTGGGAACGCTCCCGCAGCAGCGCTTTGAAGTGTGTGTGGTTGCAGCGCCAGCGCTGGGAGAGAGCTCTCCTGGTGCTGCAGGTACTCCACCTCCCCGAGATTAGCTTACAGCGCTGAGAGCTGTGCTCCCAGCGCTGGGGCAGGGTTTACACTGGCGCTTTGCAGCACTGTAACTTGCTGCGCTCAGGGGGGTGTTTTTTCCTAGAGCAAGAAAGTTGCAGCGCTGTAAAGCGCCAGTGTAGCCAAGGCGGGGAAAACATGTTTGGACCATCTCTATTTGTAACTGCAGCAGCACCCGGTAAATTGAACTTTGCCTAAGTTCAACCTGAATTTGGATACACCTTCAGGGGGCACTTAGTTAGCCACATGCATTTTGGTGTCATAATTAATATGGCATAAATTGATTTTCTGAGAGTCAGTTTCTGCTTAGGCCCTTCACAGGGTGCCAGAAGTAAGTATGGCCTTACGGGTGAGTGATCAAGGTGGCCACCTGGGTGTCAAAATTTTGGGATACTAAGTCACTGACGAAAATAAATTGGCCTTTTTTTTTTTTTGTGCCTGTTGGGTTATGGGGCAAGGGTGAGGGAGGCACTGGTGATGTTTTCTGTTCTGGAAGACAAAAAAACCTAGAGCCAGTTTCCCCCTCTCTCTCTCTCTCTCAGTTTGACCTACATAAAGGCTGGGTATACTTGCAGTCTCTGTACCCAGGAAAAGACAATTGTTCTTTGTGGGTTCTCCAGTGTCAGGTTGGGACAGGGATTCTGCAAGGCCTTCCCCTCTGAACTGGCCTTCAGTGTGGGACTGGCACACAGCTAGCAGTGGGTAGGGTGACCAGATAGCAAGTGTGAAAAACCAGGACAGGGTGTGGGGAGTAATAGGAACCTATATAAGAAAAAGCCCCAAATATCAGGCCTGTCCCTATAAAATCGGGACGTCTGGTCACCCTAGCGGTGCGAAGAGACTGCACTTAAAGTGCCATTGTTGGGAGTTCACTCCCTGGAAACTGGGGAGTTCAGGGAAGCAGGCAGAATGCCTCCTGATGCTCACCTCTGTGCCATTACTTATTCTGAGCTGTTCTGTGTGGAGTGATCTAGCACTAGGTGAAGGTGATTGAACAAGGCAGAATTAAACTGTGCTGAAATGCTCTTTTGTGTGTTTTGTTTTCTTCCAAAACCATTGTAACTTTTTCACACTGCCTTTGCCCTTCTGGTTGCTTTTTCTTAAGTAATAGACATTTAGACTTGGCATTTTTCAGGAACATGTATCTTTATGTTCTGAAAGTTTCCTTTCTCGAGTCAAAATAAATGTCAGTGGGTTCCTTAAGATTCATTTCTGTTTGCAGACAAAAAAAAATGCCAAAAAAGCCATTTGTTCTGCCAGTTGCTCTGGAAAGTTTACTATTGAGACTGCATAAAGTGAATATTAAACATTCACCAAGAGAAGATCTATGGGCCCAAATTTAAATTGCATACAAGATACCATTCGATACTTTAAGTTTGGTTTCACTGGTCTTGCTGGAGTCGCTCTGCACTCCTTGCTAGCTTTAAATTCACAGATATCCTGTATTTGCAAGCATTTTAGCTCAGTAAAATAGCTCAGCATGGCTGCAAATACACTGTCTCTCCAAAGCACTCACCCAGAAAGAAACAGACAGTGTAAGCTTCTTAGAATCTGACCTGATCTCAGGCCATTCAGTCAACCATAACAAAGCACTGCTGACAGTACTTATTGCTAAGATACTATTCAACAATAAAAGACTTCACATAAAACAATCAAGCAGCAGATCAAAGATGTGAGGCTGCACCAACTCAATATGCATTTTAAAAAGGGAGACAGAAGTCTTCACCTGTTACTTTGCAGTTCATTTGGGTTATACAAAAGTAAAGGTCTTTTGAAACAGAGATTAGGAATTAAATGTCTAGTCTTATTTTTAGGTACCCAGTTTTCATAATGTACCCTTATTGCTCACTTTATGGACAACACCATCTTTACCTTTCACTTAGCCCAGCTCATTTGTGAAATGACATCTTTTGTTAGGATAGGTTCTCCCCATCTTAGAGAAACCCAAGAGAGTCCTGTAGAAATTACTCGTAAAACATGTAAAATGTAATATAAATTTTGATGTGTTTTTGTTTGTTTGTTGGAACCAATAATATCCTACAACAGGGGAAATAATTCTATTAATTTCTATTAGACTCTTTTATTAGGGATTGTACTGTATGGATGGCAAAGATTTTCCATAGCTGTTGGAAGGTAAAACAAGGCTTTAGGAAAATCAGTTCTTATTAAACACCACAATGTTTAGAAATCACAGTATTTGGCCACAGAAGGGGATGTTTCTGAGGGCTGTTATGAGCCATCTAAACAGTGAGTTGATGGAACTAAAAATGTTATTAAAGCTAATGTTAAAAAAATTATATAATACATAGGTTGGGAAAAGATCATCTGTACAACTGGGTATAGTGCTTAGATAATCCACAACTACAAAGTTAGTTTTTAAAAGTCATATGATATATAGAGTACATAGAAACTAGATTAATGTATTGCTACTACAAAACAGCTCTTCAATTTTAAAGTTAATCTTCAAAGCTTTGCATTTATGGATTTCATAACCTTCATATATAAAGGGCAAGTTTACATATGTCTCCAAGCTACCTTTAATTTTATACTTGCAATTTTTGCATGTGCAGTCATTGTGCATGCATAAAAACAAAATGTGTATATATTTCTTCTTATTTCACTTCATTTCTTAAGTTACTCTTATTTTATCCAAAGGGGATTGTCCAGCCCTAATGTGATCACAATGCCTTTGTTTGTAGCTGGATACTTTCTAGTTCAGTAAAAATACTAAAACAGGATATTATGCATTTCCCCATTTAGCTCTAGCATTTTGAAAAGATCCTGTGCCAGTTAATATGCAGTCAGAAAGCTGTGAGAGGAGGAGGGAGATGGTTTCAAAGGACGAAACACAACACCTGTATTTCTTTAAAAAACAAATAAAAAAACCTGTAAGGTGTGCTTGTTCTGAAGCATGGAGAATATACTTTAAAGTGATTCAGTGTTCTGCAAACCAAGTTTCTTTTATGCATCTCCCTTCCCCCTACCTCCCCCGCATTCCATTTTCCATCCCCATAGCAAATGATGGCTATTACTACATAAATGAGGTCATCTGATCATGGTAATGTAATGTGTAGGTATCACAGGTAATTTAAACATGGATGTGATGTCACCAAAATGGCTCAAATAATGCCCCAGAAAGCAATTTTGGATGACGAAGAGTTCATTTTCAGAGCAGTACATTATGGCTGCATTAACTTTAATGGAAGTTTCAGGATTCACTTGCCATCCTGAGGGACTGAACTTGAGCATCCACAACTGATACTTGCGTGAGAGTTGCTATAAAAGAGTAACAAAGTTTCTAAACTGTACAATTCCACCATGAAGCTTGGCATTGGCTACATAATCACTTCTTGGTTGGAACTCAGATACAGCATTCAGAAGTGAATTGATACACACAGAAATCCAGCACAGTGAAATGGTGTGAATTAGGAACCTGATGTGCCACTGGGTTTTGGCAATTTTCCCCTGCTGTAACTTCAAAAAATTCAAGTAGAGGAAATCAGTCAGGGTAATGCAGGAAAATAAAAGTCCCTAGAAACTTTGTTTCTCTTTCCCAGCAAAATTGTATATCTGAGTCTGAAATGTTATTGTTTTCTTCACTACTCACCGTTGCTTGTGAAACAATCAATTAGAACGTTAGGCTTTTTGTATCCAGGGGTATATGTTCAGGGCCCAAATTAGAGAGGGGTTGATAATCCACAACTTTTGTTTTCTTTGAAAAGAGCTACTCTTGAACTGTTGACTACTCAAAGGGTTGCAGGACTGAAATTATTATAAGCAGCACTGATAGCAATGCCTATAGTTTAAGTTATCCAACTGTCCATGTGAAAGACCTTTTTTTTTCTCCAATTTTTTACAACTTTGCCAAATTTTAAGCATTCAGGCTGAAAATTTCCATGCCACATGTCAGCCTCATGCTGAATTTTTCTGGGAAGTTTCAGTGAAAATGGTTCTGCCATTGCTGACACCAAGGTTAAGGGGAAATTACATTGTTTTTGCTCATGTTAAAAAAAAAATCTTTGTAGCCATTTCAGTGAAAAGCTCTAGTGTCTTCATGCCTTGGAGCAGGAATTTTTATTTGACGTTTGTCATGGAGGTTGCTTTTGTGTCACTGATGTGCCTTTTGCTGTCCCAATAAAAAGCCACAAAAATATGGCTGAGTTATAAGCCTCTGAAAAGTGCACTTTGCACATGCTCAATAGGGGTTTGTTAGAGGCAGGCAATATTATTCCCAGAAAATTGTATCTGCACTGAGGATGTTCCATCCCTCCATAGTTCCTACATGCTAACCAAACTGAATGTGCACCATCTGCACAGGCATTCCAGGGAAGCAAGGGCTGAGCAGACCTTTTCCTGCAATTTTAATTTCTTTCCTCTCTAATTTCAGGAACCAGAATTGAGATCAGGGAGACTACCTTTTCTGTGATCTCTGTAGTCCCACTGCTGGCACCTAGACAGCATGGAGGAGAAGATGGAAACAGACTGACTTGTTGAAATGTAGAGGGGTGAGGAATTGGGAGCAGAGGACAAGGCTAGGCTGAGAGAGACTGGAGCAGGCGCGATGCAGGCTGTGGGGAATGATGGGAACAGAAAAGGGGATAGGGACAGTCTGCAGGCAATAGCAGCAGAGGGGCACAGGAAAGAAAGGGCACAGGCTGTGGTTGGGACGCACTCCGAGATAGAGATGAAGGAAGACTGGAGGAGACTGAACAGAAGGGTCTGGAAACACCAGTTAACATCTGGCTCCAGAACCAACAGAATTCATGGTTCCAAAGTCCCAATATTAGTCTGCGTTCAGTTAATAGCTATGAAACTCAGATGCAAAATGCATCATCTCCCTCTAGGAGTTGTCCTATGCAGATGATACCATCTTACTACTGCTACCAGTTACCTGTTAACTTGAGTTGCAGAGGTCTGTGCCGTGGATCTAATATTGTTCTGCATGATGAAATTTCTGTTCAGTTTGCTATTTTAAAAACTTAGGAAACTTCAGTAAAAAAAACTACCCTACATTAAAAATAAGAATAATAATAATAAGGTTGCAAAGCCAAGCGTGCAAAAGTTAGAAAATCTCAGAATTAAATCTGCCTGAGCAATTTTATATTTGCTCCCATATGAATCATGCTACCATCTAATTACAGGTTCATATACTATTTTTTCCACAGGACCCCTGTCTCACACAGAACAAACAGCCCTCCAGGAATGAATTAGGGTCGTGTAGGGAAGGAGGCTGTTGTCTGTACTCTCCTGCCTCATATGTTCCAGAATTTGGAGTGTGTAACAAATAAGGCAGGGGGTTTCAGGAACAGAAGGGTTGGCCTCAGAGCAAAGGCTGTTAAACACCACATTGTAGAACTGGATTCTGTCTCTGCCTCTCCCACAAAGTGACTGTGTGATGCTGGGCAAATAACTTAAAACTAAACTTTTCGTAGGTGCCCCTTGTGTACACCTCATTTTCTGGGTACGAAACTTGAGAGACCTGGGGCCTAATTTGCTGGAGTGCTGATGTAACGCTGACAGCCCCAGTCGTCAGCAGATGAGATTGAACCAGAGTTGGCTCCAGTAAATAAGACACAGGGGTCACACTTTATATGATGAGGATAAAAAGAAATATTGAACAGCTACTAACACAGCAAGCACCATCCATTCTGTGCACTGAATGAGGCAGGGGTCATATGGAAAAATGTAGTATGCGATCATGTAATTACAGATTGTGTCATAATGCATACATACAAGAGAGATGTATTAAGGCTGCACAGGTAACCTTAGTTCTGATATTTATTGAATTTAGAGTGCTTCACTTTTCAAGTATAATATTTTAATACACTTTTTGTATGCTAGATATACTAAAGCTTGGTAAGTATTGGACATCCAGTTACAAATTTCTTGTAAGTTAGTGTATTTAAGGTAAAGTCAACAGTGTTTAAATGGAGAGGAAAAATAGATTTAGCTCTTTCAACATTAAGATATATGATTGCAAGAAACTGGAAGGCTTCAGCTTCTTTATCTCAATTAGAATAACTTTGGATTCTAATTAAAATACTGAATTTAGAAAAATTCAGAAGAAATAGTGGAATCAAGTGGGAAACAGAGTATTGTCATGAGATACTATACAATCCATGGAACAAAGTCTGAAAACTTGAGTACAAGAGGTTAATATAGTAACATGAATAATAGTTTAACCCCATTATTTGAGACAATGTGTTTGAGACAATAATCCCCCACTCCACCCCAGAATAATTTACCTTAAAATGAATAAAGTTAATATGAAAAGATAGATGGTGGGGGGGTCAAGCGTGGAAAAAGCCAAGACCCACTGCTTTAGATCATCAAAATAAACGATGTAAACAAGCATCCATGAGCCAAATTAAACTTTTGGTATACTAGTGCAGTTCTGCTGTATTTAATGGACTGACACCACTATGACTGAAAAGAAAATATATTCCTAGAACTGAATGGCCTTTAGCTACTGGGCTTATTGCATTAAATAATGTTGGTTACAACAAATTTCTTTTAAATTAATTGCTTCTTAAGCCATATTGATCTAATTATGGTAGAAAAATGTGAACATTGGTCCCTTAGTCCTATGACCAACACAGCTACAACAACACTGCATACAACATTGGTCACTGTTTATTTTATAACAATATCAGTGCTGTTAAATGAATTTTTGTGTCACAATAATTTAGATTGCGACTTTCCATGTCTGAACTCCTGAGTGGTCCCTATTCCTTCCCTTAGATCAGTTTTAAATGCTGACAAATTAAATATTCTGCAGAAATAAGAATGATGTTCTTGGGATTTGGTTGCTACGCAACATTTATCCAATTTATCCATTTATTCTTGGCTAGTTAAGAGCTGGGAAGATATAAAAAATGATCAATCTAAATAAACATGCAGCCAAAGTCCCGAATGACAAACAATTGGGTAAGTTGTATATTGGGTGGAAATTGGTCAAAATGTAGATTTAGGTAGGATAGTGCTCTTGCACTGATTTTTATCATCAGTTTGAGCCAGATTCAGGTCCTGGCCCAGCTGCTTTGTGCCTCTTCAGCAGCAAAAATAATACCACCACCACCAGCAGCCCAAAGTCTGGCATAAGTAGCTATTTGAGGAGTCTCCTTGCATAAGACAAATCCCTATCTGACACAGAGCTGGACAAGTGGCTGTGTGCCTTCTCCTTTCTGGCTCCAAGTGCAGGGGATGTTCCCTGGGGAAAGATGCCATAGATAGAATGTCTCTAAATGCTGGCTATCCCCTACTGCTGTAGGAGCCTGTTGAGGTCATAGGCAGCCAGATATATGTTAGAGTAGCTTTTGGATTGTTCTAGTTCTAGTTTTGCATTGTTCCAAAGCACCAGCTTTAGAGGCCCCAGATTTGAGAGACCCAGTAAGGCAAGAGTCTAGCTCTTAATGTTCAAGTCAAGTATAACTTATATCTATAGCAAGTGAATGGGATTATAGCAGGAAGAGACACTTATAAGACAGTTTCTCCATCACTGTCCATTTGGTGTGTAAGGTACCCATTACTGCCACTTACAGCCATCTCCTTGTCAATCTACACCACATACGTAACTTAGCACATGTGTTTTGTAGCAGTTCAATTTAAAAGACACTAACATAGCAGTTTCATTGATTTATATCAGGTCTGAATTTGACCCCACTGACCTAATTTAGTGGTAATCAGTACTAGACAGAGAAATATTTTCAATCGCTGGCAGATGAAATTGGTCAAAGGAGGCTGAAACATCAGTTTCACCTCAGAATATATTCTTCCATTGTACTATGGCATTATGAATATGTCATAAAATACACTGTGCAACCTTTTGTGTTAGAGTCAATAACACAGAACATCGGTTTCACACATGATGGAGCTAGAGGGGTAGGTGGGGTTTTACCCCCAACTTACAGCTAATCGTTTTCCATCTAGGTGCCCTCTTAAAGGTCCCAATCCAAAGTTCATTGAAATCAATGGAATGATTCCCATTGACTGATTAATGGTCTTTGGAGCAGGGACAAAATGGTTTGCTTTTGGGGCAGATCTTTCTCCTCATGATATATAGAAAGTGTTCTGCTACCCATGCAAAGAGCTAGTGGCTATTGCAATGTTCCATATAAATACAATATTTGGTTGACATTTCACCAATGAACAATGAATATAATAGTTAAATATACTATTTAAAATAAAGTATTAATTTTTCTCTCTCTTTTTAACAAAATGTAGGAAAAGTGAAAGCTCACTTCTCCTCTCCAGTGGGTTATACTGGAATGTAATAATGCGTTATTATCAGTTTGCAGGCCAGTGCTTGTAAGAGGCTGCATCAGTAGGGCTTGATCAAAGACTCTCCTTGACTGCAGTGGAAAATGAATCAGACCTATAGCAGATGCCAGTCAGTCACAGGTGGCCATGTAGTTCCTATTGATCTTACATAAAAATAGCTAAAAAACAATTTTTGTGTGACAGCAAGAAAGGAGTAAACAGTGAGGTGGCAAAATTTGCAGGTAATACAAAATTACTAAAAAACAGTTAAGTCCAAAGCAGACAAAGCAGAGCTACAAAAGGATCTCATAAAACTGGGTGAGTGGGCAACAAAATGGCAGATGACATTCAATGTTGATAAATGCAAAGTAATGCACATTGGAAAACATCATCCCACCTATATATGTAAAATGATGGGGTCTAAACTAGCTGTTACCACTCAAGAAAGTGATCTTGGAGGCATTGTGGATAGTTCTCTGAAAACATCCACTCAATGTATAGTGGCAGTCCAAAAAGTGAACACAATGTTGGGAATCATTAAGAAAGGCATAGACAATAAGACAGAAAAGATCATACTGCCTTTATATAAATCCCCCCCCCACATCTTGAATACTGCATGCAGATGTGGTTGGCCCATCTCAAAAATTATATATTGGAATTGGAAAAGTTACAGAAAAGGGCAACAAAAATTATTGGGGTAAGGAATGGCTTCCGTATGAGGAAAGGTTAATAAGACTGGGACTTTTCAGCTTGGAAAAGATACAGCTAAGGGGGGATATGATAGAAATCATGACTGGTGTGGAGAAAGTAAATAAAGAAGTGTTATTTACTCCTCATAACACAAGAACTAGGGGTCATCAAGTGAAATTAATAGGCAACAGGGTTTAAAACAAACAAAACAAAGTATTGTTTTCACAAAATGCATAGTCAACTTGTGGAACTCCTTGCCAGAGGATGCTGTGAAGGCCAAGACCATAAAACAGGTCAAAGAAGAACTAGCTACATTCATGGAGGATAGGTTCAACAAGGACTATTAGCCAGGATGGTCAGGGATGGTGTACCTAGCCTTTGTTTGCCAGAAGCTGGGAATGGACAACAGGGGATTAATTACTAGATGATTACCTGTTCTGTTCATTCCTTCTGGAGCACCTGGAATTGGCCACCACTGGAAGACAGGATACTGGGCTAGATGGACCTTTGTTCTGACCCAGTATGGCCGTTCTTATGTTCTTATGATACAAGGTACAGATTTTTAAGTGAGGCTAAATTAATCATTGGAAAATTTACCTAGGATTGTGGTGGCAATTTTAAAATGAAGATTTGATGTTTTTTCTAAAAGATATGCTTTAGTTCAAACAGGAATTAAATTGAGGAAGGCTTATGGCCTGTGTCAGACAGGATGTCAAAGTAGATGATTACAGTGGTCCCCTTTGGCCTGATAATCCATGAATACTTACTGTTCTGTTGTTTTGGAAGAAACCTCTTCTTGTGGGGCAATGTTTTAGAGATTGTCAACTTGTGACTTCATATTTTGACACCAAGCTTTCCTTAAGATCCATTCTATGCTTGGCAAGTACAAGATATATATATATGGAGATATACCTATCTCACAGAACTGGAAGGGACCAAGAAAGGTCATTGAGTCCAGCCCCCTGCCTTCAGTAGCAGGACCAAGTGTTAATTTTTGCCCCAGATCCCTAGGGGGTCCCCTCAAGGACTGAGTTCACAACCCTGGGTTTAACAGGCCCATGCTAAAACCACAGAGCTATCCCTGCCCCCTAAGAATTTATGCAAGAGTTTATGTCACATAAATGATGATTTAAAAGAAACAGTTTTCATTCTGATTTTTACATGCAAAAAAGAAATCTCTCATCAATAATTCTTCAATTCAGAGCAAGACCACAGCCACATATGTCTAGGAACAAATAATGTAGGTCATGCTGACAAGATGCGGGCTGTATTTTGGGAAGTAGCGACTTAAAGGGAATAGGAGTTATTTGTGCATAAACAAATGAATTTGCGTTCTAGTGTAATGTGATGGCTAAGACAGTTAATGCAATCCTTGGATGTATAAATAGGGGAATATAGATTAGAAGAAGGGAGATGGTATCAGCTAGACTATTACTGGAATATTGTGTTGAGTTCTGGTGTCCACACTTTTAAGAGGATGTTGAAAAAAACGGAAAGGGTTCAGAAAAGAGCCAGAAGAATGATTCAAGGTCTGGAAAAACTTTCTTACAGTGAGCAATTAAAGAAGCTCATATATTGTCCTAAGAAAGGTTAACAGATGATTTGATCACAATCTGTAACTACACAGGTAGAAGTTTCTGGTAACGGAGGGCTCTTTAATCTAGTAGATAAGGTACAATAACTAGAAGCTGAAGCCACATCCAGACTAGATTTAAGAGACACATTTTTAACAGTTAAATGGAAGATGACAATTCCATTTCATGAAGGATTTCGAGATTTCAAAATCTGGCTTCATTTGAAATCAAAACAAAACCTGGAAATGTCAAAATTCACACCAAACGAAACTTTCCCCCACTATCCAAAAAAAAGTTTTGGATCAACTAAATCATTTTGTTTTGAATTTTTTAAATATTATATAATACACAATTTTAAAAATTCAAAGTGAAAAATTGAAATGTTTCACTCTCAATTTTTTTTAATTCTTTCCTAAAATGGAATTTTACTGAAAGCAATACAATTTCATAAAACATTTCAATTTCAATGGAAAATGGTGCAGGAAAAGTTTTTCTAACCAGCTCTAGTAATTAACCATTGGAACAACTTAATAAGGATGTGATAGATTCTCCTTCACTTGGCTTCTTTAAATCTAGACTGGACGTTTTTCTAAAATATATACCCCTAGCTCAACCAGAAATTATGGGCTTGCTGTAAGAATTATTGTGTGGAATGATATTGTTGTATTGTTCAGGAGGTCAGAATAGTTTATCATAATGGCCTTCTGGCCTTAAAATCTCTGTCTTCTGATTCAAATTCTGCAGATGCATGACTCCCATTGTCAGTAGTGGAGATCACTACACAGATGGTAGGAATTTGAAGTTGGGTCTCAGATGTTTCCATTATTACTGATTAGTGTTATTCTGTTTGAAATTTTCCAAAACAGCCAAGCACTAAAGGAAAGAAAAATGGAACAAAGATAGTTGATAAGAACTACCACTGGTGGAGTTTAGTGGTACAGCAGGCCTTTGTCACTGTGGGAATCTCTGGTATAGATGCTTTATGCTATATCCTCCCAGCTTCCAGGATAGGAGTTGTAAGTGGAGGAACGAAAGTCCCCACACTATACTGGTCCCTGGCTATCATTTCAGCACCTTTGGTCCATTAGTGGTCATTATCAATTAAAGAAGCCCTTAGGCTAGGGGACAGGCCCTGCACAATGAATGTCTAGTAGCTTTGAGCTACCTTTACATCTCCCACCCCAACTTGCACTGTGTGCTGACCAGCTGGACCCACCAAGTTACTCAGAACATGGACCTTATTTCCTTTAAGTACAGTCACAATATGAGCACCCAACAGAGCACAATATGAGCTTTTGCTTGTTTACCCTGCAACCAGCTGACCTATGAAAGTTCACAAAAACCTTAACAGCTAAGGCCTTGATTCCATTTGCCAGCACTAAAGTTCAGTGAAAGTTCTTCATGTTACTCTCTTATCACCATCAGTTTTTTCTCTCACATACTGCACATCATCCCAGTTTATTGGATTCTCATAGTTACTTGGTGGCTGCTTACCAAGCAGAATAAACAGCCCAGTGTTTGCCAAGTGCTACTGTGTTAACTGGCATTGCTTCAGTGTCCAGCCATATTTTAACATGTCATTCACTTGTACTTCAAACTGGTTTGCTGTGTATCTGGATTCATCAGCAAAGTACATTCCTAGTGGCCTAAAAGAGGCTTGTGTTTTCAAAGTTTGCCAGCTGGTTTGTGATTTACTTTAGTTACAGAAGTCAGTATGTTTCATCTGAACCCCATCTTACATTCTAGAATGTTATTTTGCACACCTCCTCATTGCTGTATTCAAAATCATTGTTTGTTCACTGTTGCACATATTTAAAAGTATTTTCTCACATTTAGCATTATCAGGCTGACTTGGCAACCTAGTGCATCTGAGCTAGCTCCTGTGAGTAACTAAGGTATAAAGGAAACCCAGTAATCCTTTGTCTGCAATACGCTAATAATGATTGATTACAAAATTTCAGTGAAAGTACTGTACTCTATGAATTCATTATAAACCATATTAACTTTACAAATACCAAAATAATTAATAAGATATTTCAAGAAAGGGGGTGATATCCCACAGTCTAGGATCCAATAATGACTTTCTCAACAGTTGCTGCACTGGATACAATTGATGAACAATATGGTCACAATGCACTGGACATCATCTGATACTAGCTCATTTTTCTATTTTGATACTTTCTTGTTTAGTTAAAATACAATCACCTAATTCTTCACAAATCAGAGCACACAAAGTTCGCTGGCACCAAGTGGCAGCAACAAGCAGTTTTCCTCTCTCTTTTATTTTGTTCTTCTTACACAGCTGTTTATACAGAAAGGAGACAATGCGGAGTTTGTTAACAGCTGACAGCTAGCAATAATTTATTATGGAACTGGTCTTTCATCGGCCCAGTCTCCTTGATGATGAAAAACTAGGAGGATATGTTGCTTTCAAAATCTTGTTGTGGGGCCAGGAAAGATTCAAGCCTTGCCAACGTCAGAGATACTGACCAAGTCCTTCCCAGAGCAAAGTGGGTTTTGTGAAGAAGTTCTCTATTCCTACCAACAAGATGTGTGTGCCCCAACATCTAACAACGCAAGCAAACCTACGCAGATCTGGCACTTCTTTTCCTCCACAATGCATCTCTAATACTGCTGTGAACTCATGCAGCTCTCATCACAGTTATCAAGGGGTCTTTGTTCTGTTTGGTCAGCAGGTCCTCAGCAAAAGATCACCACCACCACCACCACCTATGATGATGGGTGGCAGGGTAACAACTCCTCAACCCTCGGTAATCCCCCCAAAATCTTCCCACCCCACAGCTGACAGTGACTAGAACTATTCCTTTTTCTCTGCAGGAGCTGCCTGGGGGACTATCTTTTCTGAAACTATTGCCCAGCATCAGAGGAGAGATGTCGGGAATGTAAAACAACCTAAGTGATTTGCAGCTGCCTCAGAAACTTTCTGCCTCCTCTGGATCCGCTATTGCATCCATAGCTGTGGAGTTCAGGCAGCAACTAGTTTGTGAGGACATTGCACAGTGGAAGAGATTAGGTCACAGATCTGACACAGTGGGAGGTGGGGAATATGGTTAGGTAACTAGGAACCTACTGGAATGCACTTAAGAAGCAGCCTTGTACTGTTAGCGCAAATGGCACAGGACAGAGTCATTTTCTGACAGAATAAAGAATTAAATAGAAAGAAACAACTGCCTGGGTTTTGAGGAAAACTGCAGATAGTTACAGAGGTGATGAGATGAATATATTAAAGCAACAAATGCCACAGGATAATAAGGCTCAAGGTTCACACTGGGTCTATTTAAATGAGATCACTGTATATTACTAGGGAAAACATCAAAGCAAATGAGGGTTCTATATTTCACTATCTGCCTTTATAATGAGGAGTAGATTCATGAAGGTTCTTTAAAAACCATATATTCTGAGCTCTGGAGCTCACTGCATCATTCAAAATAAAAGTAGGGGATAAGATGGATGTTAATGATGAGGTAATAAAAAGCTATTATGGAAACAAGATGCTAAGATTAAAAGATGTAAAAGTACTAATGAAAGGAAGACTGGACAGGAATGAATGAAATCAATATGAGTGTTTTTCTGTTCATTAATTATTCTCTAACAGATTATGGTTTCCTCAGATTATTTTTTTTTATTTTGAAATTATTTAATACATAACTTCTGCAAATAGTTAGTCTATAAATTGGTCACCAGCAACTCACTGGAAGCAGCCAGTATTTGAGTGGAGGTGGTTTGATTCAGGAATCTGGAACAAATACTCAATATTCACATTCTGCTTTGAAATCACTCACATATTGACTTAAAATTTATTTGCCCAGATTCTCAGGTCCAGGTCCACACTGTCTTCAGCATAGGAAGGCTGAGGGAAAAGGTGACTTAATGCCACCTTTTCCTGCCTTCACTCCTTGGGGCACTGGAGTGTGAGGTGAATTTGGCTGTGGTGTAAATTAGAGCTGCCTCATTGCTGCTCTAATACATGCCACCTGGTAATAGCTCTCATGTGGTTGTTACGTAACAAGAGGTCACTGGAGAGCAGCAGTACTCTGACTATGCCCGTACCCCCTCCCAGCACTGCCTCACTACCCCAATAACATCCCTACAAAGGGACATCCCCCGCTTCCCTATTTAGGCAGTTTCATACCTCCTTTTGCTACTCTGTGGCATAAAGGGATATATTGGGACCCCAGGGGCTGACCCATTATTTTTATAAACATTCCAGTCAGTAACCTTGTGTAAAGTCAAACACAAAAGTGGGGTAAATAGAGTCAAAGGAGTTCCTTTAAAAATGTAAATACAGACTTTACAGAATTCATTCAGAAATTAAAGTGTTTTGTGAGGCGGTTGGGAAAGGGGTGAAAAATGGCATTAGAACTCACAGAAAAAGTATTGAGTATATTGAAACCACTATAGAGAGACCAAACTCTAAGACTAGACTGAGTACACCAGGAGAGTGTCAGTCACCATCTTGCTGGAAGACTGTGGGTGAGAAAAGCCATCTTGGAAAGAGCCTTGAACCCAAACTTGCTAGATTAAGTTTTAGATATGTGTTTTCACTTCTATTTGCTGTTAACCATTTCGAACTTTATCTCTTATACTTGAATTCACTTAAGACTTTATCTTCTTTTGTTAATAAAACTTGTTTTATTTTTAATCTAAACCAATCTAGTGCTGTGTTTAAACTGAACTATCTGGTAACTACAGCTAAAGTAACAAACTGTTAATATTGGCTCCTTAAAAGGCCAACAAACCTCAATACGTGAACTGTTCAGGAGACAGTTGGACATTGCAGAACACATGTTTTGGGGGAAATCCAGGACTGGGAGTGTACTGTACTACAACTGCAAGTAGTAACCAAGGCTGTGGGGCTGTAGACAGGCTGCTGAGGGCAGAGTCGCTGAACCAGCACTGTCTAACCTTCAGACACTCAGTGAGTGACCTGCATGCTGGGATACTGGTTATGAGCAGCCCAGGTTGGGAACTGAAGCACTGTAAGGTGCCCAAAGTTATGAGACAGGCAGTGACACAACCCCTCACTTGTCTGAGTTGCACCCCAGAATGTGATAGGAGGTCACAACAGTTTAAATGAGGTTTAACCCACCCTACACCATGATCTTCCCATGGTGTTCCTGCACTTTCTGTTCTGGCCAAGGTCCATGCCCATGTGTGGAAAGGTGTGCACGTTTACACACACAGGGGATGTGAACACTTCAGAACCCCCAAATAGGTTTGGTTTGTCTTTTTTTCTGAAAAGTATGTGAAGGTCATCCTCAAACTTTACCTTTTCATCCTGAAAGGTATAGAGGAGGAGATAAGTGGTAGAATAGCAAACATTTCTAAAAGTTCCTTGGCAAAAGAGAGGAGGCACGGTAGGAATTGAGAAGCCAAAAGTTTTCTAAAAATGAGACTAAACTGAAGCCAAAAATTGTACACCTGGGGCCTGACTTGAAGCTCATTGATGTTAATAAAGATTCCAACTGAGTTAAGGTGACTTGGGATCAGGGCCCAATGCAAACAGGCTGAGTTCAATGGTCCGTAGATACTGACTTCAATAAAAAACTAACAGTCATACATTCAAAAGGGTGCCTCAATTTTAAGGTTGACACTTTAGACACTCAAAAGTTGAGACAGCCAAAAACAAATGTCACATTTGAAAATGTTGCCTAAAAGGTTGGTTCTCCTTTCACTTATTTTAACTTTGTATAACTCTACTGACTTCAGTAAAACTACTCCTGATTCACGCTGGGGTACAAGAAAAGAAAATTGGACCCTAGAGCCACAAAACATCTGGTGAAGCATTAGCTAATAAAAATGACTCAGTATAATAGTTTACAGATCAGATCTTTGAGGAGATAGTTCATAAAGCAGAAAGACGTGAACCAGTGAACACAATCTGCTTGGATTTATAAAAAAGACTGACACTATACCTCACAATAGACTAAAACACAGGGTGAACAGGTAAAACACAGAGAGTACCATTCTGGTGTGGATACAGAGCAGGTTACATAGCTATGTGCAGGTTGTACAGTAATACCACAGTGCAAAGGTATGGGTTAGGAAGAAGGTAGGTAATAAAAGGAGAACCACACTGACCATTTTGTCATTCTTTGTATTAGTGATTCAGCCATGAGGCCTGGTTCTCCACTGCCTTGCACCTTGTGCAGTCATTTACACCCATGCCAAATGGGTGTAAAACAATAGCAATCTGATCTGGCAGCATTTCACCCCCATTTCACATTCACTTGGCATGGACATAAGTGACTACACAAGGTGCAGGGCAATGGAGAATTAGGATCATTGCACCCAAGCAGGGAAATAGCTAATATAAGGAAAGGAATCCTTTAGAGAGAGAGGCTAGATGAATTAGAGAAGGTTCATAATGTACTATGAAGGTGAACAGTCCTAAAGTGCTAGTTTTCATTATAGTTATTAATGTATTGTCATTAGAAATCTGTAAGGAGAGTGTAATCCACAGGAGGCTCAGTGGAGTTACACCAGTGCAAAGCTAAATGAGCTTGAACCATCAAGCCCCACATTTTCCAGTTTCATTATCGGGTCTCTTATCAATCCTTTATTCACTATCTAGCTCTGTGTTCTGCTGAAATTGCCCATTTAGTAATAATGGGATCTGATTCCTCCCTCAGTTGCAGGCCATGCAATTATATGCCGGTGTATCCTCATCAGACTCAGTGCAGTCACTCCTGAGTTATTCCCCTGTGAGATCAGGCTCATCCATACAATTGCAGTTTAGCAGACAAAGAACCTAGTTCTGTTTTCACTAACGTGGATGCAATGACTTATTAAAATCAATGTGAGTTGTACCCAAGTAAGTCAGAGCAGAATTGGATCCAAGGGGCCTGATTCTCCTCTCCCTCACGCTTGTGTAAGTTAGGAGTAGTTTCACTGAAGTCAATACAGCTACATTTTCTGTAAACCTTGTGCGAAAGAAGAAATAGACTTGATGAAGCTACACTGATATCAAAGACAGAGCAAAATAAAATCCAAGCAAAATACTGACACGCATGAATGGAAAGGAAAGACAGAAATTAGTTTATTTCTCTATGAAAGACTTTAGGCCACGTTTAAGCAACTGGCCCTGATTCTCTCACACCAGTGGAAATTAGGAACAACTTCAGTGTCTGTCTTAAGTTAGAGAAGAGTCAGACTCTTTGTGCCTACTGGGAGCCAACATATTATCAAAAGGACGTTGCAAAAGCAGAAAAGGACAGCAGTAAAAGTGATGACAGGACACAATAGGTTGATTCATGAAAGATGGAACACTTTTCATTGCTCTATACTCCTCCATTCTGTCATGGCTTATCAGTGTCAGAAACATAAGGCCAAAAATATAAAATATCAATTAAACGTTAGAAATGAGATGAACAGTTCCGAAAACTGTTTAAAAAGCTCTAAAACTATGAGTAAAAACACTTTAACAGATGCACAAGTGCACCTTGCGATGCATGCTTTATGCATTATGGATTCAGAGCGTCCATTATAAACTTCATATCACTTTTTCACTTTCTCATGTGGTATACATCTGAGACTTGTTGGCAATGCACTGCAATGTGAGTAGCCCAGACTTCTAGCTAACCTTTTATCTTCAGAGGTTTGGGCTTTCTCCTTCCATCTTTAAATGCTTGTCATGTGCTACTGTAATATAATTATTTCAGTAGTGTATTCCACCTCTCTTTTAAATGAGCCACACCTTCTTGCAAAAGCAAGGAAAAAAGGGACAGAAGGACCAGATTTTGACCTAATTCACCCTGATGTAAATCTGAAGAAAATTCACTGAAGCTACTTCAGATTTATATCAGCATCACTGAACTCAGAATCTTGTGAGCTAGTATAGAGTACATGAAAAAGCTGTTAGCAAGTCTTGAATAAGTTAGCATGCCTGCATATGTTCCATCACTGCCCTATATGAGACCATTTTGCCACATGGGTAGAAATTGAAACACTCACTCTGTCTGCATCTAAATGTATCTCATTTAAAGAGAGGCAAAACACAGCATTGGAGTGACAGGCATTATGGAAGTCAAGTAAATGTAGAGGAGGGGCCCAGACCATCCGTGGAAAGTGGAACTCAGATGTTTACATGAGGAAACAAAGATGTAAGACTTTGAGAAAAGACACAAATTTGGAGACGTGAACTAGAGTCCTGTGCTGCAGCCAAACACATTGGTAGCAGCATACTGTTAACCGCTACAGCAAGAGGTGAAAATATAGTTACAAAGAATTTGATGAGTTAATTATTCATAATTCATTGGGCAAGAGGCATTAGCCTCTCACCAATGTGGAACCTGCATTTCTATACAACCCTCAATGCCAACACTGTCCTGCATTATCATTTCCAAATTCCTGTCCCTTTCCAAGCTGTCTGGCTATTGCTTGACTGCAGCTTCACAACCCAATGTTGTTTCCTGAGACTACACTGCAATGTGCAATCAGGCTGAGGGAAAAGATGAAGAAGAGAAAATTCCTGTCCGGACGTTCAGCACAGTGGTCTTTGGCATACGTCATCCACCTTCCAGCTCTGAGGACTTGTCTAACAGGGTGCAGGTGGGGGGGCTCAGGAAAGTCAAGACAAATTAACTAAAGGTGTGAAGCTAAAGCGCATAAAATTTCTGTGTGGATGCTCTCATTCAGAGGTAATGTGGCCTTAGTTCACCACGGTTTAATCTTCCAAGGGGCGCTCTTTACCTCTAAATGAGTGTGTCCACACAGATTTAACGGGCTTTAATAATAATATTTAGCTCTTATCAGTAGCTCACAAAATGTTTTACAGGGGAAGTCAGTATCATTAACCCCCTTTTACAGATGGGGAAACTGAGGCATAGAGCAATGACTTGACTTGCCTAAGATCACCCTAGAAGCTAATGATAGAGCTAAGATGAGAACCCACATCTCCTGAATCCCAGTCTAGTACCCTATCCATTAGGCCACACTGCCTTTATTAACTTAAACCCTTTAAATTATTTTTAATGTCACACCTTTAATTAATGCATCTTAACTTTCCTAAGTGTCTCCTTATAGAAAAACCCTTAGAAGACTCTACGCACCCTCCTCCTGAAACCTCAGTGTTGTTTTTACAACCATTTCATCACTTCACTAGGTGTCTGTCTTCCTGGCTCTAGTTCCAGAGCTGCTCCATCTGCACCAGCTGCTAGACTAAATTCTGGCAAGAGCATTGGGCTTAACTGACCTCTACAGTTCTGTTCAAAACATCAATCTCTCTGATCCCCACAGAGCCACAAAACTGGACACCAGAGAGCAGCTGGAAAGGGGAAAACATTAAAAACGAATGAAATTAAAGATGACTGGGTGATAAAATTCCCTCTGTCTAGAGGTGAGGATTGTAAGTTTTAAAAAAATTCTTGAAAGCCATGTCAAGGTTTTTAACTTTCAGCAAAGTTTTAATCACAACTACATGATATAGATACAAAAAGCACAAGAGAAATATGTATTATTGTATCTACATTGTTATACAGTTTTGTAATTATAATTGTGCCTGTTAGTCAGCAGCCTTGATGCTGATCTGGAGGAATTCTTCAAGATGTACAATCCCTCCATGTGGCTTGGAAGTGATTCTCAGAAATCACTTTAATGCAGTGAGCAAGATTCTGTTCTGCTTTATACCAGTAGGAAGGCCATTGACTTCAGTGGTGCTCTGTGGATGTGGACATAGGACAGCTAGTGACTACTTATTTAAGAAAACATTAGCAGGACTTAGTGCTGTTAATGTGGGCCCCAATACAACTCTTTTCATTGATTTCAGGAGGCTTTAGTTCAGGCCTAGCATAACTATGTAGCATATCAGAACGACAAGGGACAGGACTTAAATATCAAATTAAATGAGTTGCTTATAAAATGGATTTATTTAAAATATACATTTTGCAAGCAGAATGAAAAAAACTTAACACATTTAACGGTTAGAAACATTTTGGCAGGTATCACGCCAAAGAACCAAAGCCTTACCTCCTTCTCTGGAAAAGAGCTTTCTATATTTTTCCAAGACTTACTAAAGAAACTCAATTAATTTTAAGACCAAAAGGGACCATTTGGAAGTCTCCATGACTGCAGATTTTTAAGAGCAGATTAGACAAACACCTGTCAGAAATGGTCTAGATCAGAGGTGAGCAAACTACGGCCAGCGGGTCACAACTGGCATGGTAAGAGGGCCAGGGCCGGGGGGAGTTGGATAAAGGGCAGGGGTCCCGGGGTGCAGTCAGGGGACAGGGAGCATAGGGCAGTTGGATGGGGTGGAGGTTCTAGGGGGCAGACAGGAGGCTGGGGGGGGGAGGTTGGATAAGTGTGGGAGTCCTGGTGGGGCCTGGCAGGGGGCAGGGGTGTGGATAGAGTTCAGGGGATGGGGAACGGGGGATTGGATAGGCATGGAGTTCTGGGGGGCCTGTCAAGGGGTGGGGGTATGGATAGGGGTCAGAACAATCAGGGGACTGAAAGCAGGGGGTTGGATGGGGTGGGGTCCCAGGGGCAGTTAGGTGGGGAGTCCCGGGAGGGGACGATCAGGGGACAAGGAGCAGGGGGGGGTTGGATGGGTCAGGGGTTCTGAGGGGGGGCAGTCAGGGCGGGGAAGTGGAAGGGGGCAGATAGGGGGCGGGGGGCAGGCTGTTTGGGTCTTCCCTACCTGGCCCTCCATAGTTTTGCAACCTCAATGTAGCCCTCGGGCCAAAAAGTTTGACCACCCCTGGTCTAGATAATACTTAGTCCTGCCATGAGTTCAGGGGACTGGACTAGATGACCTCTTGACCTGCTTCCAGTCCTATGATTCTATGATTCTATGATTATGGTCATCTAGTCTGACCTCCTGCATAACATAGACTTCTCCCAGTGATTCCATTATTGAGCCCGACAACTTTTGCACAATCAGAAGGCTGCAAAGCATCGATAATTTTATTACAGTTCCCAAACAAAGAAAATCATATTTCAAAATAATACTAGAGATGCCAAAACTTTCAAAGGTTAGGAGGTCAAAGATAGTAGTTGTAGTATATATATGTTTACTCTTTGTGATGGGGTGTTTAACCCACATGTCAGGAAAGAGTATATACGATCTGAACGGCCAACTAACCTGCCTACTTGCACCTGGAGGGTGGGCCAGGACTACTTAGAGATAAAGCTCAACTATACGGACAGATGTTCTCCCCACGCCCACCCCAGCCACCATCCCCACAACTCCCCCACAGATAAAGAGCTGGGTGAGCCCATTTTGGGGGAGGAGGCCCAAAGGAGGTGAAGAGTTCCCTTCTCTGGGAAGCAGCCTGAAAGAGGGATGAGAAGGAGAGAGAAATAGACAGGTTTCTCCAGGGGTGAGTTGGAAGTCTGATTGGAGACAGGAGCCTGAGGATCTGTAGCCTGCCTGAAGGAATGTGCCAGTCATTGGGCTATGGGTTTCACTGAGGCACAGAGGTCTGTGATTAGATAATCTTAGAGCGGCAGAGGCATGGCTGTGATGAGGTGGCTGCTAACTGAGCCCAGGTTGGCTGAAGGTTTGGTTGTGTTCACGTTTCAGTTAGATTTTGGTAAAAGACTCTGAGGCACCAAAAGGGGCTAGACTCTGTGAAGTGGTCTTGCTGAAGGACCAGGTCATTCCTGTGGCTGGAGTAGGCCAAAGGACAGTGAGGGAAACTAAAGCAAAAGTTGCTGCATTTCCACTACATTGCCAGGAGGCGGTATGGTACCATGGCAACTTTGCCACACTCTTATAATAAGTGTCAGGGGGCTAGTGAAAATTTTTGACTGTGAATAACAGGGCTGGGAGGGACCTCAGGAGGTCATCTAGTCCAACCCCTTGCTCAAAGCAGGACCAATCCCCAGACAGATTTTTGCCCCAGATCCCTCAATGGCCCCCTCAAGGCTTGAACTTACAACCCTGGGTTTAGTAAGCCAATGTGCAAATCACTGAGCTATCCCTCACCAACCTGAAAGTCTTGAGAAACATTGAACTGAGCATCTCTCTGATATCAAGACTCCAAATTACACAGAATTTACCACATCCCTTGGTAGTCTTATCCAATGGTGAATTACGTCACAGTTTTAAAAAATTGCATCTGATAATACATGACGTGTTCAGTTCTGTGCTGTGTGACCGCTGCTGTGTGTAAAAACAACAGCATACACATAAATTTAATAAACTCACAAAATGGGTCCATGTGAATTTTGAGGGAACAATCCTGTGAAGGCATGACTACGTTCTGCAAAATGGTAAGAATCCTTTAGTCCTACTGAAGTCAATGGAGGGTGAGAGCTCTTAACACTTCCCAGGATCAGACCCTTCAAATAAGTCTGCTATGATTCTTTTTCCTGTAAAAAAATAACATAAAATATAAAACCACTGGCAAACCACAGAATCTCTACATGTATGTGATATATCTTAGTTCCTATGGGTAAGCTACATATGCATTTGCACTTGGTTGGTATCTGTGATATCACAAAATGTTGCATTCTGGGCATCATAGTGCATGGAACTTCAGGTGATATCAATAATAAAAGAAAAGCCCATATTTTGAATGTCCCTGTTAAACCATTTAGTGCATCATTCTGCTATTCCTGAAGACTTTTTGTTTCCTGTACAGTTTACCTTTAAAAAAAAAACTTCCCAGTTAAAAATACCTTATAAATGGATCATTACTCTCAGTTTTCTCATTGGTTTTTTCTTTATAAAGGTCATAGCTTAAAAAATAATTCAAGGTACACTAAACTGTTTGTTAAGCAATCACAGTTGGATGAAGATACATACTTATATTCTGCAGATTCTTTAATGTCCAGCATTTCCATTTTGGGGAGGGGGGCAGTTTTTTCACAAATCTCACAAACTTCTATGTTTTTTATATATCAACAAAATATAAAACACTCCTGGAAAAAGGCAGTCTATTGTAAGAGGCTGGCTCAGTGCATGCAATATTAGCTTTGTTTTTTTAAAAGATCTTTTATCAGCAGACTTATCATCTGACTTTTGAAGGTTCACATCTCACAATTTTACTTCACATTAACGGTGTTAACATGAAGAACAAACGTGACATTTGGAACCAGGGGACTGGAGTCAGGCCCATCACATTACTGCATTGAAGTACAATGCTAGTTAATAAATTGGGGGGGGGGTACAAATTGAGAGAGGGATTTTTCTTTTAAGAGAGAAAAATTAAAAATACATTTACTTAATGCAACTCAATGGAAGTTGCACCTAATGGGCCAGATATCCCATCCCAGCATAGACTGTCTGGTAGCACAAAGGGACCATAAAGCTGGGCCTAACCAGGCAGCTGGGGATTCCTCTGGCATGGAGAATACCTAGGAACTGCATTGTGACTAAAATGTTGCTGTACTCCAGCAACCTCTGGCTAGCATCAGAGGCCCTTACAAGCTGGCATAAGGAAGGCTGGAGGCTTTTGTAACCTATTTCAGGGACCAAACTTTTCCCCAGAATTCCTTGAGACCAGAGGCATCAACAACCTCACAGAACCCTGTTTATTTCTCCCGACTCCTGAGCTGTACTAAGCAGAGCTCTTGTGCAGTTTGCCATCTATGCAGGACTCTTTCTCATGAGTCGCTGTTCCTTAGCATGAGAGAAGCTATCCCAAGTGGTAGTAGTCAGGAAAATAAAACATACAACTAGGGTGACCAGACAGCAAGAGTGAAAAATCAGGATGGGGTGGAGTGAGGTAATAGGAGCCTATATAAGAAAAAGCCCCAAATATCGGCACTGTCCCTATAAAATTGGGACATCTGGTCACCCTACACACAACTCTACTGGCCAACACACAGTCCTGGACCTTAGCTACTGCTCTTAGAACCTTCCAAATTAGTCTTCCTTTGCCAATGGCTGTGTCTCTTCAGACGTTGCTCCAGCTTTTTCACCAAACAAACCTCAACCTATGTTGAATGTCCTTTGTGTAGTATTCCCTTGTCTCTCTGTCAAGTTTGGATCTTTTATTTTAAAGCTTAGCTTGGCCCATGACTCTTTAGAGCTATTCAACCCAGAATGCTAATTAGATTCTGGTCTCCACCACTGCCAGCACCTAGATCGTTTCAGCTCTTCAGAGCTTTGACCTGACTCTTCAGTGTTCTGCCTGGGTTTCATAAAATGCTGTAAAATATATTATAGATCACATCCCTTCACTGGCAGAGTGATGGACTGGATGATACATTTCTGATCTGTGATTTGATGAATGGATGTAATTGGATGCACCAAAGAAAGGAGGCTATGTGGTGACCATTTGCTGAGAGAGATTCAACTATTTACCAAAGAAGGGGCCTGTCGTGGGGCTAGTACACCTATCACCTTTGGGGATGGGAGAGGGGCGTGATAAAGCCCCACGGCTGAGTCTGTAGCGTTGCCTCTGGTCTTGGGGTGCGGTCCTTGCTATCAGGGCAGGGCGGCCTATTGGCCAGAGTCAATGGTGCAGGTGAGTTAGGCCACTACCCCAGGGTGAGTGGCAGCCAGGGTAGGCAAGAGCCAGGCCCTCCCTCTCCACCAGGTCCCAACCTGTGGCCCTGATGATGGTGGGGTTGCCCGCCACCAGCTCAGGGGGATCCCACCTCAACACATCAAATTAGCGTCCGGTTCTGCAACTGACCGCCCACAAAGTTCCCTTGGGTCACTTTCTACCCAATTCACCATGGCTTTCCCTCTTAGGGTCTCCCCTCTCTCAGTGGAGTCCTGAGTCTGGGGGTCACAGTTCACCTCCATCTGACTGGCCTTTGCGTCCTAGAGTGCAGGCAGTCCTTCTACAGGAGCTGGTGGCACACCTCCTTCCTCCTCGATGGTCAGCCCAGACTGATCTGCTCTGCTTCTTTTTACACCGTTTCCCACTAGAGCATGCCCAGCAGAGCCAAGGGGGTGTGGCCTCCTCAGCCCAAAAGAGAAGGATTAATCTCTGCTGCACCAGTGTGGGGTTGGTTGACCCCATCACAGGGACACTCAATCAACATAAAAATATACCCAAAATAAATATTACTGCATTTAATAAGCACAGACTAGCAGGCAACACTGTCTGTCACAAAGACACTCTCTTCTGAGCCATACAAATCCTCCATCTTAAAGAGCATTTCATGTGACTCAAGAAGAAGAAACTCATGTGAAGAAGAAACAACCCGCAGCACAATCATTTATACCAACTCTCAAAGGCAGACCTATAATTACCATAAAATAAAGCAAATCTCAAGTTAAAATTGTCAAACAGAGTCCATCATATTTTAAAATTTACAAAACAATTAAATGGGACAGATGCTCAGCTGTAACATAATACCAATCAAGTTCTTAGAGTTATGCCGATTCTCACCCACTAAGGATCTGTCCCATGAATTTAATAACCACTATTCTTAATTGTACTTGATTACAGTAGTCAACATGTACAAAAAGAGGATAACATAACTGAGGAGTGTTGTATTGATCTCAAAGGACACGAGAGTCAAAGATGTTTATTAACACTGTCCAACAGTGACACTTAGGTTTGGGAGGTGAGGGGACTTGCAGAGGCCTTGGCTTTACACTGTTCTTTGGCACACACCTAAGTTGAAAGTTTATGGGTCAAACGAGACAGAACAAGAAATTAAAACAAGCATTTATACTGAACCTGGTATTGAGTGATTATGAAGAACAAACTTAAAAGGTATTAAAGTATCTTTGCTTTTGGGGGCAAAATATCAAAATCTCTTTTGTTTAAACAACCACCTTTCTTTGATGAAAAGGAAAGGGTTAATTTTACTTTCAGTCCTGACACGGGAAGGGTATTCATTTGTCCTGTTAGATTTTGGTAAAAGACTCTGAGGCACCATCATTTGTCCTGTTTCTATCAAACGGACACAAAGAGAAGGAGAGATAGGATAGAAAAGGTGGGGGAAATATGGCTATTGATGTTTTTGGAACACCAGATTGGCTGATCAGTTACAGATGGATGTTTTCAATGACAGGACGACTTTGACATCGGTTGCTTGGATCCTGGTTTACATTCTGGTCAGGATGTCATCTGGTTGGGTCTTTTCTCCTTAGAGCAGGATTGTAGTCATCTCATCCTACTGCGCTCATGCCGTACAGTTCACTTCAGGATTTGTTGGAAAGAGTGAGAGAAGAGGATAGGAGGCACGAAGGAAGGGGGGGGGGCAGAAAGTAACACAAAAGGGAGGGAGGCAGAACAGACCCGATATTACATACTTCTGGGGTACTGGCAAATAGGTATCCCTTCTGATGGGTTGAGGACTGGATGTCATGACGATATGATGATTTTCAGGACACACAAGTGAATAAGAAAGTTCCCTGAAGAAGAGCAAGGCCTAATGGCCTTCCTCTCGGGAAGAAAGATTTTCAGTCTGGGCTGTTCCTTCTGCCTTGCAGTCAGGGAATATAAGATGAGATGAGATGAGACTAGTGGGGATGCAAGGTGGTATGGAAGAAGAAATTGATGACATTTTTTTGTTTTGTTTTTTCAAAATCTCTTTTAAAGAAACCCCAAAAGTGGGAAAGAGGGCAGCATAGTTCATCCCATCATTATTTTGTCTACCAATTAGGCCTAATATTTGCCACACCTATTTTGGTTCATTAATTTCTGGCTGCATATCTTCGGTTTTCACCAAGCATGATTTTAACAGTCTTTTTATATCCACAGTTCCTTTCTGTTTGGACTAATCCAGTTTTTCTGTCTTGTTCTCTTGTGTTTGTTCATAATGCTCATTATTGAAAACAATTTGACTTATTTTCCTTGGTTAATTTCCAAGCAAGCAAAAATTATAGGTTATTTTGACATCTTATGAACTTGCACATACTTCTCACATTTGAGCTTACAATTGGGGTAAATTTTTAGGCCCAATTAATTAAAATTCCTGTTGGGATAAACACCAGAGTAAATCAGAAGAAGGAGGCAGAAAACTAAAGAACACTTAGTGATTTAAGATTATGTAGGGCTGGTAGACAATTTTTGAAAAAAATTTCCACATAAAATTGCAATTTCAACCAAATGAAATTTTTGGACAGTGTCTGCTTGCCTGGAAAATGTGGTCATTTTACATTTTTCATTAGAAAACTTACCCTCCTTCCCAATGGTTTGGGTTAATTTTTGGCTTTTCAACAAAAAATCTAACTTTTTCATGGAAAGACAAAACATTTTCTGACCTGATCTAATAGAGTATCTTAATTTTAGGGAAAGATTCAGATGATGTTGTAATTCCATATATTAATCCATAACTATTTTGAAACCTTTTGTACTCTTTTTACTTTGGTATTTTTTCATTGATTCTGTCCATTCTCCCATATAATCACCCCACAATAAAAAAAGATTAAATCATCATCAGTCCAGATTAAAAGAAAAATTGACCAATATTACATTACAGAAAGAAACATTGGGCCTAACACCCTTGGGCTCCATATCTCTTTTAAGTCATTTACACTTGTGCAAAACGGGTGAAATATAGGGCTGAAAAGCTGCCACCAGGGTAAGCGAATGGAGAATTCTGACTGAGTAGTGTTTTACATCCACATTGCACAGATGTGAATGACTATATCAGGTGCAGACAGTGTGTAGGCTCTACCCATGATTCATGGGATAAGAACTCTAATGGGTACATGAGAGTCAGTGGCTGGCAGCAGCAGTGTATTGGCAAAAGCATCTCTCTAGGACAGTGTGGCCTAGAGCCTTCATTTGTAACCACAGTGCAGCCCTCATGTCAAAAACATTTGGCCGTCACATCGTTAGCAAGAAAAAATATCAAAAGAACAAGCAACACAAAATATTGTATTGTCTATTACTTAGCAACCACATGCCTTCTCTGCAGCTCTGAAGAGACTTAAATTCTGGCATGTGAGTCAAAAAGGTGACAACAAACCAGACAGGAAATAGATGTGATGCCCTCTGACATTGTGAGGACTACCCAGACCAGTAAGGGGTCCTGTCACCACCTGCCCTGTAACCTGCAGGCCTTTATGCTGTGCAACTATGGTTCAATTCGCTGACACCAATAGCCTGCCCACAAGCATAAAGTTTCTCTCTGGTGCTCACCAGCCCATTTAACCTTCACAGAGTGACACCAACAGTCCATCAAGTACTGAGTCTCCTCAAATCCATCCTTCCTCAGGTCTTACCCACCAGACACTCAGACTTCCCCCCTCTGGTTTGCACCCCAGAAACCATGAAATCAGCCCCTCCCTCCCCCCAAGTTATCCATTCATTTTGGCACACACTCCACACTGTTTGCACAACAGAGACCTGCTTAGGATAAAAATAAATAAAAGCATCTTTTATAGAAAAAACACATATTTAAAGATGAAAAGTAAGGGGAAGTAAACATAGACAAGTTCCACAGAATATATACATAAAAATGCAGGCTTTGCACTTCCGTATTAGATAAAATCCCCTTTCTACTACAAGTTATATTGCCTTGGAAGAGTTCCCTAGCATAAACCTCTAGCTACAGGGGAGATCCAGCAGTCATAGACAGCTTCTCACCTAAAGACTGCCTCTCAGTTTCTGGATGACCAACCTCAGTTCCAAGCCTATTTTTAAAAAACTTTTCCCATTTTGCCTTTCTGTCCTGGAATGGTGACTTATGGTTAGTCGGAGTCAGGAAATTCTAGCCTGGAAGTCTCATTGACTTCCCGTTAATTCTCATGGGCCGTCATTGTCTTTTCCTGGGCTGGACAATGGATGGGTACTTGAATTTGGGTTTGTGTAAACAACTGGCTTGGGTGGTGCTCCTCCCCGTCTGACTGCTCACTGCCTTGCTATGAAGTGGAGCTGAAGTTTATGAGCACAATTTTCTATATACACAAATACATCAGTTCATCACAATCATGGTCTGTATGCCTATCTCCTAATGACTATCAAGTTCAGAAGGTTACACCCTTTGTAAAAGACCTCACTCTATATATTTTTGTAATGCAATTAGTTGGTTTAACTGCTTATTTGGGGGAGTTAAACCTTCTGTTCTCCTTTTGGGGTGTCTGGACTCTTATTATCACCCCTCAGAAGCCTACAATCAATTAAAAGATTTCTACTGACTCTGAGAGGCAATTAAAGAGCCATGCTTCACCAACCAATAAATAGTCACTTGACAACATCCATTTACCAACATCTCAGAGACATAACCCTGTTGTCCACATCTGATATAATTGCATTACAGCACCACAAAAAATGCTGCCTGACCAAAATTTGAGATTCAGTGGTTTGAAAGGATTTCCCCCTGCCTCATCACATTTTAAATCTGAATGCACAGGATAACAAAGAGACTGTGTGCATTTGGCAGACTACTGTAAGGGTTGTTCTGCCCAGAGATCATTACTGTAGTAAAGATACCGAGCCCAAGAGAAATAACCTCTCTGCCTCACTGGGCCCAAGCTAGTCATAGCTTTAATGTTCTACAGGAGAGCAAGGAGGTGCATTTCATATAAATCAGATATTCCGTTATAAAATACTCCTTGGCACTTTGTCTATTTATGTAAGATGGGGAAGTTCAGTGGTTAGGCAACTCCTCTGAAAAGTGAAAGACCCAGGTTCAAGTGTCTGCTCTGCCTAATTCTGTGGAGGGATTTAAACATTGGTCTCTGAGTACCCTAACCACTGGGCAATTGGCTGTTCTGGGATAGGGCATCCATCTTTCTCTCTGTATTTTTATGAAAAAATTCTAAAAGTGTCAGTTTTAGCCTGTAGGATTGGAAACTGAGGCACAAGTCCTCTGAATTTAGGTTTAACCAACTTTTACTTTTGTTTATACATTTTTAGACAGAATCATTGTCCTTTACAGTTTCTAATTATATATTTATGACAGATAATAATAAACAGATATGATGGACCAGGTAGGGGCCCAAGTCACCAAGTCCTGGGGTACTGGGAAGATCTTCTGCACTTGATGAGGATAATCTTAGACTGTCCAATAGTCTCTGACTTGGAACCTTGTTCACTTGATTTCTTATACCTTTTCACATTACATATTCAGTAGCTGTCTTCTAATCAACATTAAGCAGTGTGTCTTACGTAACCTGTACAATATACATGTGCAAGCTTCAGTTTACATAACTTTTGCCGTCTACAGACTAAATATTCAAAGGGGTCTCAACCAAGCCTTTATTTGCACATAAGTGCACAAAAGCCTTTGTGTGGTGATTGTAGCATGTACACACTTGGAATTAATTTGTCCAAATAACAAGTGCATGTAGTGGCTTAAACTGAGGTTAGATACTGGGGAGGTAGTTTGGCAGGTCATAGTATTGGGAGAAAATACTGTTTGACAATTACATGTTTTAGAGCAAGTGTTGGAATTCCCTTGCAGGAAATACTGATCATTTGTCTTAGAGAGTAAACTCTTTTGTATAGGGATCATATTTTCCAAAGTGTTCATATAGTGTTTAGCAAAGTTGGGCCTGAGGTCTTTGAGCCGTACTGTCAATGCAGATATGCTAGTTTTAAACTGTCCTGTGAGCACAAGTCCTGTGAGCACAGAATTTGTTATTCCATAAACTGTTTGTGTTTAAGCATTCACAGAGGGAGTAGAAATGACATACTGTTAAATAAAAGAAAGCTGCAGCTATGAAAAGTCTTATTCCAAGGTTTATCATGCATTATTTTTTCTCTATTCAGCACCCTGGTGAGGAAATGCACATTGATTGGCTTATATCACATTGTATAAAATGTATTCTTTTATTTAGTCATGCTCAAAATGTTTGTGAGTTTTTAAACTGCTTCATTTTTCAAATTCAATGACATTATAAAAATGGTCTTAACACTGCAATTAGAAAACAGAGGCTGACCCAAGTCAGTTGGCCCGGGCCAGCCATGAGTTTTTAATTGCAGCATAGACAGACCCATACGGTCATTTGAAATAAAGCTTAAGAAATTAAGTACACTAGTTATGGATGTACCCAGCATACAAAGTTTAATTTCTAAAGATCCAATCACTATTTGAACAAACATCACTCGCATTTTTATTTTCACTTTTCAAATTCTTAACTGAAAATATTTTTTGTCTTCAAATTAGATTGGGATATTCCTTTAAGAAGATGAGAGTTTAATATCTGAAACCAGAATTTATGGTTGTAGTACAAGACAATATAAAATGGTATGCCTTTACAATCTTAATTCATCAACTCAATAACGGATTGTTTCTTTATCTGGGCTCCTGTTATAACGGTATATACAATAAATGCCAGATGACTTCAATGTATCAAACCAACTCTGATTGTGCCAATGCTGTTGGTATCTCCTAGCATTTATTCACTATTTTGAATTATTAAAAGAATATATAGTGTCCTGTGCATTCCATTTCACTATTTATTCAATGCTGCAGCAAAGCTGGAAAAATTGTAAGAAAACTGAACAAACTGAGTGACTACCATGCATTCAGGATATGGTTTAATATTGAGACCATAAAAGGGAAGCTTCTCACATTCTAAATTGCTCCTGACAATTATAGCACACACTTAGATTACCCACAAATGAGAAAATAATTGAACACTCCAGTTAAGTAGATTAAGGTTCTTTCATGCATATGGATTATTACATTTTATTTATTCACATGTGGTCTACATAGTTTATTATTGAATGCTTTCTGATTGCCACGTATTGAAATGTGAGGTACTTCTGGGTTCCTTCTAGGAACCAGAAATTGCCTGACTGGATCAGATCAGTGGTCCCTACAGTCCAATATTCTGTGACTCGCAGTGGCCAGTAACAGATATATCTGGAGTTGCAAGAAACGTTGCAGTACACAGTTATTATGGAATAACTGTCCACAGGGAAATCTTTCTTCCTAATCCCCATCAGTTAAATGTTGTTTTATACCCTGAAGCCAGAGGGATTTATATTCCTTTCCAATGTATGATATTTTAAAAATATCCTTAGTACTGTAACTCTGGGTATTCTTGTTACCCATATGAATGACCAGTCCTTTAGAGAATGCTGCTAACTCCCAGTGTAAATTACAGCAGCCATAGAGCTTTTCTGATCTAGGTCTGCTAGTTACAAGCCATCAAGGGGCAATTACACTGAGCACTTTGACCACACCTACTCCCCAGGGCACAATCCCCATCAATCTTCTATTCAGAGGGACTACTTACAAAATAGGGTGCTACTCAACTTGGGCCTATGTAGCAGAATCAGGTCCTAAAGCCCAAATCCTCAAAGGTATTAGGCACCTACCTCCAACTGACAGGGATTAATACCTTTGAGTATGTGGGCAATAGTGCTTTCACTAACATGAATTTATATTTGGATTAATATGCTTAAATATATTCCACTGCCCTCTGTGGTGTTCAGTAGTAAATAAAGGCTATAATGATGCCCATCTAACAGTGGTGCACAGCATGTACTTGAGCTAGGGAGGACAATTTGGTCTTCATTCTGGTATTGTCTGTTTAGGAGCCATGGGAACAGAAAATAATAACTTTCCTGGATTTCTGCAGAATGTTTGTAAATTACAAGCACCTTGGGAAGGCAGAGAGAGAAACTTTTTCAGGGCCATGTTTGCAGCCTCCCACAGTAAAATCTATGGGAGGAGAAAAGAGTTCAGCAAACTCCCTAAGGTCTACCTCACAGAGTTTTTGACTAATGTACCTTTAAGGGGAGAAGTTTGAGGGAGCAGGGAGTTTGAGGGAGCAGCCTCCAAACATGGCAGATCCAGAAACTCCAACTTTGTGGAGGTGTCATTCTGCAGTGCTGTCCAGTGCTCCCTCCCCTCCTGGCATGGCTCCCTGAGAAGCCAGGCTACCATTGGCTTCCTATCTACAAACAAAACTTCTTTGAGGGACCAGCATGGGGTGGGGAAGATAATGCAAGTAGAATCAATAGTATACCTCCACAGTTTTGTTGATGAAAGCTGTCTTTTGTCAATAAAACTCTGTAGTGTAGACAAAGCCCTAGATTCTGTACATGTATCCAGCTGAACACCACACAAGTCCTGAAGAAAACAGACCACACAGGGTAGCTTCTCCCCTTTCCCTGCAGCAATACCCCCAGCACTAATCTGCATTTGGACCTTCTGTAGAAAATCACCTACCACAGTGGTTTCAAACCTTTCCAAATAATGTAGTCTACCCCATACCCCCATCTGAGATACAGTCATAATATACCTATGATTAGATTGCCAAGTCTCACTAAATAAAATTTGTTGTCTGCCATTACCGGATTTTTTTCACATACCCCCAACGAGAACTTGTGTACCCCTAGGGATACATGTACCCCAGTTTGAAAACCACTGATCTAGCACAATCAGCCTGGTCCTTGTCCAGGGCTTCTAGACACTACAATGATACAAATAATTAATAGTAACAAGACCTTCCTTATGCTCCCAGGGGAGCTGGTGAAGAAAGCATGTCTTGAAGGCACTACTCTGTTTACAAAATCTATCTAGGCTTCTACAATGCATCTCCTTCCCCTCCTTTCGGGATGTTTCCACACCATTTAACTTTCCTTTCATCCCCTTTGATACATCTGCTTTATGAGTCAGACAGAGATTGATGTGAATGATTTTCTTATCTCAGTATGGGAGATTTACAAGCCTAAATTAGGGCTACATATTAATTACACACTTAATACAATATAACACACATTATAGTAATTACAAGGTACTAATTGCTTTCTTTTCAGCCATGAAATCCAGTTTATTTGGGGCTTATGCCTGCATTTCTTGAAGTCAGTTTGAGCTTCATTTGCACAGGGAGGGAAAGCAGGATTGTGTCTGTAGTTTGCCTTTGTGTTGATGTGTATTTGCTGGCAGAGAATCTAATTATCTATTTTCCAGAATCATTGGTGGGTATCCGGGGGGGGGGGTAGAGGGAACAGGCAGAAGCAGCCATTAAAAATGTATCTAGAAGGCATTCAAGGGCACACCCTTATGACCACGCATGTAGCACAGACCTAAAAGCCCTTATGCAGCTTTTCAAGGTTGTTCTGTAAAGCACAGATTGCTATTAGTGATGATGGGAGTTGGGTGTGTAAAATCCCCATGTCCTACCCCCAATCTTGTATTTCATTTTATCAAGAATGTTAAATTCCTCTTGATTTCTCTCAAACACTGAATTAATTTTTGTCTTTATCTTGTGCCTTGCATCATGTGCCTCATGATCACAATACCTCCTCCCTGCTGAAAGATTAAAAAGAGCTTATCAGCCAGAAAGGTTTCTGCTACAATTTTTTTCAATGAGCATGTGATACATAACCCATGAATGCCAGCTCAGAGGCAGTGGGCCTTTTCTGTTGTTATTACTTATTAAAATAAAATAAATACATCCCGGTATTCACACCCTACGCACTACTGTAATACCTTTGTACAAAATATGCCTGGTAAGATATCATTAAAAACTCATAACTTGCTGCTCAATAATACTACAGCAAAATGCGTGTAGCAGTGATGTATGTGAAGTTATAAACATAAGCTGAGCTCATGACTAAAAGTATGTTTACCAGAGAAGTCTGGGGAATGGCCAAACCAGTTCTACAGTGATAAAGGGTAAGCTGATGCCTTAGCCAGCACCATTATCTGCTAAGTGGCCATTTGTTCTCAGGAAAGGAGGCAGGGGCAAAAAAGTCTACATCTTAGCAAAGAAACAGCATGGAGTTTCCTTCCACACAGATTGCCTGTCACCTTGTTCCCTTCTGGAAATGCTTCTCCAAGGGAAGATTGGATCACAAAAAGGGGCAGACACCGGAAGACACCTGTCTCCATCTCCCTCACTGCGTATCATATTCACCGCACCTGAAGCGACAAAGGAAACATTCATTGGACTCTAGGAGAAGGGATCCTGACCTAAGAAGTTTGGTCAGTATGGTCTAGTCTGCGCTACAGAGTTAGGTCAACTCAAGGCAGCTTACGGCGATCTAACTATGGAAGTGTCTACACTTCAATTTTGCTTCCCCCAATGTAACTGCCCCACTACAACGACTTAATAACTCCACCTTCACAAGTCAGGATCAATGTAGTTAGGTCAATGCAGTGTCAATGTAGACACTGTGTTGCTTATGTCAACCATTACTGGCTTTCAGGAGCCGTCCCAAAATACCCCACATAGACAGCATAATCAATACAAGCCTTCCTGATGAGGATACACACCACCGACACAAAGAGCGATGTGCAAACATGCCCGAGCAATGTAATTACTGTGGCGGCTGTATGCCAACGTAAATTAGATCGACTTAGGGCTTGTCTGCACTGGCACTTTACAGCGCTGCAACTTTCTCACTCAGGGGTGTGAAAAAACACCCCCGCCCGAGCGTTGCAAGTTTCAGCGCTGTAAATGCCAGTATAGAAAAGCTCCCAGCGCTGGTGGCTATGCTCCTTGTGGAGGTGGTTTTTTTAGAGTGCTGGGAGAGCTGTCTCCAGCGCTCTGCTGTGACCACATAAGCAACGTTAAAGAGCTGCCGGGGCACCTCTGCCGCAGCAGTACTTTAACATTGCCAGTGAAGACGTGCCCTTAATTTTGTGGGCCTTAGACTGCTGAAAGCATGTGGTGAGAAAACTTTGCTTTGAATTTAACATACTGTGTTAAGTTAGGCACCAATTGTCTTTTATCTTTATTTTTCTTGTAATTATTTCTGACTTCTATGCCTCATTACTTGTATTCACTTAAAATCATTCTCCTTGTTGTAGTTAATAAATCCGTTTTATTGTTTTATCTAATCTCATATGTTTAAACTGGAATGTCCAAAAAACTCCATTTGGAGTGACAACTTGAGTGCATATCATTTCTTTTAAAGAAATAATGGAGCTAATATAACTTGTGTAGTCCAGGAGATGGCTTGGCAGTACAGGACATACATTTCTGGGGGGAAATCTAAGACTGGCAGTGTGTTGGCGATCACCCTGCAGTATAAATAATGTTGGTGAGAGCCAGAGTGTAACCCAAGTGTGGCTGACAGGTTGCAGTCACACAGACACTCAGGCTGTGGCCTGCATGCTTGTTTGTGAGCAGCCCATGTGGGAGCTACTTCAGAAAGGCATTGTAAGGCACCCACGGTTGTAGGGCATGGATGAGACAGCTGCACCCTAGTATGTCACTGCATATTATGCTTAACTCATGAATGCCAGCTAAGAGGCAGTGAGTCTGTAGATGTGTGGACTCACTTCTGCAGCGCTTCCTGCTGGTGACTCCTGGGAATTAGCTCGATTCCAGCTCTGGAGCACCCTCTGCAGGCCGGTCATCCGCTTGTCCTCTGGCCCTTGTGTCCCTCTCTGGACCCGGTGCCCTTTTACCTGGGGTGCTTCCCCCTGTTAGTACCCCCTCAGTCTTAAGATCTCCCCTCCCTGGGGAACCCCCACCCTCTATCCCCACCTTGCCTCAGTATATGGCTGCTGCCAGTCATTGTCTAGTCCCTGCGCCCTGGAGCAGACTGCAGTATCAGCCTACTCATCACTGGCAAGGTTGGGTTTGGACCTGCTGCCTTGGCCTACCCCTGGGCTGCCCTCTGCAACCCCCAGTACCCCTTGGCCTTCTGCTAGGCCACAGCCTGTGGCTTTCCAGGCTGGAGCTCCTCAGCTCCTCTGCCTTTCCCCAGCCCTGCTTCACTCAGGTACTCTATGTCTAGCTCCCTGCAGCCAGACCCATCTCCTTCTACAGGCAGAGGGAGAGTTTTTGGGCCTCTGGCTTCTCTGCCTTTATAGGGCCAGCTGAGTCTGTTTGGGGCGTGGCCCCAGCTGCAGCTACTTCCCCCAGTAAGCCCAGCCTAAAAGCTGCTTTCTCCAGCCACAGCCCCAGCCCAGGGATATTTTAACCCTTCAGGGCAGGAGCGGGGGGGTTCCACCCCTCTACAGGATCTTTTCTGTTTTTGATGCTTATTACAAAAATAAAAGGCACATACAGCACACAGAATAATAGAAATGTAGGGATGGAAGGGACCTCAAGAGGTCATCTACCCCAGCACTGAGGCAGGACCAAATAAACCTATACAATCCCTGAGAGGTGTTTGTTCTTCCCATGGTATCTGATCTACCAGTTCTCTGAGGCCTGATCTACACTACGTGGTTAAACCGATTTTAACAGCGTTAAATTGATTTAATGCTGTACCCGTCCACACTACAACGCTCTTTATATCGATATAAAGGGCTCTTTAAATCAATTTCTGTACTCCTCCCCAATGAGAGGAATAGCACTAAAATCGATATTAACATATCAGATCAGGGTTAGTGTGGCCGCAAATCGATGGTATTGGCCTCTGGGCGGTATCCCACAGTGCACCACTGTGACCGCTTTGGACAGCAATCTGAACTCGGAGGCACTGGCCAGGTATACAGGAAAAGCCCCGCAAACTTTTGAATTGCATTTCCTGTTTGGCCAGCGTGGAGCTATCTAGCACTGACCACACTCAATCTGTGAAACTAGATGTTCTTGTTTAACTAAACTACCTTGTAACTCACAAAGACAGACTCTCACTGAGTAACTAAAACGCAGCCAAACGCGAAAAAAACTCCAAAAAAAGCAAGAAAATGGAGCCCTGATAGGTGTTTCTTTTTTTTCAAACATAATATGCAGCTGGGTACTCACTTCTGGAGGAAGCAGCATCCTAACCAGAAGTGTAAGTACTGACAGAAAACTGAAGCAAATGAAACTGACCAAAGAAATAGACAGGGATCAAGTTCCAGAAGGTTTTGCCCCAGTCAGTGGCAAATGGATGATTCTTTGGAAGTGCTGTATACTAATGTATTCTCCTGTCAGGACTCCAGGAGCAGTTCAGAAAGTGATTCACACTAACCTGGCATCAAAAACACCCTACTCGCTGGTCACCTGTATATTGATGTGGGGGAGCAGACATGCAGCAGCGTCTTTTGTACATTACATAAAGCTTGTTGATCAGGCACATCCTCTGCAAATTCTCAGCAGGAGAAATCTTAATTGGGCACTGTCACAAAATGTGTCTTACTGCCTCTCATTCAGTAAGACACTAAAAGTTTCAGAGCAGCAGAAAGCCACAACACCTGAAACATGATATTGTAACAGTTGGAAATGCAAATGTATCCACTCTCTCTACATCAAAACCCAGTATGAGTGGGATAATTTAAATCCACAAAAGTCAGGAAATTCAAAGTTAGGATGCCTCATTTTCCATCCTTTTACTATCTTTCATGTACTATTCCCCTTTCCCCCTCCAGCAACTCAGTATTCCCTTCCCTTTCTATTTTTACCTCATTTTCAGGTCAAATTCTTAAACTTAGCCAATTCACTTTATGAATGAATGTTAGTGCAGCTTAGTAGAAAAATCTGAGTCTGGCCGAGGTGTGAGGCCTGACATGTTTATTGAAGATGGAAAGACAAAAGTTTTATGCCAGAATATGAAAAAATCTGCTTGTATCCAACAAATTAGAAAAAGTTGCTTAAGAACAGCATCATCTCTTTAAAAATACCAACATTTCAATATGGAACTCAAGGTAACCTGCTTTTTAAAATTCCTGTGCCACAATTAAAGCTACTGTTAGGCAAATTTTAAATGTTTGAGGAGTCATTGCATATGATCCCACATTGCTGTGCTGCTTTAGCACCCGTATGTAGACTTGGCCTCAACTCCTTTAAACTCAGGCTCTTAAATATACTTACTAGGCCTAGTTGAAAATTTTCCTTCAAGACTGTTTTTGACAGAAAAAATGTTTTCCTCAAATCTTTTGGTTTTCTGCATAATTAAATAAATAAAATACTGATTTTATTTTTGTCTGAAAACCTGAAGTTTTTGTTTCTTTGCTTTTTGGCCCCAAATTGAAATTTTCAATAGGGATGTGGAACATTTTCTTACAGCTCTACTACTTACCCACGTTCTGGCTGATGCGCAAGGGACTCTCAACTGGTGCAAATTATGCACCAAGCAGCCTGAAGAAAATATCATTTGAAGCTGTGTGGAAGCTGCCTCTGCTCATGTAACACCGACAGACCCCAGTCACTGGTGCATGATTGAACCTGGGACCTCTGGAGCTTAGTGCTGAGCTTCTAACAGCATGAGCTAAAAGCCAACTGTTTTGATAGCTAGAGGCTGTTTAGCAGACTCATTTTATCTCTCTTTAAGTGGTCTCGGTGCCACTAGATGGAACAGAACACCACATGCAGCAGGTTGTGGGGTTACATACGTCCCTAGCTGAGGGATATATCCTGAGCTTCAGACCGTCCTAGTTGAAATCCCAGACCAACCCCCACTTGTAACACCAACAGATGTAATCAGTGGGTGGGACTGAACCTAGGATCTCTGGAGCTTAGTGCATGAGCCTCTACAGCGTGAGCGAAAAGCAACTGGCTCTTAGCTAAAGCTGTAGAGCAGACTCATTTTATCTCTCTCTCTAAGTGGTTCTTGGTGCCAACTAGATGGGAACAAACACACACCCAGAAGGTGTGGGTTATACGTCACACTTTCTTCTACTTCTTTCAATGCTCAGGTTTTAACCACACCCGATTAGACTCGCTTATGCTCACTTACACTTAGCAGGTGGGAAGTATTTCCTGTGGCCTAGGTTTCAAAAGCTTGTCTCACCCTGTGACTTGTTCATTATGCCTGCACATTTGGCCCAATTTAGCGGTGACCATAGGAAGTGTGAAAAAAATTAAGAATGGTGAGGGGAGGGGGCTAATAGGTGCCTCATAGAAAAAGCCCGAATATTGGGACTGCCCTTATAAAATTTTGGACTAGAATCATAAGAAGATTTAGGGTTGGATAGTGGACCTTCGGAGGAGGTCACCTAGGCCAAACCTGCTCAAAGCAGGACACAACCCCAACTAAATCATCTCATTCCAGGGCTTTGCTCAATCTGGGCCTTTAAAAAACTCTAAAGATGGAGAATTCCACCACCTCCCCTAAGTTAACCCATTCCAGTGCTTCACCACCCTAATAGTGAAATAGCTTTTCCCAATACGCAACTAAGACATCCCCACTGCAACTTTGAGACCATTGCCTTCCTTATTCCTGTTCATCTGCCACCTGAGAACAGCCAAGCTCCATCTCTTTTGGACCCCCCTCCCTCCAAACAGTAGTTGAAGGCTGCTATCAAATCCCTCCTCACGCTTCTCTTCTGCAGACTAAATAGACCCAAATTCGCTCAGCCTCTCCTCAATAAGTTATGTGCCCCAACCCCTTATCATTTTCATTGCCCTCTGCTGGAAACTCTCTCTAACATGTACCAATCCTTTCTGTAGTGTGGGGCCAAACAACTGGACAGGATACTCAGATGTACCTCCACCAGTGCCAAATGAGGGGAAATAATCATTCCCTCAAAGCTGCTGGCAATACTCCTATTTAAATGCAGCCTTAATTATGCACGTAGCCTTCTTGCAACAAAGGGCACACTGTTGATCATATCCAGCTTCGTCATCCACCGTAACCCCCAGTCCTTTCACCAGAACTGCGTCTTAGCCATCGTCCCCCCAGCCCATAGCAGTGGATGGGATTCTTCCATCTATGTTCAGGAGCTTGCATTTGTCTTTGTTGAACCTCATCAGATTTCTTTGGCCCAATCCTTCGAATTTGTCCTAGGTACTCTGGACACCACCCCTACCTTCCAGTGCGTATCTCCCCCTCCCCACCTTAGTGTCATCCATGAACTTGCTAAGGTGCAATCCATCCCATGATCCATATATTAATGAAGATTGTCGCTACCCATTAAGCCCTATACAATCTCAGCCAGTTGAACTACCACCTTATTGTCCATTCATCCAAATCCATACGTCTTTACTTGCTGGGCAAGACTACGTGTGGAAGGACCATAGGTCAAAAGCTTTGCTTAAAGTAAAGGATGTCACATCACCACTTTCCCACCATCCACAAAGCCAGATTAATTCATTCATAGAAGGCAATCAGGTTGGTTAGGCATGATTTGGCCCTTGCGGAAACCATGTTGCATGTTCCCTGACATCCTTCCTCTCCTCAAATTTTCAAAATAGATTCTTGGAGGACTGCTCCATGAATTTTTCCAGGGACTGAGGTGTAATCTGTAGTTCCCTCGGATTCTCCTTTCCCTGTTTTAAAAATGGGCACTATAATTTACTTTTCCCCCTGTGATCTCCTGATCACAGGAAATTTTCAAAGATAATGGCCAATGGCTCTGTAAGTACACAGCCAACTTCCCTTCAGCACACCTCAGATGCATTGATCCAGCCCCATGGACTTGGCATTGTCTAGCTTTTCTAAATAGACATCTGGCACTGTACTCAGTGCCCATACTCCAAATCACAGAACAATATTATTGCAACACAATGCTCTGAGTGTCCCTAGCATCTGTTTTCCAGAAGCTGGAATGGTGACAGAGATGGGATCAACTTGAATGACTGTCTTGTTCTGGTCATTCTCTCTGGAAAGGCGGGGGCAAAACCTGGTATGGCCACTGTTCGGGCAGACAGGGATACTGGGCAGATGGGACCATTGGTCTGACCCCAATGCATCATTCTTTGTTCTTATAAAAAACAATATCAAGATGACATCAATACAGTTTATTTGTAAATTATTACTGTAGCCCAGCAGCCTAATTAGGATTGGGTCCTGGATGCTGTCTGTGTAGTAGACATATAGGAGGAGGCAGTCTTGTCTCTCAAAGCATATATAGTGTCAACACTATTTTTTCATGGGGCAACTTTCAAACCAACATTCATCCTGGACCACATTCATCTGTGACTAAATCGTGCTGGGTAATAGAGTTTTTCTTTTAATTTAGGCATATTATTGGATATTCATTGCTAATTTCACGCCTATATGAGATTAATGACAAAGTGCTTATACTGTATAGAACAGCACCAGAAAAGCTGATTTTTTTATTTTATTTTGTTGTTGTTATTTCTAGAAACCTACAGGATTACATTTCCTTGTTTTTATATGAAATTTAAAATGATCTGGTTCTTAACTTATTCTTTCACATGTTTTGGCTAAGAGAGTTGAATGAATGGAAAACCACAAGATTGGCTTTAACTCTTACTTTATTGTTAAAAGTATGAATTTTATGACATCAGAGCGAATCATAATAATTTTAATAAAAATCCTTCTATTATGGCCCTTTATTCATGAAGATCATGAAAACATATGGAGGGAGATTGTTAGAACTGATTTTCAGCCTCCATCTTCACTTGGCCTAAAAATTTTAAAGATTAGGATGTTTAAATCTCCAGTTTCTGATTTCTAGGCAGAGTCAGATAGTTGGACATCTAAATTATTTAAATAGATCTCACCATTATTTCTATGCGACAACAGAGGCCAATATTTAAAAATATGGTCCTGGCTGCCCATTTACAGAAGCAGAGAATTTGGTCCATTTTCATTTCCTGGGTTTTTTCTGATTACAGAGTAGGAAAGGTTTCCCTCGGACAGGGATGCAGTGGCCGATGGGTCCACCCAAAGCAATTGCAATAAAAAAAGCTGGAAACTAGATCTAGGCCAGGTCGTCACACTGCGACTTATCATCGGTTTAATGGCAATACCGATGTTTATACGCTGTATCCGTTCACACGACGTCGTCATTAAGCTACCCACAGTGCAACGCTCCAGAAATCGATGCTAGCCTCGGACCATGGACGCACACCGCCGAATTAATGTGCCTAGTGTGGCCGCGTCCAATCGACTTTATACTATCTGTTTTATAAAACCGATTTATGTTGATTCGAAATTATCCCGTAGTGTAGACGTACCCTGAGTTTGTTAAAGTCTGCTTTTTTGAAGTCCATTGCCTTATTCTGCTGCTCTCACTGCTTCCTTGCCTTAGAATAGTTAAATCTATCATTTATGTTACACAGATCATTGTTATTTTGTATGTTACATTTGAATGCACATAGAGGCCCCAATCAGTTTCAGGGCCCCATTGTGCTAGGCATTCTATGTACACATAACAACAGAAAGTCCCTGCCCCCGGGAGCTTACAATATAAATAGAGAAGCTAGACAAAAGAATTGTTATTAGCCTCATTTTACAGAGGAGAAACTAAAGCACAAAGATGTTTTCAAAAGGCACAAACGACAGATGTCCAAATTCCATTGACTTTCAGTGGGAATTAGACACCTAACTGCAATATGTACCTTTGAAAATTTCCCCCACATAACTTTCCCAAGATCACACAGGCCATGCAAGGAACTGAAAGGAGATCATCTGAATCTTAGTTCAGTGCCCCAGCCAGTAGATCATTCTCACACAGCATTCATAATGAACATAGCAGAGGTGACAGCTTCTCTCTCTCTCTCTCTCTCTCTGTATACATATATCCATCATAACGTGGTGTATCTGCTACAACTTGTCCTTTCGCATCATACACACAAAGAATTCCTCCTCCCAATGACAGAAACAACTGTTATTTTATTTACAGATTTGGCCTGAAATGTAGGATGCCTGTGCACGTGCACACACACACGCACGCAAACCTACATGCACGCACACAGAGTGTTCTCTTTTTTTGTGCTTTGTTTTATTGCCCTCCTCGTACACACTAAAGATCTTTGGTAATTTAAAGTATATTGTTTTTCCTTCTTGAACTGTTGAAATGAATGCAGCCATATTGGCACAATGGACTTACTTTAGCTCTTGCCTACATGTGAGTGCAACTCCCACTGAAGTCCAAAGTAGTTGGGCCTATTTATGCTAGGGCTAAATATGGCCCATTAGGTTATTTTGGGAAAATCGTTGGACCTACCAGAACCCTAACTCTCTTGGAGCACAAACTAAAGATAGGGCCTGTGCACTCCATACGCTTTGTGAAAATATGCTTAAGAATGTGAATATAATGTAACTGGAATATGCTTAAGAATGTGAATATAATGTAACTGGAATATGCTTTATGCAAAAGGTCTCTTGTAAGGTATTACAAAGCTTATAATCTACTGAGTGTGTTCATCCTATTTGTATGCACGTATCATTCTTGTATCTGAAGCTAGAAATATGAAGTTAACTCTGAAGTCCTGTTGTAATTATGCAAAGTGTGGGCCACTAATGGAGGTTTAGAATCTTGATGGCTCCCATTGACTAGGACAATTGGTTGTGAATGGCTCTGTTTACTTGCAAACTTTCCTGGGTACATGCGAGCCAGTCCTGGAAGAATGGAGGCTGGGGTCTCACAGGACATGTGAACATGTCACCTGATACTGGAATCCATCTTAAACCTGGTGCTTTTTCATTTAGAAGGAGAGTGGAGACTCAGAGAGACAAAATATTCTCGCCTTGTGCCAAGGCTATAAAAAGGGGTGGAACAGAACAAAGGGGACTGCCAGTCATTAGAACACCCCTTCTTCCACCTAAGATGTCTGCTGTACCAGGGAAAGGATTGGACCCAGACTAGGAAGCAGTCTAATCTGTGAAACAAGCTTATTGGAGCATCTCTGAGGGTGAGATTTTACCTATAATCAGTTTCTTAATGTATTAGGCTTAGACGTCCATGTTTTTGCTTTATTTTGCTTGGGTTAGTTACTTTGTTCTATCTGTTATTACTTGAAACCACTTAAATCCTACTTTTTATACTTAATGAAATCACTTTTGTTTATTAATTAACCCAGAGTAAGTGATTAATAGCTGTGGGAGCAAACAGCTCTTCATCTCTCTCTATCAGTGTTATAGGGGGCAGACAACTTATGAGTTTGCCCTGTATCAGCTTTATACAGAGTAAAATGGATTTATTTGGGGTTTGGATCCCACTGGGAACTGAGTGTCTGGGTGCTGGAGATAGGTGACCTGCTGAGCAGTTTTTGGTTACAGTTGGCAGCTTTGGGGGCATGGACCAGACCTGGGTCTGTGTTGCAGCAGGCTAGCGTGTCTGGCTCAACACAGCAGGGTTCTGGAGTCCCAAGCTGGCAGGGAAAATGGGCTCAGAGGTAATTCCAGCACATGAGGTGACAGTCCCAAGGGGGTCTGTGACCGAACCCCTCACAGGACCATATTGAAAAATGAAAGCCTGGACTGGGTTCTGAATTCAAACTTGGAAAACCACAAAGTTGAGGAATGTGTTGAACATGGGATTGTGATTCAGGCTCATGCCTATCTAGCACTGACCAACTCAATCTGTGAAACTAGATGTTCTTGTTTAACTAAACTACCTTGTTACATGCACAAAGACAGACTCTCACTGAGTAACTAACAACCCAGCCAAAAGCAAAAAAACTCCAACAAAAGCAAGAAAATGGAGCCCTGATAGTGTTTCTTTTTTTCAAACATAATATGCAGCTGGGTACTCACTTCTGAGGAAGCAGCATCCTAACCAGAGTGTAAGTACTGACAGAAAACTGAAGCAAATGAAACTGACCAAAGAAATAGACAGGGATCAAGTTCCAGAAGAGTTTTGCCCCAGTCAGTGCCAGAAATGGATGATTCTTTGGAAGTGCTGTATACTAATGTATTCTCCTGTCAGGACTCCAGGAGCAGTTCAGAAAGTGATTCACAACTAACCTGGCATCAAAACACCCTACTCGCTGTCACCTGTATATTGATGTGGAGGGGAGCAGACATGCAGCATGCGTCTTTTGTACATTACATAAGCTTGTTGATCAGGCACATCCTCTGCAAAATTCTCCAGAGAGAAATCTTAATTGGCACTGTCACAAAATGTGTCTTACTGCCTCTCATTCAGTAAGACACTAAAAGTTTCAGAGCAGCAGAAAGCCACAACACCTGAAACATGATATTGTAACAAGTTGGAAATGCAAAATGTATCCACTACTCTCTACATCAAAACCCAGTATGAGTGGGATAATTTAAATCCACAAAAGTCAGGAAATTCAAAGTTAGGATTGCCTCATTTTCCATCCTTTTCACTATCTTTCATGTACTATTCCCCTTTCCCCCTCCAGCAACTCAGTATTCCCCTTCCCTTTCTATTTTTACCTTCATTTTCAGGTCAAATTCTTAAACTTAGCCAATTCACTTTATGAATGAAATGTTTAGTGCAGCCTTAGTAGAAAAATCTGAGTCTGGCCAGAGGATGTGAGGCCTGACATGTTTATTGAAGATGGAAAGACAAAAGTTTTATGCCAGATATGAAAAAATCCTGCTTGTATCCAACACATTAGAAAAGTTGCTTAAGAACAGCATCATCTCTTTAAAAATACCAACATTTCAATATGGAACTCAAGGTAACCTGCTTTTTAAAATTCCTGTGCCACAATTAAAGCTACTGTTGGCAAATTTTAAAATGTTTGAGGAGTCACTTGCATATGATCCCACAGCTGTGCTGCTTTAGCACCCGTAATGTAGACTTGGCCTCAGACTCCTTTAAACTCAGGCTCCCTTAAATATACTTACTAGGCCTAGTTGAAAATTTTCCTTCAAGACTGTTTTTGACAGAAAAATGTTTTCCTCAAATCTTTTGGTTTTCTGCAATAAATAAATAAATAAAATACTGATTTATTTTTGTCTGAAAACCTGAAGTTTTTGTTTCTTGCTTTTTGGCCCCAAAGTTGAAATTTTCCATAGGGATGTGGGGAACATTTTCTTACAGCTCTACTACTTACCCACGTTCTGCTGATGCGCAAGGGACTCTCAACTGGTGCAAATTATGCACCAAGCAGCCTGAAGAAAATATCATTTGAAGCTGTGTGGAAGCTGCCTCTGCTCATGTAACACCGACAGACCCCAGTCACTGGTGGCATGATTGAACCTGGGACCTCTGGAGCTTAGTGCATGAGCTTCTACAGCATGAGCTAAAAGCCAACTGTTTGATAGCTAAGGCTGTTTAGCAGACTCATTTTATCTCTCTTTAAGTGGTCTCGGTGCCACTAGATGGGACAGAACACCACATGCAGGAGGTGTGGGGGTTACATACGTCCCCTAGCTGAGGGGATATATCCTGAGCTTCAGAGACGTCCTAGTTGAAATCCCAGACCAACCCCCACTTGTAACACCAACAGATGTCATCAGTGGGTGGGACTGAACCTAGGATCTCTGGAGCTTAGTGCATGAGCCTCTACAGCGTGAGCGAAAAGCCAACTGGCTCTTAGCTAAAGCTGTAGAGCAGACTCATTTTATCTCTCTCTCTAAGTGGTCTTGGTGCCACTAGATGGGACAGAACACCACACCCAGAAGGTGTGGGGTTATACTCACACTTTCTTCTACCTTCTTTCAATGCCTCAGGTTTTAAACCACACCCGATTAGACTCGCTTATGCTCACTTACACATTAGCAGGTGGGAGTATTTCCTGTGGCCTAGGTTTTCAAAAGCTTGTCTACCCTGTGACTTTGTTCATATTGCCTGCACATTTGGCCCAATTAGGGTGACCAGATAGGAAGTGTGAAAAAATTAGAATGGGAGGGGAGGGGGCTAATAGGTGCCTTCATAAGAAAAAGCCCCGAATATTGGGACTGCCCCTATAAAATTTGGACATAGAATCATAGAAGATTAGGGTTGGAAGTGACCTCAGGAGGTCACCTAGCCCAACCCCTGCTCAAAGCAGGACCAACCCCAACTAAATCATCTCATTCAGGGCTTTGTCAAGCTGGGCCTTAAAAACCTCTAAAGATGGAGATTCCACCACCTCCCTAAGTAACCCATTCCAGTGCTTCACCACCCTAATAGTGAAATAGCTTTTCCTAATATCCAACCTAGACATCCCCCACTGCAACTTGAGACCATTGCTCCTTATTCTGTCATCTGCCACCACTGAGAACAGCCAAGCTCCATTCTCTTTGGACCCCCCCCTCCCTCCAAACAGGTAGTTGAAGGCTGCTATCAAATCCCTCCTCACGCTTCTCTTCTGCAGACTAAATAGGCCCAGTTCTCTCAGCCTCTCCTCATAAGTTATGTGCCCCAACCCCCTTATCATTTTCATTGCCCTCTGCTGAACTCTCTCTAACATGTACACATCCTTTCTGTAGTGTGGGGCCCAAAACTGGACAGGATACTCCAGATGTGGCCTCACCAGTGCCAAATAGAGGGGAATAATCACTTCCCTCAATCTGCTGGCAATACTCCTATTAATGCAGCCTAATATGACGTTAGCCTTCTTGGCAACAAGGGCACACTGTTGACTCATATCCAGCTTCTCATCCACCGTAACCCCCAAGTCCTTTTCAGCAGAACTGCTGCTTAGCCAGTCGGTCCCCAGCCCATAGCAGTGCATGGGATTCTTCCATCCTATGTTCAGGACTTTGCATTTGTCTTTGTTGAACCTCATCAGATTTCTTTTGGCCCAATCCTCGAATTTGTCTAGGTCACTCTGGACCCTACCCCTACCTTCCAGCGTATCTCCCTCCCTCCCCACCTTAGTGTCATCCATGAACTTGCTAAGGGTGCAATCCATCCCATGATCCAGATCATTAATGAAGATTGATCGCTACCCATTAAGCCCTACAATCTAGCCAGTTGACTATCCACCTTATTGTCCATTCATCCAATCCATACGTCTTTAACTTGCTGGCAAGAATACTGTGGAAGACCATATCAAAAGCTTTGCTAAAGTAAAGGTATGTCACATCCACCACTTTCCCCACATCCACAAAGCCAGTTATCTCATCATAGAAGGCAATCAGGTTGGTTAGGCATGATTTGCCCTTGGTGAAACCATGTTGGCTGTTCCTGATCACCTTCCTCTCCTCCAAATTTTTCAAAATAGATTCCTGGAGGACTGCTCCATGATTTTTCCAGGGACTGAGGTGAATCTGTAGTTCCCCGGATTCTCCTTCCCTGTTTTAAAAATGGGCACTATATTTACCTTTCCACCCTGGATCTCCTGATCACCAGGAATTTTCAAAGATAATGGCCAATGGCTCTGTAATTACATCAGCCAACTCCCTCAGCACCCTCAGATGCATTGCATCCAGCCCCATGGACTTGTGCATGTCTAGCTTTTCTAAATAGACATCTGGACACTGTAGGCTCAGTGCCCATACTCCAAATCCACAGAACATATTATTGCAACACTATGCTCTGAGTGTCCCTAGCATCTGTTTTCCAGAAGCTGGGAATGGGTGACAGAAGATGGATCACTTGATGACTGTCTGTTCTGGTCATTTCCTCTGAAGCACCTGGTATTGGCCACTGTTGGAAGACAGGATACTGGGCCAGATGGACCATTGGTCTGACCCAATGCAATCATTCTTATGTTCTTATAATAAACAATATCCAAGATGACATCAATACAGTTATTTGTTATTTATACTGTAGCACCCAGCAGCCCTAATTAGGATTGGGGTCCTGATGCTGTCTGTGTATAGACATATAGGAGGAGGCAGTCCTTGTCTCAAAGCATATATAGTGGTTCAACACTATTTTTTCTGGGGCAACTTTCAACCAAATTCATCCTGGACCACATTCATCTGTGACATAAATCGTGCTGGGAATAGAGTTTTTCTTTTAATTTAGGAATATTATTGGATATTCATTGCTAATTTCACGGCCTATGATGATTAATGACAAGTGCTTATATCTGTATAGAACAGCACCAGAAAAGCTGATTTTTTTATTTTATTTTGTTGTTGTTATTTCTAGAAACCTACAGGGATTACATTTCCTTGTTTTTATATGAAATTAAAATGATCTGGTTCTTAACTTATTCTTTCACAATGTTTTGGCTAAGAGAGTTGAATGAATGGAAACCACAAAGATGGCCTTTAACTCTTACTTTATTTTTAAAGTATGAAATTATTATGACATCAGAGCGAATCATATAATTTTAATAAAAATCCTTCTATTATGCCCTTTATTTCATGGAAGATCATGAAAACAATATTGGGGGGAGATGTTTAGATACTGATTTTCAGCCCCATCTTCACTTGGCCTAAAATTTTAAGATTTAGGATGTTTAAATATCTCAGTTTCTGATTTCTAGGCAGAGTCAGATAGTTGGACATCTAAATTATTTAAATAGATCTCACCATTATTTCTATGCACAACAGAGGCCAATATTTAAAAATATGGTCCTGGCTGCCCATTTACAGAAGCAGAGAATTTGGTCCATTTCATTCCTGGGTTTTTCTGATTAAGAGTAGGAAAGTTTCCCTCGGACAGGGGATGCAGTGGCCATGGTCACCCAAAGCAATTGACAATAACAAAAAGCTTGGAAACTAGATCTCAGGCCAGGTCTACACTGCGACTTTAAATCGGTTTAATGGCCGATATACCGATTTAACGCTGTATCCGTTCACACGACGTCGTCATTAATATCGAGTTAAACGGCTCCTTAAATCGATTTCGGAACTCCTCCCAAACGAGAGGAGTAGCGCTAAATTCGATAGTGATAACTCGGATTAGGGTTCATGTGGACGGAAATCGACGTTATTGGCCTCCGGGCGGCATCCCAGAGTGCAGCACTGACCGCTCTGGACAGCAATCTGAACTCGGATGCAGCGGGCAGGTAAACAGGAAAAGCCCCGCGAACTTTTGAATTACATTTCCTGCTTGCCCAGCGTGGAGCTCTGATCAGCACGGCTGGCGATGCAGTCTGAAATCGAAAAAGAGCTCCAGCATAGACCGTACGGGAGATACTAGGTCTGATCGCTGTATGGGGAGACAAATCTGTTGTATCCAGCTCCGTTACAGAACACGAAATGCCAAAGCGTTTGAATAAAAAACTCCAGGATACACAGCGCTGCGTGACAAGCGTAACGGGAAGCCAGAGACTCAAATGGACGCTCATGAAGGGAGGGAGGGGGTACTGAGGACTCCAGCTATCCCACAGTCCACAGCAGTCTCTGAAAATTATTTGCATTCTTGGCTGAGCTCCCAATGTCTGTAGGTTCAAACACAGTGTCTGGCGTGGTTCAGGGAACAGCTCCTCAGTTTATTTCCCCCCACCACCACGTGAAAAAAAAAAGGGAAAGATTGCTGTGCTATGGCGTTTGCTCAATGCACTCCGCGAAAAAGGCGCCAAAGGGTTGTCTGCTGCCTTCACAAAGGGAGGGGTGAGGCTGTACCCAGCACCACCCGGGGCAGTGTTTTCTGCCCCATCAGGCACTGTGCTCTCAACACGGAAGTGGGAACTATGGGATAGCTGAGGAACAGCTACCCACAGTGCACCGCTCCTGAAATCGATGGTAGCTTTGGACCATGGACGCAAACAATCGATTTCGGGATCCCACTGTGGACGCGCTAAACCGATTTTATTAGATCTGTTTTGTAATATCGGTTTAAGCTAATTCGAAATAATCGTGCAGTGTAGACGTACCCTCAGATACACACAAAGCACCACCTTCAGTTTTAACTATTCTGATTCCAGGCAGTAAACTGCTTACAATAGTACAAGTGTAGCTTTCCTAGGTAAACAATTTGAATACCGACTGTCACCCTGTAATAGGAAACCAGGCTACCAATATATCCCTAAGGCATGTACCTCTGTGATTAGAGCTAGTATTGGATGTCACTGCTGCTCCATATAAATAGGGCAAATGTATAGTGGGCCCAAATCACCACTGGAGTAACCCTTCTGAAGCCAAAGAAGTTACATCAGGATGAATTTGGCCCCAAATCCCTGGCAGTGGGAAGTTTGACTAGTAAAAAAAGACAGTGTGATTTTGAGCCAAATCCAAATTATCTGTTGAAATGTTTGCATGTCTAATGAATAACTTTTCCAACTGAACAAGCATCTCAGGCATTATTCAAATGAGTGCAAATGCATATTCTATGACTTTAGGGGCATATTTGACAATTGGCTGTAGTTATAAATGCAAATTCAACATGTTCCATGAGAATTATAGAAATTTAAAGTTAACAATTGCTTTGGCCTAAATGTTTGACAATTCAGCTTTTAAGATGCACTTTAAAGGATGGCAGATCTGCCTCAACTAGATAGAAGGCAAAGCAGGGGAAATGAATTCTATACATTCATAATACTGCTTTTTCGTTTCATTAGGGAATGAATCTATTAGCCAAATAACTGAAGCTACTGTGGGCTAAACCCTGCATGTGCTACCAAGGCAAGTAGCCCCAGTAAGCAAAATTCTGCTCTCTTATACCAGTGTAACAATGTCCATATTTCAGTCAGCATCTCTAATCTATAAACTGCCAGATGTATTGGCCTAAGTCTGCTCTTTCACATGTTTTACGGCGCTGTAAACATCCCACATCAAAGGAGTTATTCCAGATTTCCACTGGTGTGAGAGCAGAAGTAAATCCATTGATTTCAGGGGGAGCTAGTCACATGAGTAGGGAGAGGATGAATGTAGGAAGTGAGGAGCAGGAAGGATGATATTATGGTTAAAGCACTGGAATTGGATTCTTGTGATCTACGTTCCATCCCTGGCTCTGCAACATACTTCCTCTATGACTTTAGGCATGTAATTTTAATCTCTCTGTAACTCATTTCCCAATCTTCAGCTTGTACATTTGATCTCTTTCTCCATCTTTCCCTTGTCTGTCTTGTCAGTTTGGAAGGTATGCTCTTACTATGCACTTGTACACCACCTAGCAAAAGGGAGCTGTGGGATTGGTTCAGGCTGCTAGGCCCTAATGTAAATCAAATGCATTTTTTTAATGTGAGTAAAATGTGGTCCTGATCTCACATCCAAATGCAGAACCTGACTTATGACCACAGCTGAGTGGATAGCAAGAAAAATTATTTGTGAATATTCTGGAAACTTCTCAACAGAATTTTGCTTTGACATGTTACATCCCTTTTTATTCAGTTTAGGTGAAATCCCCACTATTTTCATATTTTCTTAGATTATAAAGCCAGGAGGGACCAGTGTGATCATCTGCTCTGATCTATTGTATAACACAGACTATGGAATTTCCCTGAATTAATTCCTGTTTGAACTATAGCATATCTTTTAGAAAAAAATCAGGATTTTTAAAAGATCCAGTGATGGGCAATCCACCACAATCCTTGGTAATTTGTTCCAAGTAGATACTTACAGACTGTGATCAAATCACCCTTAACTTTCTCTTTGTTAAACTAAACCTTTTGAGGACTTAGGTAGATAGGACGTAAGTAGAGAATAGGACTTATAACAGGAAGTGAATGTCCATTGCACAGGAACGGATGTCACCCTTTTGGCAAGCAAAGCTTTGTTCATACAAATGGCCGCAGAATGAAAATGTGGGGCCTGTAGCAGAGAGTCATATAATCACAAAACAAATGTATTTGGTGATAAAACAAAGATTGTTTGCCATAGAAGTAGAATTCGTCTATAAAGATCAGATCATCCAGTTAAGGAACAGAAAAAGAATGCCAGATGATCCAAATGACCAATCAACCATTTCAATACCAAATTACAAATATAGAATAAAGAATGCTCATAGTGAGCTCACAGGCAAATAATGAAGTTTCTTCATATAAAACATTCAGACAATTGAAAATAGTAAACACATTTGTAAAAAAAAATCTCTGTGGACACTTCACAAACAGGTAGAAGGGGTAAATTTGCTTAACTATGAATTGTTTGCCTAGCTTCAGCTGAAAAACAAATACATTTAGGACCTGATCCTGCTTCCAGTGAAGTTAATGGGAAGAGAAGCAGGCCCACAATGCAACAGAGTTATTGTCGTTTTGAGAAGTGGACCACTGAGCTCAGTTAAAAAACAAAGAAAACCCTAACATACTTTAGTCAAATGCACCTAATTTTAAACTAAGTCCTAATCACTTGTCAAATTTTATTCATAATGCAAAAATTGACTCCAAGACTAGCTAAAAATCTTAACGGGTGCCAGGGACTTTGACACTCATCCCAATTATTATGTAACAACTACAATAGTTTTTAAACATTTAGTACCATCTCTTTAACACTTTGCTGATGTAGCAGAATTTTATAATGTCTGAAAAAGAGTAAACTTAATCCAAACTGCATCGTCTCTTCAGAAAAACACAGCAAAGTACAGTAGAGTAATTCTAGATGCCAATAAAATAGTGCCTCACTGTTCTTCATGGAAATTAGTGATGCATAATAATGCATGTAATTACTGCTAGTGAAAGCCATAAGAGAAATCATTACTGAATTTTAATGAATGAGTTAAATGCCTGGGATTGTCAACTCTGCTTAAGGAATAATTATCAGAGAAAAATTAATTCTGGCATTCAGTTATTACTACTTCAAATATTGTAAGATTTCACTCAAAGGATACTTTGTCTCAAATGCTTCCTGGCAAAAACAAAAGGCATACTAACAAAACACATTATAGATGTAGGACATTTGATTATAAGAGGCTGGGTGTGGTAGAAATATAGACAGGGTTTTTAAAGTGACCTGTCTCCAGAAACAAAAACTAAGATATTCATATAAATGCAACTCTCCTACTACAATATATGTTATAATTAATTTTATGGGGAACTATAGGCCTCACCCTGGGATCTGCTAGAATGGTTCCTTACAGCTAGGGCCGGATTTAGGGGCAGGCAGCCTAGGCAACTGCCTGGGGTGCCAGCCTTGGAGGCATTGGGCTCGAGGTGCTGCACATTAATAAATACAGATTTGCAGATCCTAGCGTGCAAATTTGTTGTCTTATATGACAGGGATAAATCATGCATGCAAATTGTGCATTATAATTGTGGAATGGGCTAAAAATGCAATAAAAAAATAAGTATCAGAAGGGTAGCCGTGTTAGTCTGGATCTGTAAAAGCAGCAAAGAGTCTTGTGGCACCTTATAGACTAACAGACATATTGGAGCATGAGCTTTCGTACCCGACGAAGTGGGTATTCACCCACGAAAACTCATGCTCCAAAACGTCTGTTAGTCTATAAGGTGTCACAGGACTCTTTGTTGAATAAAAAATAAGGTATTCAAAAGTTTAACAAATGGGGAGGAAGGCCCTGAAGACGCTCCTTGCCTGGGGCGCCATTTGGTTTGGTGCCAGATCTTTACAACCATGCAAAGTCACAGTTACTTCAGTGAGACCCTTTGCAAGTGTAAGGATCTGTGCTAGTGGATCCTATTGCAGGATCAGGACCGTAATAACTATCCCATGATGATTTTGCCACCTACACTACTACTGATTGAAAGGGCTAAATTCTGCTCTCTCTGACTCTGGAGCTACCACAGTATAACTGAGAGCAGAATTCGGTGCAGACACTTTGCATTAACTCCCATTACACTATTAAAATTGAAGTGAATGATTGCTTGCTAAAACCCAGTTTTTGCTTGGAAGGCTTAATCCCATTAATCTTCACAGGTAATACCACACTCCTCACTCAGACCTCAATGGGAGGATTACAGGATTGGCCCTGAAGAGTGCACACAGTTCTAATGTTCATGCTGATCATAAAAAGAACATTGATCCTGCTTTTTCCATAGAGGGGAAAACTTTTAAAAAGGCAAAGTATGTGCCTAAAATGCTTACATACAAAATCCTCTGCTGAACAAATCTCCTCCCACAACATACACACAACTCATAAATCTGAAAAAGAAACAGAGAGCTCTTTAAAGTGGTGCAGCCCAGTTAATGCAAGTCTCACTCCTGGAAGTGAAATCAATAATAGGTAGGTCATTAGAAGCCCTTTATATCTGGCTGGCCATTAAATGGACTTTATCCACTGGCCATTCCTTTCTGGGCTGGACAGAAAACCTGACTCTTCACCCTAGCATGGACGAAAGGCCTCTCTTTCCTCTCATCTCTGATAACTCTTCCTTTACTTGTTCCCTCTCCTCCTCCTGAGTACTGTCAGGACTGCAGATTAGCCACCTGTGAGTTAGCAACTTCAGCTATCCCCCTGAACACAACTCAGGTTCACAGCAACTCTGTCTCCTCTGCTAGGGCAACCAAAGCGCTTCTCTGACAGAAAGCTATGGGGATACACTGATCATCTCATCCTCAGGAATTAAAACAAGCAGTTTTAATATCTATTTCTCATCATAGTAGCCAAGTGCTGAGAGAGAAGATATTTAATCTTTTCATTCTGACAGGCCATAATGCTGGTGCATTGACTGTGGTGCTACTGGAGCCCTTTGACAGCACTCTTCTCCATTAGTGGCCACTTCTTCCACTCCTTTCATGGTCATTCTCAATGGACCTGATGCTGTGTTGTAAATTTATTTAAATGAGGAACAGGGGAGAGGGGACGCTGTTGGCTTTAAGTTACTTTTGCATCCTCCATATTCTAGGACTGGCCAGAGGCCTGCCTGGCTTCTGGTATAAGTAAGAGCGCACACAGAGCTGTTTCAGAGTCTGCTCTGCCTATAACAGCTCCCTGTGGACTGTCTGCTAGCTGAGAATAGTTGGAGCATAATGTACACTGGCCATGCCCTCTCCCTCCCTGTACATGGCACGTTGTCTGTGCCTGGGTCTCTGAGTGGGCCCAGCATCACTCCAGCTCTGCACTGGCAAGGGATCCCCCTTCACACAGGGAACATTCCCATTATCCTGGTGGAGCAGTGTAAAAATGTCAGGGTGGACCAGAGAATTAGCACTCAGGTTTCTTCCTCCCATGGTCCCACCTCCCAGCACCTTCTTACAGGACTATATATCTGTTCCTTTCCCAGCTGCACTTCCAAGAAAGTCCCTCAGATTCTACTTCAGCCTCCTGCAACCTGTCCCCTCGTCATCTCTGAAATACCTCTCCAGTTGCTTTCACTTCACTCCCTGACCTGTTCTATCAAATCCTGCCCCTGACTCCCTCTGTCTCTCATGTCATCTGACCCACCCCCCTTCCAGATGCCATTGCATCCACTTGCCTCTATTCTCCCTATCTGCTCCATTCCAATTCAACCTGACTCCACAGGATCCTCCCTCTACTGCCACTAACTTCCTACCCTCCTTTCTCCCAGTATTGCGATGTTTTACAGCTGCTGCTAATTTCCACTCCCACTGTCCACCCCCTCATTTCTTTTTTAAAGCTCAGGAGCAGAAGAGGGTCAGTCAGTGATAAGAGAACCTCTAAAAGGTGAGAGGAGGGACTGAGTTTGAAAAAATAACGGGAAGCTTTGGGTCTTTCCTATCTAAACCTCCTGAGTCTGCATGCTGTCCTGGAGGTCTCATGAGATTTCCCAGACCCCCTACATTTGGTTAGACTGGAAGTACCAGGGGACAGGTTCATCCAGGGCCACCCAGAGGATTCAGGGGGGCTGGGGTCTTTGCAGTGGGAGCCCCCACCACTGAATTGCCGTCGAAGACCTGGCACATTGGCGGCGAGTCCTGAAGCGAAAGGACCCTCTGCCACGGGTCTTTGGAGCACTTCGGTGGTGGGTCCTGGAGCGGAAGGACTTTCTGTTGCCCCAATGTACTCCACGAGCCCTCTGCTTCCCATGCCTCACCTCTACTTTGCTTCAGGTCCATGCTAGAATGCCCCCTGCAGAGGCTGTGATAGGGAGATTTCCCTGGAAGTCTGTGAAGAGGGTTGTGTCAGCCTAACTGATGCAAAAGGGGCTGCTACACAACATTGGATCTGGCACCACAAGACTATCTTCCTTTGCCATGTTTCAGCTCTTTGACTTCAGGTTCTGGCCAGAACTAAGCAGCTCTCAAGCGCATGAAAGTTAACTATTATTTTTTTAAGTTAAACTAGCTTTCATTTACAGAATGGTTCAGTTTGTGTTTGATTTATGTTTACGGTGAAATCTTAGGCAGTTTTTTAACCACTTTGTCTGTCCCTACCTTAAACTTGAAAAGACTCACTGGAAATTAAGCAAAGCAGTTGAAGAAGATCCAAGATAAACAAATGAAGTGGCAACAAATCCTGCATCTTGGCAAGGGGTTAGACTAGATGACCCTTGTGATCCCTTCTAATCCTAAGGTTCTATGATTCTAAGAATGGCACAAGTTCTGAAGACAAGAAAAGAAAATCTCTCTCCCTCTCTTTCTCCATTTGAGGTTTTGGTCTGAACTCACAGGGATGTATGATCTGGAATAACTCCATTAAAATCAATGCACAGACACTGTTGTAAAGCTAGTTTCAATGAGGTCAGAATTAGACCCTATGTAATTATAAAAGTGTCCATAAACTTTATTGTGGTTGAATTTTAGAGTTGTGGAATTTGAGCTAGTGAGTTCTACAGTGTGACACTAAAGAGTTAACAGGAAAATGTAGATTTACACATTGTATAAAAATGGTGATCCAGACGTAGAGAGACAATGTTACCCTTTGTTACAAGGACTGCCATCTCATTACTTTTTCCCCACGTATTTCTGGTGACATATCAGTAATTGGATGTATAAGCTGTCAGACACCAGTGCTCCCAAGCTCCCTTTCAACTTGGTGTTTCACAGTATGTCAGGCTTTTTTCCTGTTTAATAAAAGATGATGTTATATGCAACAACATATTCATAGCATTCAATGTCATGCTAATATTACTCACCAAAACTATACTGAAAATGAGTATAACTTCCTCTCATTTTGTAAAAGAATGATCTTATATTATGCAGGATCCAATCCTCAGTGCAAATATTGATTTTCATCATCCCATAATTTAGGAAACATAAGAGAAATAGACCTGAAAATAATCAAATTTAATACCTGCTAGAAAGTTAAATTAGTGACATCAATTCCGAAAATAATTGTTGGTTGAGTTCTTGTACTGCTTCTCTATGCACGAGTCACATATTATTATATACAGAGTTCAGACACGTTAGATAGGGATTAGGTTTTTCCAAGGAAAGCTGATTGCAATCTTCATCTTCCTTTACAGAGCACTGCTCTCAGTAAACTGTATTATAGAGAGAGCTGTAAAGTTACTCCAGCTTTCTGCTGATTCATTTTTAGAACTGTGTTGATGACTGTATTTGCATCAGCAGTACATCCATGTAAAAAGTGATATACTTATGGGTTCTTCATGGAAAATCTTAGATTAAGTTAATGGCAAAAAATTGTCACTGTTAGCATTTCCACCTCACTTCAGAAATGATGTATTCAATAAATTTAATAACACTGGTGAATTTGTAGCTGGACAACATTTTGCGTGAAAAGTCCTCTATCCACAAAATCATTGCAAAACATGTGGAGAATCTTTGCTACAGAATAGTAGGACTCTCTCCCATTCCACATATCTACCTGATATTTTTAAGGCCAGAAGGGACCATTAGTCCATAGACTGTCCCCTTGTGTAAGATAGGTCATAAAATTTAGTTCAGTTACTCCTATATTGATCACAATAACTTGTGCTTGAATAAAGCATATCTCCCAAAAAGGCATCCAATGCTTCTTTGGTTTCTTTGGAATAACACTACAACTTCTCATAGTTTTTATGGGCAAGAACAAGATTAGAACTTCTTGAATCTTATAATTTCAGTGTTTCCTTCCTCACCTCCAAGTCCCAGGCAGACTGTGAAGAGCTACAAAAGGATCTCACAAAACTGGGTGATGGGGCAACAAAATGACAGATGAAATTCACTGTTGATAAATGCAAAACAATGCATACTGGAAAACATAATCCAAACTACACGCATAAAATGATGGGGTCTAAATTAGCAGTTACCACTCAAGAAAGAGATCTTAGAATCATGGATAGTTCTCTGAAAACATCCACTGAACATGCAGCGGCAGTCAAAAAAGTGAATGGAATGTTGAGAATCATTAAGAAAGATTGATAACAAAACAGAAAATATCATATTGCCACTATATAAATCCATGGTACCCCCACATCTTAAATACTACGTGCAGGTGTGGTTGGCCCATCTCAAAAATTATATATTGGAATTCGAAAAGCTTCACAAAAGTGCAACAAAAATTATTAGGGGTATGGAATGGCTTCCATATGAGGAAAGATTAATAAGACTTTGACTTTTCAGCTTGGAAAAGAGGTGACTAAGGAGGGATATAATACAGGTCTATAAAATCATGACTGGTGTGGGGATAGTAAATAAAGAAGTGTTATTTATTCCTTCTCATAATACAAGAACTAGGGGTCACCAAATGAAATTACTAGGCAGCAGGTTTAAAACAAACAAAAGGAAGTATTTTTTCACACAATGCACTCAGTCAGTCAGTCTGTGGAACTCTTTGTCAGAGAATGTTCTGAAGGCCAAGACTATAACAGGGCTCAAAAAAGAACTAGATAAATTCATGGAGGATAGGTCCATCAATGGCTATTAGCCAGGATCGGCAGGGATGGTGTTCCTGGCCTCTGTTTGCCAGAAGCTGGGAATCTGCGACAGAGGATGGATCACTTGATAATTATCTGTTCTATTCATTCCCTCTGGGGCACTTGGCATTGGCCACTGTTGGAAGACAGGATACTGTGCTGGATGGACCTTTGGTCTGACCCAGTATGGCTGTTCTTATGTTCTTAATGCCAAAAGTATTTCAAGTTTAAGGAAACAGCAATACATTTTCTACTTAAAGGGAACTCTGAGTTCTGTAGCAGAGATAGAATAATTCTCCTAAAGCTAGACTTCAATAATAGGCCCCTCATCTACTATGGCCCACATCATTGATTGCAACTGAGAAACATATATTACAATTTGGAAGTGGGTTGCAAAGGAGGTTTTCCACTACCTCTGAATTCCCCATATCCTCAGGTGCACATTGGTCTGATTACTTGGTGTAATAGGGCATACTCAGGACCACTCCAAATGATGCTGGTTGTCATCCATGAGTAGTCTCATTGGCAGTGTTTAAAGAGGGAGAGGGAACCAAACTGGCTCTTAAGATAAAATTCTCTTTCCAGGATTCAGCCTAAGTAGACGATGCCACCCAATGGGACTCCATCTGGATGTGGCAATGGAAGAGTGAAAAGAATACAGAAAAATGCTAGTAAAAGATGCTGGCTTATTTGACCTCCAGTTTAAAGGTAGAAGAGCCCCAAAAGGTTCCTTCTCCAGAAGCAGCACTAACTATCCCCTCACAAAAGGAGAGGAGCCCAAAAGAAACCAGAGTCAACTGATTATTGGCAACAAATCAGACTTGTATGGGTAGGAGTGGGCTCAAAAGTGCTGCCAAAGGGAACACTGAACAGACAACCGGAGGTAAATCTCATTGCACTGCTCCAAGAAGAGATCAAAGCCACCCAGCAGGGGTCTGCCTGACTGCATGCTAAAGAGATGAAGGAATGTGGCTCTAGAGTTTCTGCGTGCCTACTTCATGAAAGGGGCTGGATGGAGAGCCCTGGAGAATGAATGGGTTTATTTAGTCACATGATAGGTAATAGATGTAAAAGCTCTTTCCACCTTTCATCTCTCAACACTCATCCAGAGGCACCACCTTCAGAACAAAGAGGGTAGTTCTATTTCTATTCCCATCCATTTCTTGCTCTTTCCAACGACACTGCCTACAGTGATTCCAGCTGGGTTAGTCTGTGTCTTTTGTGCATGTGTTTGTCTATTCTAAAACAGTATAATCATTTCATATAACTAAATGAACTGCCATCACAAATCGATATCTTCTGGTCAGTATCCACTTTGTGGGCCACTAACAATTCCATTTACAGTTCAATCACTCTCACCTGTAGAATATTTATTTATTATTCAGACTCCCTTGGATACAACTCAGTTAAGAGAGTGAATGCACTTTTTTGGACAATAGTTCATTGCTATACCTATACTCTCACAGCTTCAGCCATAGCACTGTATACAAACACATTAGGCCTGCTTGCTCGCAGCATTATTCCAGCTTCACCCTGGTGTGTAACTCAGCTGACAGAAATAGCATTTCAAGGGCATATAATTAGGGCAAACACAGTGATCAAGCAGGCCAATTGATCTGCATAAACCACAGCTCATCCCCACATATAAGTTTTCCCTTTTTTGTCTCAAACTGTTTTTCAACATTCAAGTGAGCACATAAAACTATTCTCTGTGTATGTTCCACCTCATCCTCAATAATGCAAACTGACAGAGCTCTGGTTTTATAGCAGGATGCAATTAGAACAACACACAAACTGTACATCGCTGAAGGAGAGGAGGAAAAGGATTTTATTCCGCGCTATTGAATTTGTGGCTTCCTGTGCTGACTCAGCAAAGCGCCTCTCATTTTCCATGTGAATGTTACCCAACAGTTTTCCTTTTTAGATCTTAAGATCAAAATGTTCATTGCAACTGGGCATAGAAGCTTTATTCAGACTCTTGAAAAGCTGGCATTGTTGAACAGAGCCCACGGGTTGGGCAAAGTGAGCTATCACGTTCTTTTTGAGGCTTTCCGCCCCACTAATTATTAAAGTCACATATTACAAAGCCAAATCATCCTGTGACAGAGGCTGCCCTGGTTTAATACATTGTTCTGAATGTTACTCCTCTCTTACAGCCATACATAGCACATAACAAAATATAGTGATGGTCCTCTTTCTACAGAAGTAGTTGTGGGGTGCAAAGGAAAAATCCAAGATTTCTTCATGGAGTTTCTCCTATATTATTCCAGGAGATGTCATGAGGGTGATGGTAGGGAGGAAAGACTAAATTGGCCCTCTTTTTCCTCCACGAAATGAGACATTGTTCCACTTCAAATGCTATAGTTACCCGTTGACCTACCTGAGACACAAGGATATCTGTATGGAGATCACTTTGGAACTTCTATGTTGGCTCCCCTGCAGCTACCTCAGCACAGAAGTAAGCCACAGAAGAGATTTTACCGCCTAGGACTGTATTTTCTTTTTCTAGTGCTGGAGAGGTCCATAAGCCCCTATCAAATTGCTCCCTTCCAGGCCTACCTTTGCTTCATCCCCTCCCCTTTCATGAATCCCGCCCTTGCAGAGAACTTTCCTTAGACTGTCAGAAAGGGGGTAGATGGTGCAGAGGAGGCAGCTCATCCCCTTCCAAACAGGCAAGATACATCTGCTGCAGAAAGCCCCCTCTACAGAGACCTCAAAGATACAAACATACCCCATATTTCTACTCCTGTGAATGGAAAATGATGCGCTCACATCAATGTCTTAAAATTCCAGTGCCCCAGGGGAAGAGACATATCCAGGCCAGCATTGCATTCACCTGCCAGTGAGAAAGTGTTGGATGGTGTGAACAGCATTAACATTTCATACCTTGTGCAGTGTATGCATTAAAAAGTGTCATTGTTGCTTGAATGAAGGACAGTTCCTTGCCAGCACAGATGTACTAGGAAATGAAATACTGGACTGTAAAAACCCACATGGCAGCAACTAGTGACCAAAGAGATACAGCAAACCTGCCCCCAAAGCCTTCTTGAACAAGCAGCCCCATGTCCAATGCAGTTGTTCTAGGGTATTTCCAAAGTTTCCAGTACTAAATTGACTGATGGTTAAAGACCGCTTCTTCCAGAACTGCCTCTTTTTACTGGTGCCTGGGGTGACTGATTAACACAGTTTTCATGAGAGAGAACACCTATGACTGTAACACTAGCAATGGGGCACACGCCGTCCTGTCATAGATAAACATGATGCAGGGAAGACACTCACTTAAAATGCCACAATTGTTAACAGTGGCATAGTCCCTTCTGATCATGAGTGACCATGTGGCTAGAGAGGGAATTTAGAATCTATCCCAATAAATGTAGACTAACCCTGAGGAACATATTCCCCTCTTTCCAACTGCCTTGGCTCCCCTGCTTCCAGCAGTATGGCCCCTATGGGAACCATTATCAATGGGTAATCCCCCTGGTCTCCCCACAGATTGAAAGTCTGCCCTGTTCCAGGGATAGTATGTCACGGAGAGATGCCTTAACTCTGCCCACTCCAACTCCCAATTATGTGGCTCTCACACAACTAGCTATTCTGCCACATATTGCATCAGACAGAGGAGTATGTGTTCCAATAACTGACCCCAGGTCAGAGTCATTAACTTACACTTCATGACTCAATGACCACAAGCCAAACAAGCAATTTCTGAATGACATTAGGGCCCACAGCTATGGAACATAGTAGATTCAACCATGTGACACCCTCACCAGTGTATATATTAACCATGAGCAGGGAAATCTAGCTAAAGCTTTCAGGATCATGAAATGGAACAATGATGGAGAAGCCTTTGCCTAATGTGGTTTGACAGAAATAATGTAACAAAATGGCAACAATTAAGAAGACAGGCCAACCCATCTTCCCCATCCCAACAGTTGCAGATGCCTACATAAGGCATCCTCCAAGCACCCAACACCACTCGGACTCATCTCTGGCTAAAGTCAAGAGACTAATGCCACAATTTCTTCTTGGAAACTGTGCCTTCCCTTTCCAGACTCAGCATATTATAGCCTGCCATAAACAGATAGCTAAGGGTTAATGTCTCTTTCACCTGGAAAGGGTTAACAAACAACACCTGACCAGAGGACCAATCAGGAAACAAGATACTTTCAAATCTCAAGGGAGGGAAGCCTTTGTTTGTGGTTTTTGGGTTTGGCTTTGTTCTCTCTGGGTCCTGGACAGGACTAGAGGTGCAACCAGGTTTCTGCAA
>NC_133769.1:43950422-43974681 GCF_003597395.2 Chelonoidis abingdonii | reverse complement strand
AAAAAAAAGAGAGAGATAACCAAGGGGTACTGTCAAGTACCGTTCTAGATTGCAACGCTGCCAAGAAGACCATCCAGCATTGCGTCTTCCACCTATGCAGGGGTGTATGTTTTTTATTTAATGTACTTCCTTTTGGGCTAGTGAAAGGCACCCGCACATTTCCAGACGGGCTGGGTAGATTGTCTACTTAGGCAGACTGGGAGAATATGCGAGTTGCCTACTCTGATGTATGTTGGCGCATTTGGTTGTCTGATTCTCCTGCCCAAACACCTAGACACTCTGAAAAAGGTCTTGTAGCGCATGCAGGCAGGCCCGGACTTAACTTTAAAGGCGCAAAAGTGTCAAAATAGGCCAAAACAGAGTGACTTACCTGGGACACCAGGTGGGTCGAGGAACCATAAACCCCCTACAGGCCAAGGTGGATGCTATCCAAAAGTGGCCTGTCCCAAAGTCAAAGAAACAGGTCCAATCCTTCTCAGCTTGGCCGGCTATTACAGGCGATCTGTACCACACTACAGCCAAATCACTGCCCCACTGACCGACCTGACCAAAAAGACCCAGTCGAATGCAGTTAAGTGGACTGATGAGTGTCAGGAGGCCTTTACCCAATTTAAGGCGACGCTCATGTCTGACCCTGTGCTAAGAGCCCCGGACTTTGACAAACCATTCCTAGTAACCACCGATGCATCTGAGCGTGGTATAGGAGCAGTTCTCATGCAGAAAGGACTGGATCACAACTTCCATCCTGTCGTGTTTCTCAGCAAGAAACTGTCTGAGAGGGAAAGTCATTGGTCAGTCAGTGAAAAGGAATGCTACGCCATTGTGTACGCCCTGGAAAAGCTATGCCCATAAGTTTGGGGACGGAGGTTCCAGCCACCAACTAACCATGCTGCGCTAAAGTGGCTTCATACTGCCAAGGGAAACAACAAAAAACTGTTTCTCTGGAGTTTAGCTCTCCAAGATTTTGATTTTGAAATTCAACACATTTCAGGAGCTTCTAACAAAGTAGCTGATGCACTATCCCATGAAAGTTTCCCAGAATCCACTGGTTAAAAACTTGTCCTTAAACTGTAGAAGTCTTGTAGTTTACATACTTAGTAGTATATGTAAAGGTGCATGTGTTGTAGTAATCTGTTTATTCTAAAGTTCTAGGAAGAAATCACCGCCAGTGAGGTTCCCCACTGTCTGCGATTTGGAGGGCATGGTTGGTAGCAGCACTACAGGATCTAAGCTGGTATTTAAGCTTAGAGGATTCGTGCTAGTATCTCATTTTCTGGACGCTAAGGTTCAGATTTGGGAATTATACCTATGACATAGCCCCAACTAATTGCCAGCTCTAACATGAACAGAGCAAATAGACTAAGCCAGAGGGTCTCAAACTGGACATTTCAAACCCCAGGGGAGGTCACACATTGGTGTCAGTGGATTGCAACCATCCTTCCCTTCCCATGTTGGAAGGAAAGGGTGATTCCTCCCTGGGCTAACTGGGTCTCCTTATAGAAAATGGGGTCCCAATACAGAAAAGAAAGAACCACTGGACTTGACTACACCAGAATGCCATGGCTATAGCATCTTTTAAACAATTATACTCATTAGGAATTTAGATATTTAGGCGAGCTGACAAATTTAGCTCTGTTATGCATATACTACTCCCAACTTCAATACAGCATTTGAATTGAAGAGTCCTCTCTACCATACTTCACCGTTACTGGCTGGAAAAAAATAATTGAAAAAAAGTTCCTTTGTTTGTTGCATTCTAAAACTTTATTATTCCAATTTAAGTGCTCCTTTAAGGGGATTCTCAAGCAGGTACTTGAGGACAGAATTTTAGCATTTTCTGGTTCACTTAGATTTGTCAAACAAACAGCAAACAAGGTTTCATTTCAGAAGCTTTCCAGACCAAGGAAATGTGTGTTTTTAAAATTTATTTATCATAGCTAATTACAAATGTATCAAAGCCACAAAGCTTCATAACCTAGTTTGTTTTTTAATGTTCCTTTAAAGGAAACTAAATGGGTGTTACAATGTTGATGATTCTGATTATTCTGGACCATGTTGTTTTCCTCCTCTTCATTCTTAAAAAGATCTCCAGCGGTTTTCACTGTCTTGTGGTATTTTACTCTAAGAGCGTTGTTCTGAAATAAACATCTCCAGTCTTCCACTTCATCACTTTCAATTATGCCAGAGTATTACAGGGCTGGGTTATCTGCCTCCAGCATTAGGAAGTATTTGGGAATACCACTGAATATTTTAACTGAGCAGGAAACACGCAGTGTGCCAACCAATTAGCAACTGAACATAGTTTCCCTTGTTATTTTTACAAATACTCCTGTGGTTTGTCCTATTTCCTCTAAGCAGGGTGCTATTCAGGATTGATGATATTTTTAATCATGTAATCAAAATCACAACACATCATGGGCTGAACAGTGATGGGCCAAGACAGAAAGATTTGACCTACATTGGTTGCAGGGGTCTGAAAGTGTGTGAATCATGTTTTATCTGTACCTGGCAAATGACTGTGTGGTCTTGCACCAAGTGTTCTTTCATCAGCATTCGGCATGAAGAAAACAGGAAAATAACAGCAGTGCAGAAAAATGAGATGGAAGGGAGATAAAAGGAGGTCACTGAGTGGAAAACGACATGTTTATTAAGGTTCCTTCTAATGACAGGATAGTTATTCTTATTTCTGTGAACATGTATATTCAATGATCTATTTCTGTCATGGGGGAAACAGAGTCCCTTCCTAATAAATATCTTCACTATTCTAGTTGTTTGCTATTATCGTAAGCGTGTTTAAGAAATCTGGGGACAGCCAGGCAGTAAGAGCATCTCTGGCTCCTCCCACCAACCTCTACTGCATGTGTTAGCACCATTGTATGGCCAGGACTTTGATCCTGCAGGTCCTTGCTCACTGCACAGCTGTATGTACAAGCCTGTTGTGTTCTAGTGTGAATATGAGTAGAGGTTATGTCTGGATGCAAGTAAGATTAAGGCACTAGCCATAATCCTCTGCTCTGAGCAATAGCAAGTCTCAAGTCTCTTGTGCAGTCTGCTCCCTTACTCCTAACTGCTTAGGGTGAAAGTTGAGAATGGGCCTGTAGATGAAGAGACAAAGATAAAAGCAATCGCAGGATGTTAATGATCTGCTTAATTATGTGCTTCTTTCTTAGCCTTACCTCTGCTATTAAACAGGACTTGCCTCAGGGCCATGCAGGGTGAGCTCCCTGCACTCCTTATTATGCTTAACACACACACAATCTGCCATGCAAGGTCAAAACCAAAATGTTTTCTAATTAGACTGCGGATGTTCCCTCTAATGGATGTTTCTCCTTCTATACAATCGAAAGCAGCGTTTCCCAAACTTGAGAAGTCTCTTGCTTAGGGAAAGCCCCTGGCGGGCCAGGCCAGTTTGTTTACCTGCCGCGTCCACAGGTTCGGACGATCACAGGCCAATGGGAGCTGCTGAAAGAGGCGGCCAGCACGTCCCTCGGCCCACGCTGCTTCCCACAGTTCCCATTGGTCTGGAGCAGCAAACCACAGTGAGTGGGAGCTGTGATCAGATGAACCTGCGGACATGGCAGGTAAACAAACCAGCCTGGTCCGCCAGGGGCTTTCCCTAAACAAGGGGTGTTCCAAGTTTGGGAAACACTGATCTAAAGGAGTCATCAAGAGGCAGAGGTTACACCTGTTAGAAGTATCACTCCTGCCCCACCTTTCTTTACAATCTCTCCCTCCTCCCTTTCCCTCTTGCTACTTTGGCTCTCTCCCTTTTCTTTGATGTGGCGGTCGCATATCTTCTGTCCACCAGAAAACCCTCTACTCCTATCTCCTCACCTTCCTAGCTCCTTTCATCCCATCTTTTCCCTAGCCTCCTCCCTCATCCCTAGCCTGTCTCTCTTCATCAGCCACTGTCAGGTCTGTTTGCATCTCATCTCTCCCTAAGGCTATTCAACACACTGTGGTCAAAATTATATTCCTAGCCTGCCATTCTGATCATGTCACACACTCATATCCCCTCTCTCCAGTGCCTTCAAAGGCTTCTCATCTCTTCCTGCATCAAATTCAAACTCATCACCCTCACTTTCAAGAATCAGCACAGTGTTGCCCCTGCCCACAACTTGTCTCTCATCTGCTGCTACAGCCCCTTTATAAGCTATGCTCTGCTGTCTCGCCTCCCTTCCAGCCCTCCATCTCTTGTTCTCACTAGCATTTCTGTGCATGAAATGGCCTTGATCTAAGCAACAGCCTCATCCCTCCTGTACACCAAGCAATCTGACCATCTTCTTTCACGTCCCTCCTAAAACCTTGTGTCTTTTGACTTTCCACCAGCTGCCATCCTTCCTGTCCCCATGCCCCATCTCATAGCTCACATTACTATTTAAATTTATATATGTTTTTAAAATATATATTTTAAATACAACAGCTTGGCACTAACAAGAAATATGCCAATACAGCAGCATATAATTTTGCTTATGTAACTTGTAAAATCTCTGCGATATGGACCCTCTTCCTGTATATCAGTAAAGCAACATGCACACCAGTGATATTAGGTAAATAATAAACCACACAGATCTGTGTATGTTTGGGTTAGTTATGTATGCCAGCTTGTCAGGTACCAGCTACATTGATCTCATAGAAAATTCATTTTCAGTAGGAATGACTTGGGTAAGGTGAGCATGACATGACTCAGCATAGGTCAGTAAATAACAAGGTGTCTGGGGGCAAATTTTCCAAGGCTCATGCAATGCACCCCATACCCATGCAAAATAACCTCAAATGCATTTGTAAAGTGGGTGAATTTAACTGCTTGTTTGGAGGCACCACTACCTAATGCTAGCAAGGGCAGTGTGGTCCACTGCATAGGGCACTGGATTAGAAGTCAGGAGACACGCCACTCATCTACTGTATGATCATGTGCAAGTCATTTCACCACTGTGTTATCCTATCTGTAGAATGGGAATAGTATTATTTGATACCGACTGCAGGTGCTTTGAGATCTCCTGATGAAAAGCACTAGAGAAAAGCTAGGTATTATTATTTCCTTCCTATTTAAAGCCTTTGAGGTTTATGGGAGCCATATAGGAGCCAAGTATTAATTATTGCACACAAATGATTTCTGGGTGAAAATAAGTGAGTTTACATCCATTTTTGCAATGGCTTGGGCCTTTAGAATTTCATCTCCAGACTGAAAGGTCATAACTATAATTTGTCTTTGTATTTATTATTTTCTCTATGAAACTTCTATTCAATTACATGGGTCCATGAAATGTCAGTGAAGATCCACTCACTGATTTCTAGCATGAATTTAACCCAATAAATTTAATTTTTCTATATTAACATTTACTAAGTTTTATTTTCTAATGTAGTTTTGTTTGTCATTTATTTTAAATTTTTTCTCCTTGCAAGGTACATTTCCTGCATGTAATAGCTATATCCACTATGAAATAATTACATCCAGCAAGCCTTTTATTCAAGTCTGCTGTTTAAAACTAAATATGCAAACATCTTATATTCTTTAAAAAGATGCAGGCTTTACTGCATTGTAATGTGGCTTGTGAAACACTAACTTCGTCTTGGAATGCAAAGTAATTCAAAGAGACAGTCTGTAGATTCAGAGCTGCACAGTATAAATCCTACTCAGATTGTCCAATAAGCACAGACAAAAAGCCACTTAACTGGGTTCATCAGTCTTAAGTTCAGAGTTATGATGTGTACTATAAATGCTGCACTTCTTTAAACTGATTACTCAAGGTCACTCGTGTCTTTATAGTGGTAAGTATTTAGACCTATAAATCTTTTAACTTATGGAGAAAAAATGGGTAAGTCTCTCCCCTGTGTTTCACCATGTTGAAGTGGTATGAATGCTTTTTGGCCAGAGTAACTCTCTAGGAGGTCACTAACTTTCAATTTTTTAATGATTTTTAACCTTGTTCCTAAAAATGAATACTTGGGTACAGTAAGGGACTTTTGTGAATTATTGCAGCTGTTTCACTGACAGCTACCTAACCAGAAGCGAAGAAAGAGGTCAGAAAGTTTAGTTTGTTAATCAAAACCAGATAAAAATGGTTGTTCTGCACAGGTTCTGACTATTGTAGTTTTGATTAAAGGCTCTTCTGCAATCACACACATTCCCCAAAGAAAACAGAAGATAAGACAGAAAACATAGCCTCATGGGATAATAAAAGCAGATGAGCACTGATAAATGTTGCCAATCTGTTCCTTTTCTTGTTCCTCACAGCTATTCTTCAAAGAGGGGAATAGCTTAGCCACAGAAGGGGTTTGTTTCTTGGTGATAAAGAAAGCAGAGGAGCTAACTAGAAACACAGTTATGGAAAGAGGAAAATCAAAATTAATCCATCTGTTTAATTGAGTATAAATCTTTCACAAGAAAAATGCTGGGGATAGATTCTGATCTGGTATAAATCAGTCATGGAAGTCAATGGGGTTATGCTGATTCATACCATCTAAAGATTTTTTTTTTCTCCCTTCTTTTCACTGGGCAGTGTATTCTAGCTTTCTCCTCACTCATTTGCAAGATAAGAAATTGGGAAAAAAAATTAAAAAGCCCCTAAAACTCCAACTCTGAATTCCCCTAAAGCTTCCTTCCTCATAGCAAGAAGGCATTTACTTTTCCACCTTCTCTTGTGCTTGCAGACTTGCTTCTGGCTGATCCTGCCAGGTGTAAAGCACTGTGAGCATTCAGAATTCCCACTGATCTCTGCGGAAAAAGATGCTCAGTACCTTGAAGATTCAGGTCCTTTGAGTTTGTGAATTATTTGTCTCCCCACCACTCTTTCTATGCCTCTCTAGAAAACAAGTTAAAAGGTTCCATAATAAAAAATAGGGTATTATTTTATGTGGACAACAGCCAGCATAGGAGTTCCAAATCTTAAGGGAAACAGTTTGTTACAGAGAAAACAACTCAGCTAACACCTTTTCCCCTTCAGAAATACATCTTTTGAGGGGCTCCTTTTTTTGCATTCACTTGTTTTCATTATCCAAGTTAAATTTCTCATACTCCGCAAAATTCAGATAAGAACAGGTCAGATCAGTAAATTCAGATACTATGTCGATGGCACTAGGCTGGAATTTGGAAGACTGGCATTCAATTCTCAGCTCTTCCACAGACTTCAGTGTGACCTTGGGCAAGTCACATAGGCCCAGATTTTTAAAGTTATTTAGGAGTCTAAATACCTTTAGACTTAGTTTCTCTGTGCCTCAGTACCCCACCTGTAAAATAGGATTGATAGCTCTTCCCTGCCTTACAGGAGTGCCATGAGAATAAACACATTAAAGATTGTGATGTACTCATACTCTGGGGACCAGACAGTATAAAATCTTTGAGATACACTGTAGACATTGATGTAATTTTCAGTTTGGGTAGATGTACCCACACAAGCTAGTGTACTAAAATAGCAGTGTAGCCATGGCTATATGAGTGGCAGCATGGGCTAGCTACCTGAATACAATCCTGCCCAACTCCCTGGGTATGTACTTGGGCAGCTAGCCCATGCCGTTGCACTAAGCCCTTCTTTTTAGCACAGACTGGGAACTACACCCAGCTGCAGTGTAGACATAACAGAATCTGTTCTATCTTAGGGTATCAGCCAGGGCTCTGTCATCACCACATGGAGAATTTACCTGGGGAAACTTCCATGACTGAGAATGGGAGTCAGACATAAATTTCCTGCACACCAATAAGAGAATAAACTCTTTATTCTCTAAGGTAAAATAACCTTTTCACTGCTGAGCCCTGTGCAGCTGCATTTTCTGGCACTCTTTGAACAGTGACACTTCAAAGGGAACCTATTGTATCAGGAACAGAATAGAATGCAACTTGGGAAATGGATAATTCCTGTGTCTTTGGTTCACTTTAGGGAACAAGCAGAAGTGATTTTGTCCTTAAATAACTCAGAAAGTTCACATGCTGCAGAAGTAGCAGAAAGAACTCAGGGGCTCTTTGATTCCCTATATCATTTTATTTGGGCTCTTTCTTCACTTGCCAGTGTAATCCAGTAGATGATGCTCCTGAAATACCACACTAAGCCTCTAGGGGACTCAACCCTGGACTAGAGCAGCAATGGCTACAGAGGCTCAGGACTCCCTTCCCCAGAGAGACTAGAGCAGGACTGGCCTTAGGGAAAATGGTGTCCTTGACAGGGGTGAAAGTAAGATGGTATGGGCCAGTACAGCGTACTGGTAAAAAGTGGCTGCCTCTACCGGCTGTACCGCTTACTTTAAAGCGCTGCTACGGCAGCACTTTACAGGACCTTGCATAAAGTGCTGATGTGGCTTTAATGTCCCTGCCCATTTTGCCCTGCCCCAGCCGCTGATGGGGGGCAGAGGCAAAAAGAAGCAGCTCTCCTGGGGCTGGCAATTTAAAAGGGCCCAGGACTGCAGCTACTGCTGCTACTGCCGCAGCAGCTGGAGCCCCAGGCCCGTTAAATTGCTGCTGGCAGCACGGGCTGGCTGGGGGACGCTGACACTCCAGCCCCACCCCTTCTGCCTGAGGCTCCACCCCTTCCAGGGCAGGGACAAAGCTGCTCCCCCACCCCATACAAGTAAGAGAGAAATTTTACTTTCACCTCGGTCCTGGGAGAACTTGTATTTTGGTGCCCCTGGCCCCCACTGCCTCCCCCCTGGCCCACTGCTTCCCTGGGCTTGGGCTCCCTCCCCCATTGCCCCTAGGCCCCACTGCCTCACCCAACCCCAAGCTCCCTTCTGCAGCCTTGCACCCCAGGCCTGCCCCACTCCTTGTCTCTTGCCCATGCACCCCCCTAACCATGGCACCCTGGACTGTCACCAATGTCACCCACACATAAGACAAGCCCTGGCCTAGGGTCCAGGGTGGAGAGAGAACTTGTTGGCAACACTATGAATCATTCATAAGCCAGAACTCAGAGACAAACGGTTCAGTTTTACTTTTGATTTTTGGCTGTGTCTGGATTGTAACAGGAAGAGAGTATCAGAGTAGGGAAGACCCGTCTACCTTCCACATTCCTATCCAAGAGAAGACTGAGTTCTTGGGGATTTCTAAGACATTGAACTGTGCTATCTCAGCAGAGGCCAGAGAGGCTGAGTAGAGTCATGGTCGAGCTACCTAGAGCCAGCCTAACTGCACACTGAAATCCAGTCCAGAGAGCCATAGGATGATCTTACTATCTGTGACCAGGCTCTCAAGGGGGTCCATGCTGAGGTTGCTCAATTAAAGCAAACTGTAAAGAACGGTGCAGACAATCCCCAAATCTAGTGGTTATTGCAATACTTAGATTCCCCAAGCTAGCCACAAAACAGCTTCTGCAATACCTTACTGGTTATATAGAAGGAAAAACACAGTTCTCTTAAAAACAACCCAATCTTTGGGCTCCCTTCCAGACATCCAAGTCAAATATGGAAGTTCTTCCAATCCCAAAGGATCACACACATTACCTCCCAGGTTAATGAATATTTCAGATATTACCCAAATACACGCTTACAGACAATTATTTTAAAATAATTTTTTGTTTAGTTAATAAGAGAGAATATTAGTTAAAAGATCATTATATGCACAGACATGAGTACAGTTCTGAGATCGGTTTCACAGTAGAGATGGTGAGCTTTAGAGTTGCAAAGACTTCTTAGAATTAGTTCATAGGTTCAGTCCAATGTTCTATATCAGGGAGATCCAGATGTGACTGGAGATCTCAGTTTTATGACTCAAACTTCCCTGAATAAAGCTTAAGCAGATCTGAGATGAAAGGATCAGGGCCTAAGAGTCCTTTATACAGTTCCTGAGCAGCAAGGAGTTCTTGGATGAACAGTAGGCTTTTGAAGTAAGCTTCTGTTTTCTAAACATCACTGGCAATTAACTACATGGATTAACATAAGGTCATTTATCCATGATGCAGTTTATAGACAGTTTACCCAAACTTTGAAGAGACATATAGACAATAGCATTATTTCATCCAAATTTTATCTAAATGCTAATATTTCCTTTTGATCTCTGAATTAACAGAATACAGCACTAGACAGGAACTGCTTGGTTACATTGTTAACCTCTAACAAGATATAGTAAACATAGACTACTATAATCACTATCTTCTTCCAATTCTTTAACAATATTAGTTTACATTTCAAAGTTCTAGCCCTAATTACCATTCTGGCAGCTCCTTGGAGCCCTTTCTAAGCTAGTGATCTCACCATTGCTACCACAGGTGGACTTATTTGTGGAAAGCTTTAGCCAAAAATTCCTAGTGTAAACACAGTCTCAAAGGGCTCAATCCTAAAGCCATTATTCAGGGCTAATTTCACCCTTCAGTTGCCCTCTGTTTTAATTCAGACCTTACTCAGGGAAAACTCACACACTCAAAAGATCATTTTAAAATATTTGAATAGTAGTAATGACATTGCCACCTAGAATTTCCTGGGGATTAATAATTAGATGGGTTAATGGCCTGAAGCGGTGACTTGAGCTGTAAAACTCCTCCCCGCCAGTTGTTAATCCCTGGGAGACGTCCAGCACCTTGATAGTTATTGCTCCAATAAATTACCATAGTACATAATTCATTCCAGCCCATCTCTTTATCAAACATAATAAGTAGTTTTGCATAATCTACAACTGCTTGAAGTACACAATTATTCAGGAGCAGGACACTTCATTTCATGTTCACTAATTATGATTCCTTTCTTCAGCATAGCTATTTCAGAATAAAAGATGTGAAAGCATAGGGGATGAAAATACCTAGGGAAAATAGAATATTATCCATTGTTATAAATGTGTGCAGGGCGCTTGCAAGACAATTGTGTCTTTTGTTTATAAACTGCATTTCACATCCATTTTCCTCTTTTGATTAGAAAGTGCATTCATTCTAGCATTGTCAGTTGCCTCATTTACGAAAAAGATTAGAAAGTGTAGGAAACCAGGATATTACGATACATAAAATATATTATCTTAATCACAGCTCTTAGGGTTTTGTTAGAAATGTCTGGACTAGATCTTAAGATCTATTAGGGCCCCTTTGGACCGTTCTCTTGGCACACAGGGAACTTATAACTATGCTAAGTGGGAGACATGGGTGGAGTGTGGGGGCATCACCTCCCCCAAAGTGGATATGTTGCAGAGGTGATTCATGGGGGAAGCTCCCCGATTTCTCCCTTAGCCATGCTTCCTCCCCACGGTGGAATGTTTTGGGCAGAGAGGTGGGAAGCAGTGACCAGCAGGAACAGAGTGTGGAGTTGTTGCTTCCCTTCCCCCCGCCCCCCGCAGCTTGCTAGGGGGAATTGGAGGAAGGTTGTGGGGGGACGACCAGTGACACAAGCCAGGTGCTCTCTGCTAGCAGATCAGTTTCCCCTTCAAGGGCTGGGTAAGGGGAGGGCAGGAGGGCAGCAGCCTGTTTCCAATGAGCAGAGCCAGGCAGCTGAGATGCTTCCCAAGTGTGGTGCAGTGTACAGCCCAGCGAGGGACATTACTCCTGGGAGAACTGGAATTCTGCACCTTGCTCAGTTGCTAGTCCACAGGGTGGGGGGTGGGGGGCAATTCCTCTTCCCTTGCACAGAGCAGCTGGGCCAGGGCCAGGTCAAAACCACGTCCAGGAACCTCTACAGCTGCATGAAGCTCTGTACCCTCCCCTCACTTCCTGCTCCCACCACTCCTCTGCCATGGAGGTGACTCTCTGTACAGGGAGTTGCCCCCCATCTACTCAACCCTGTGCATCCAGACCTCCCCCACCCAGAACCCCCCCATACGTCTCTCCACGCTTGAGTCCTTGCTGAGGGTCACCCTCTGCATCCAGAGCCCAATCCCACCAAGCCCCACTCCCAGATCCCCCACTAAGCCTCACCCCTCCCCACCTCTTGCTCCCCCAAATATAAGAGTCAAACTATGCCTATGGCAGGGGACATAGAATGGGGAGGGGGGCTGATGGAGAGCTGAATATATGGGCCCCACACTATCCCTTCCACACCCTACCCACAATGCAGAGCCATGTCAGAGGGACATGCCAGGGAGAGATGAGGTGTGGCCAGCATATGCTTCACTCTGACAATGCCCCCTGGCATAATGTTCACACAGGGCAGCCCAGAGGATTCGGGGGGCTGCTGTCTTCCCCGGCACTTCGACAGCGGATTCCAGGGCAGAAGGACCCCCTGCCACCAAAGACCCAGAATGGAAGAAGCCCTGGGGGCCTGGGCCCCGCGAGAGTTTTCCGGGGCTCCTGGAGCAAGTGAAGGACCCCGCTCCAGGGGCTCTGAAAAACTCTCTTGGGAGCCCCTGCGGGGCCTGGGGCAAATTGCACCACTTGACCCCTCCTCTGGGCGGCCCTGTGTTCACATGGGGACTGCCGTAAATTACAGTGGTGGCAAGAACCACCCTCCTGTTGCCACCAGGATCAAGGGAAATTGGGAGGATCAGAAAGATGGTGGAAAGTCATCTTTGATCCTCACCCTACGGTGTGCCAAGTGCTCCTAGCAAGACCTCATTCAGCAAGATTGCAGTCTGGCTGGCTGGCTGCTATTATAGGACATATTGAATGGCCCTCTAATATAGTGATGAATCACAGAGAGAAAACTAAAGGCCTTAAAAGCTTAATGGACAGTTTCCCCTGTAGCCTCCTAGTGGACGGCACTTAGGGGCTGTATTGGGAATGACTGGGTTGACCTTTAATTTTTAACTGTCTAAGGGCAGTTCTACACTTAAAACGTTGCAGCTGCACTGATGCAGTGGCGCTGCTGTAGTGCTTCAGTGAAGATACAGCTATGCAAACAGGAGAGTGTCTCCAATTGGTTCAGTTAGTCCACCTCCCCCTGGCATAGCACTGTCCACACTGGGGGTTAGATCAGTATAACTGCGCTGCTGATGAGTATGGATTTTTCACATCCCAGTTATACTGATGTACGTTTGTAGTGTACACCTGGCCTCAGTGTTTTTGTGCCATCCCCAGCCCAATCATGGTTTCAATCTCTGGGCATTACTCTGATACAAACAAATAATGGATTAATAGATTGTAAGGCCTGAAGAGACCATCATGATCATCTAGTCTTACCTCCTACATAACATGCTGTACACAGTGAGTCACCTCTCACATTGCTGCCTAGTGGTCAGGCAGGGGTTCCAGATCTCGCCTCCTGCACAGGGGTAGTGGGGGCTGGGCCTTTGAATAATCAAGGTCCACTCCAGTAGGCCTCTCGCCTCAGGTGAAGACCCCTGGTGTTATGCTATCTGTTGAGTGGGGTGCCCAGACCCACCTTCTCCACTGAGCTCTGGTCCAGGGCCCAACAGTGGGGGCTCCCTGGACCACTTCCTACCATTGTCGCTGTTGATGGCACCAACATAAAGCCCTTCTCTCAAGTCTCTGACCTGCACACCCAGTCACTGCTCTTTCATAGGTTCTCCTCTACTCCATGTAGTGAGGCCTCAGGCAAGGTGCTGCTGAGGCAATACTTTGGCCCTCTGAGCTCAGGTCCACCTTCCACTGCCTGTTCCCTTCTGAGTTGCTCTTCTCCCCTTTCAAAGCCTTGCCTGCAACTTCTGCTGGCCCTATAGACATGGCTGGGTGGAGCTTCCTGGGCCCATAGCTGCTCTTTAACCCCTTGCTCTCCAGAGTGGGGTTCGTAAACCCCACCACACACTGGTCATAGAATTTCACCAAGTAGTTCTTTGCATCAAGCAGATTACTTTTAGTTGAGCTAGGGATATGTTTTAGAAAGACATCCAATCTTGCTTTAAATGACTTCAAGTAATGGAGACTCCCTAAGTAACTTATGCTAATGGAGAATTACCTTCACTTGTTAAAAATATATATCTTATTTCTTATCTGGAAGGTGAAGCTAGAAATTCTGACACGACTGGATTTTGTCAGGCCTTTCTGTGCTAGATTGAAGAGCCTTCTGCTATTAGAAATCTTCCCCCTTGTAGGTATTTATAGACAGTAATCAAATAACATCTTAAGCCTATAATAATAATGCACCCTTTTCTTTCTGCCAACTCCAGTAAATAATCACCCTTTGCTCCCTAGAAGGGTATGACTGTCCAATGGAGACCCACCAACAGGTCCAACCCGAACAGGGGCTAATCTGTACAACCTACCACTAGTGCACCTACAGCCATCGCCTCCATGTTCAGAGTACACAGTATTAGTATTTCACCTAATATCAAAAAGGAACTGATGTACCACAGCTCTCACTGTGACACCCTGTGATGGAATTAGTTACATTACATAACTCCTCAGACACCAGTCTTGGGAGATTAGAAGACAGCCGCCATCCCAGCACAGTCAAACTTTATGAGCTCCCAAGAAGTCTCTCTCTAGGTGATAGAAGGGTTGAACTTTTGAGAAACAGTAAAGTGTAGCCCATGGAACTAGCTTTAGCATTTATTTTATTCAGCAGTAATACAAAGAATCTACAGTCCTGTATCCTGTAAGATATTGGCTTCAGCAGTTAGCATAAGACTTGAGGCCTATGAACTTTGGCACAGATAAATAGCCTAACAGTCATCCCTATGTTTTGGGGAACTGGGAATAGAGTGTGTAAGGGGAAGTTTGTCTATAAGGACACCAGCCAACCACAGGAACATGACCTAAAACCAGCTTTTGGATATTTTAGGATGGGAACATCTGCAGATGTCTGACCACAAGAGGGCCATGGCAATGAATTGACATATATAATAAGTTGTGATCATTAACTTGGAGAAGGGCACCCCAATATTAGTAGGGTGAGTAAATACAAATAATGAATAAGGAAGAAACCCTTACTGAAGACGCATTAGGCATAGTGGTGTCAGCATAACATATTATAAAAGCTGTATCTCAGCCTGTGGACAGTAGGAGAGAGAGATGTAGCTCTTAGGAGGTGCCGGGATGAGGAGGAAAGTGATGGTGATGAGGAAGATAATAGCCAACATGTCAGGTTGCTCTGAAGGGGCTGGTGTGAGTATATGGATGTTCAAATCTACCTTACTGAGTTAGTGTGTTTGTGACTTTGCTAAATATATTAATAAACTATTACAAATACAGAAGAGTTCCTAAAGTGGGAGTGTTGCACCTGAGCATATCAGGATTTCCAACTGAACAGTAATTTTAATAATAGTGGGCCTGATCTTGGGCCAAGAACCTCTCAAACCTCAGAGTGATATCTGGGAATTGTTAAGTAATCAATATAATAAATACACAGTTCATAGATCAGGCTACAAGAGTGAGTCTGTAAATTGATAGGGTCAAAAAAGTAAACTTGCTAACTGAACATGTACATAAAAACAGAACAGTGAGCTGTCTCTACAAGAGTTTGTTGGCCAGGCAAGGGAAGAGGGTACATGATGACCTGTGTGGAAATGAATGAGTAATGAACTTCTGCTCCATCTTATTTTTTGTGCTGATGAAAATGCCACAGAAATGACCCATGGAAGGAAGGGTGATGTCATGGAAAAGTCACAGACTTCCTATTAGGTGAAGTCATTTAGTCTATCCTGTGCCTCACTTCCCCATTTTTTAACCGGGGTATTACTTATCTATCTCACAGGGGAGTTATGAGGATAAAATCCATTTAGTTGATTGTAAGGCACTCAGGTTCTGTGGTGACAGGGCCCATATAATTGAAGTACCTAAACAGGAGAAATGAAGAATAAGTAAATCCATCCCTGAATTCAGAAGGGATTGATTAAAGGTTTAAAACACTATGTGGGATTTTTGCTTCATTCTCCCTTCTCTATTTCATCCCTACATGTTACCAAAAAACCTAAAACATTTGCACTTGGATGGGTGCCTGGGTTAGAGAATCTCATTATCATCCGCATTCTTACCTCAGAGACTGCTCAAGACTGTCTAGGAGATTCTGCAAAGACAGCCACAAAGTAAAAAAGAAATACTATCTTCATTAAACAAGTCTTTTGAGAAACTATACTATCTATTCTGTGGACATGAGTCTCCAGGGCTGTCAATCCAACACTAGACCTGGTGACAATTAATGAAAAGCTTTTTTCCCCCATTGAAAACTTGGCTTCTTTTTTTCCCCTCTCTCTCTCTTTAGTGACGAATTTCACAAAAGACTAGTATCTTTAAAATGTCTTTTTTTTAACAATTTTATTTACAAGTATTTTTAAAATCAACAGTTGTGGACATCTTATATATCCTCAAATCATGGTTTAAAGACTTCAAGTTACACAGAATTCACCATTTACACTAGTTTAAACCTGCAAGTGACTCTAAGTGAATTGTTTTGTGTGGTAGTTCTGCAGAAAGATAAACAGATGCTGGACCACTGTGCAAGAGGGGACGTGGCCATCCAATAGTGGGATGGAGAGGAAAGGATTCTTTGCTACTACACTCTGGGTTATCAGCTTGCTGACTTCCAGCATTCTGAACAACTGGAGGAGCTAGTCTTCAGTTTCAGGTGGATCATCTATAATAGATGATCTTCCTGAATCATGGTAGAACTGATATAATATTCATAAACCATTCCTAGTATAGCTTTGAATGTTTTTACTGAATTCACTTCACCAGCATCCTTTGTCAGCTGGTTCCACTGTCTGTTATAATTATAAAGTTCTCTCTGACATTTAACCGTATTGTTCTATGTTCTAGTACAAGTCCATTACTTCTTCTGTTCTGAATGACCCATGAGAATAGCTAGCCCTTTGACATTTTCTATTTATTTTGTAGGCAGTTAGCATGTGTCTTCTAAGACATCTTTTCTTCAGACTGAACATGTCTGATTCTCTCACTCTTTCCTCACAGATCAACTTTTTCCAAACCTTTTAGCAAATTTGCTGCTCTCCTCTGAACTGTCTCCAGATGTCTATCCTCTCTGAAATGTGATGACTCAAACTGAGGGCAGTGCTGCTAGTGAGGCCAAAGCAGTACTCTATTCCATAGAGTGGAATAAATATCCTGCTTGATTTGTGTGTGGTACTCCTATTAATATAACCCAATACAGCAATCATCTTTTTTGCAACAGTGTCAGATTGTTGACTTGACATTTAATTTATCATCCAATTTCATTTCTAGAGACTCCTTCATGGTCCCACTAAACTGTCTACCTCCCACGTTACATTTTTTTCTATGCTTGATTGTTCACCCCTACATGAATCAATTTTCATTTGTCTTTACTGAATCTCAGCTTATTGCTTTTAGACTATTTCTCCGATTTAGCAAGAATTCAGTGTATTGTGTTTTAATTCTGTTCTCCAAAGTAAGTGCAGTCCCTTCCAGCTTCTCATTAATGTACACTTCATACTATCCTCCAAATCATAAACGAAATATTTCATAGTATTGTACTCAGACCGGACGTATAGGACCCTGAACTCACTTTAACACTGAATCATAATTACTCTGTGTTTAATTTCTTAAATAATTGTGTATCTCTCCAACTTAGACTTGTTCCACTAATTCATATATCTAATTTTCATATGAGCTTTTCATGTTTTCCACATTAATTGCCTTAGAGGCCAAACAAGTCTCTTAGATGAGGAACCAGCTGCAATCAACATTTCCACCCCAAAAAGATTCCACACACAGACATGCTAAAAAAAGAAAAGGAAAGAGTTGTTGGCCAGCAAAATAGAACAGAACATACAAAAAAAACCCTCTACTGTTCATACACAGAATCTGCCACCTTTCCTTCTTCCAGTCCATTTTGAATGCCATTGCCAAATCCATCATCTTCTGACATTCAGACCATGCTCACCCCTTTAGCATCCTGCACTAGCTTATGGGAATTGCCTTAGTGTGATAGCAACCCCCCATATCACTACATCTCCTATCTTTTCTTCCTAGTAGACTAGGCATCGTAGTCTTCCATTCAAAGCACCACCCAGAGATAAGTCTGAACAGCAAAAACTACTTCTCTTCTCAGTCACCATCTTTCCTGTCCCCCAGAGCATTGACAGGAGAGCTACCCACTCAAAGATAGAGTTACCAAAGGAGAATTTACTCTGCCTAATCTAAGATTTTCCTACTCCTTGTTGTATTACTCCTGCCCTCTTTATTATTCATCAGGTCCAAACCAATAAAACTGGCCTGCTCCCGAACCTTCTTCATCAGCCTCCTAAAGACAGCTGAAGCCCATGCAGCGAGCAAATTATCACCGAGAGAATTGCCTTACCACTCAAGTCTCTTTTAAACATCCACTCATTTTATGCATATGCAGCCCCAGTGACTAGGCTACACAGAGTTCATCTCTGTCATGGGGTCTTACCACACTGGCACCTCCTGCTGGGCATTTCAGGAATTAGCTCAGTCCCGGAGGGCACCCCTCAGGTGGTGGTGGTTCTTCTTCTGTCCTCACCTCCGCCTGCAGGCCCATTATGGCTCCTTTCTCTCAGCATCTGCTTCGTGGCACAACCCTCCAGCCACGTCACCATCCATTCGCCCCCCCTCCCAGGAGGACTCCTTCAACAAGAGTTGAGCTACTCCTCACAGTGTCTTGGTAGTCCACCCCTGGGCTGCTCCTTTAGCAGCTGGGGGCGAGGGGGAGGTACACCAGGCCTGCCCTCTACTCCCAGTCCAGGGACTGTGCAAACGGCAGCTTCCTGCTGCCTCTTCCTTCCAGCTCACTGTCTCTATTCCCTGGGCCACTTTCTCACATCCTCAGTTCCTTCTACTCCTGCCTCTGGCTCCAGCTCCTTTGCCTTCTTCCTCAGGCCTTGATCCTGTAAGTTCAGACAGCCTGTCAGGAGCCCTTTATGAAGCCAGTCTTCTTCCTAGGGCTCCCTACAGCATACTAATCCACTCTGCAGCTTCCTTTTATATGGGCCATCTGGGCCCTGGTTGGCTGGTCAAGCCACTACCCTAATTGTCTGCAGCCTTCCCCCAACTGGCTGTTTCCCCTGCAGCCACTCCTTTGGCTGCCTGCAGCTCAGCCTCCCCAGGCTGGTTTTAACCCTCTCAGGGCCAGGTTGGGGCAGGTGCCCTGTCACAATCTCCAACAACCTTTTCTCCCACCACCACCCCAGCTGGAGCATGAGTCTTCCTCACAATGCATATTCCCCAGATATCAAAGCTCTCTTATTATTGTCTAGCCAGCAAAGTTCAAGTTTTTTCCCCCATCCATAAGGATCTTCTGCCTGTTCTGTGATCCCACAGTTCTTGTCCATCTGACCATCCTCCATTCAGAAGCTAGTTATTAAGAGCTAGATTGTCACAGGCTTTCCTTGGAAGGAGCAAGGCATCCCTTACTCACCTGCCCAGATTGTGACTCCAGCTATTGGGGGTGGAGCAAAAAAGGGGGAAGGGGAAAGAACAATGATTAGTTCCCCAATACACCTCCCTATAAAAAAATGGTTAGCGAGACTCTGGAGACAGGTAAGGGGTAAGAAAAGCATTGGCTCTGCCCCATTACCAGCCACAGTAGCTGGCTGAGCATACATTGATGGATAAACTGCTCCATGAAAAGAGGTGAAGCAACTCACGCTTCCCAGCGAGCAAAGTAGGAACAGGGCAGGCATTATGACTGGCTGGGTCACAATCTGATCTTGGGTCTGCTCCTGAGGTAGTGCAACTATGCATAACTGCACTACCCTTTACTCAGAGCAGATTGTAACATTACAATCTAGCCCTAAAGCATGATTCCTGCTGTGAGCAAAGCCTTCTGGGTTGTCACAGAGGTAGGTAGGAAGCTGTATGACTGGAATGAGGACACAGCAACAGGACTTCTAGAGTAAGTGAGGTTCTAGGAGAAACACAGTATATACCATAACAGATCAAAGCAATGGTCCACCTAGTGCACCTAATCCTAAATCTGACAGTGACCAATACCAGATGCTTTAGAGAAAAGGACAAGAAACCCTATGCATAAAAATTATGTGATACCATATCAAGTAGTCAGCAGTTGTATCATCTTGGGAAGCACAAAGTTTTATATTCCCAAACTTTGTCCATGATGTTCAAATGAATTTAAGAAAATATGTCCTTTCTCCCTTAGAACCAGTCATTGCCCAAACAATTTGGTACACAGAATAAATGTAATTTGTGGGATTAAACTGATTGTACTTTAGAGCTGAATCACTTGTTCCATTGCATCTTTGAAGAAAGATTTCAAATTGTGAATTATCTTAATACCTGTCATTTATGACAATGCTTTTATTTTCTTCAAGAGTGACTGGAATTGAAAGCAGTTAGAACAGGATACTATATTCGTTGAATGTACCTGGAAGATATTCCTCAACTGAAGAGGTCAAATGGTGAAAAACAGTACTGAATTTACATAATTCTGATATTGTTGCCAAGTTGCCATTAAGTTAGTGCTCTTGGATTTCAGATACCTGCACAAAAATAGTATATGAAATGTCTTCAATAAAAATCTTTGTTTTCCTCAATAAGAGTGTCTGAAAACAACCAATTAATGTTTTTTTCCCCTAAAAAATAATGCTTATTGACATCCTATAGTATCAGCTTCATGGGCTTTGCTTTTTGACCGAGTAAAAGTTCACTGAGTCATGACTTCAAGGGCCAGTTATGAAACTCTTATTGATGCTGAATAGACCTGATTTGTGCCACTGACGTCAGTGGTTCCATTCATGGAGTGAAGTACTATTCTCTCTGAGTAAGGGCATCAGAAACTAGCTCTAAGTGACACTTGGCCAGCATGAGGATGTTGCAGTACTAAGCCAGATTCTACTAAATTCACTGAGACAGTCAGACATAAATACTACGAAATAAATTGTGCCCTGACACTGGCCTCTAGCATCCCAATCAAGGTCAATGCACAGATGTTGCCCAGTGGAATTCTGCCTCATGACTAAGACATGTGATATGACATATGTCCGTTTTTACCATGTTAAGCCCACTGGTCATTCGCTGCCTATACTTGGGGCCAGCTTTTACCATCAATGAGGAACAAGAAGGGGCCCCATCAGGAATTCTGGCACACAGACAGAGGACCCTTGTATTATTTGACTGACCCAGTGTGCACCCCTTCACTTTGTAGGGCAGTGGGAGAGGGAACAAGGCCATGGCCCTGAAGGCTAGAACCAACAGCACCAGCCTGGAGCTGCCACTGAATTCCCTCTGTGGCATTGTGCCAGCCTCCTACACTTGGGCACAAGGAGTGGGAAAAGCACTTTGCATTCTCTCCCCCACGTTGTGCACTGAGGAAGGGCTGGGCACTATCTTGCCCTACACAGTTCCAGTGGTACCATTAAATACACTGAAATGCCATTTAAAATCAGCCAGACTTTTCTCCATTAAATCTGACAAGTAACATGCATATCACCTAAGGAATGTGCATGTTAGATCCAGAGTGTTCTGTAACCAAACTTTCTTTGAAATCCACGGGACTGTCTGTCATACAAATATACTTTACATAATCCAGTGTATCATTTGGAAATTTAGATTGTTGTAAGACACACTAACAGCAGAAACTGTGGCTGGTTGACACCCGTTCCTGAAATGTAAATGTCTGAGCAATAAGAATGTTAAAATTTCCAAACAAGCTCTTCCTCTTTCCAAAGAGCTAGACAGTCCTACAAAGAAATTAACCTGATTTTATACAAACATGCACTCTCCTGCTACTCCCCAGTGCTTGAATAGGGAAAGGCATATTTTAAAGTGACTAGTCTAAAAATACTGCTTTCCCTTCATACTTCTGCATCGTCACCAGTGCCTACTGTCCTTGGCTGTAAAATCTCAACCTGATTAACAAATGGAGTTGAACAAAGAGGGACTGCTCTTCAGCCTTTCCCTGTTGCCTCCAAGCCACAGAATCCATGTGATCTCAGCCCTCCCGAGTGTTCACAAAGTTACCATTGCAGTGGGTTCTCATTGGCTCTGCAAAGACACCAATCACTGAGCGCACCTGGAGACTGAACTATGCTCTGCTCGCAGGATCTAATTGGCCTTTCCAGTTCACGCTGGAGGCACAGTGGGAGGGGGAAGTAGCTGTGCCTATGAAAAGTGACTGATCTTTTGGCCTGTCAGTAACAGCATCTTTTCTGAGCACAAAAACTCAGGCACCTAAATACCATTGACAATCTGGGCCAAAGTCCTTCTCAGCCCCTACATAAAAACTGATTTGAAAAATCTCAGCCCAATTAATGTATTAATCTAAAAAGACAAACACTCTTTTCCCAAACGCTAACTATACCACTGCTCCCACATCCTTTAGAAAAGAAACGCCAGCATCGGTTTCACCTTTCCTTGTCATCCAATAGCTAACTGCCACCTCCTACATCAACCCTCACCAACAGCTTCCATGAAAAACCAGAGGGCAAGAAAATAGGAATATTTACACAAGTCTCTTCTATGCTAAATTTAAAAAAATATATAGCCTGATTATAGAACTTTTATTCACATGTAGTGCCAAGTATCTACTGTGGCTACTTGTGAGAATGAATGCTTATCAAGATGAATAAGCTTTGTAAGGTCAGGCCCCTAGTGCCTGATCCAGAGTTCACTGAAGTCAATAGACAAGCTCTCATTGACTCCATTAAGCTTCAGATTAGGCCCAATAAACAGCTCAGCTGCTCTACTTAACATCTCAGCAATTTCAAAACTAATCTTTCTGTGGGGAGGGATGTTTAAATATGAGAAACTATCAGCCCTCTTTAAACACTGTCACTGATGTAAGATTTCTCTTCTCCAAATATTTGGTACAAAGCAAGCATCTCAGATGCTGCAAATGATACCTATTATGTACAAGGCAAGGGGTGGAGCGTGAGGGAGAATTAAGGTCAATGTCTTAAAATGATTATCTTGACAACTTGTGTGCCTCTAGATTCACAGATTTTTAAGCCCAGATGAAACCGCTATTATCATTTTATCTGACCTCGTGAATTACACAGGCCATAGAATTTCACCCAACTTGTGTTGAATGCATAATTTCTGGCTGAACTAGATCATATCTCTCAGAACTTCAGCCCTAAGCATGTTGAAGCAGTTGAGAATTAATCACTAAAACCATGTCTGTAATGGAAATGTTTATTGTCCTTTAACCTCAGTGATGCATCTTAAGGTAATTATAGCACTGGCCTGGGGTGATTTGCACGGGGAAACCTGGCTTGCATTGAAGGGACTGTGGGGGAAAAAACGCAATTTCCCGTGTCAAAATCAATTAATTAGGAGAGAAATGAGCTGAAGAGAATCCCTGCTGTTATATGTTTGCTACTTGATTCTACTGGATAATGCTTTAGTTTAAATTATATGAATCTTACCTGTAACAATCAATGTTTGCTCTGGGAAAACCTAATTCAGACATGACAAACCAAATAGTAAGTAAACCAATGTCCTAAAAATCATTTGGTCATGAAGTAACTCCCCCTTTTCAGTAACCGGCATGCACTGCATGGTGTTTCTAAATAATTATATGTTAATGACTAGAATAATTTAAGGGTGTAGATGAGAGCTGCGGAGTTAAAGAACAGTATTTAAGCAGGTTGGAAACCAGCACATTTGATCAAACTCCTTAACATTCCTGCTGAAGGATTGTGATTGTGTTATCAGTTCCAGTTGGAAGCCTGAAGCATATATTTATCTTGGTTAGCTATTTTAAGATGATGTTGTGGTGCTCATTTTAGTATCTTTAAATGCCTTCATGTAAACATACATGAATTTCTGATGATCAAGTTGTTATGGGTAAATCATAAGTATATGGCAGCTTTATAACATTGCCTTTGGGCTTGGCTACACTTGAGAGTTACAGCACTGGCGGTGGCTTTACAGCACTGTAACTTACTCCCCATTCACACTGGCAAGGCACATACAGCGCTGTATCTCCCTGGCTACAGCGCTGGCTGTACTCTACCTCGAGGAGAGGAATAAAGAGAACAGCACTGCTCTTGCAGCTCTGGGGTGCCAGTGTAAACAGTGATTAATCTTACTACGCTGTAACTGACCTCCAGGACCTTCCCATAATGCTTTTTAAGTAAAGATAACACTCTTTGTTTTATTGTGAACTTGGGGCTCCTGGAGCTGCTTATCTAAAAAACAAATACAGCTACTGTTTGCTCCAGCAAAGGCAGGCAGGGGGATAAATGTCTACAGCTAGTGTTTGCTTGAGGAGAGAAGCAGCCCGGAGGAGGGAAGGGAGGGTCCGTTTTGGAGCAGCTGCTTATCTGGTCTGAAGGCTATTTGCCTTTAGTAAATGAGAGAGGGGTGGGGGAAGGGGTCGAAACTTTTAAAATGATTGAAGGTTGGTGCTGTGTATCCAAGGCCGTCCTTAGGATTTATGGTGCCCTAGGTGAGATTATTAAACTGGTGCCCCTGTGCCTGTCTTGCTCTTAGAAACACAAACGTAAGCTTACAGTATTGGAAAACTTGCCACAGGCATGTTACTAAAACCAGTTTAACTTAATTAA
>NC_133769.1:43877380-43948507 GCF_003597395.2 Chelonoidis abingdonii | reverse complement strand
CAGAGCCGCCACCTCGCTACATCGACGTCCCCTGGACTAGATAGACTCACTGCCATTCGGGAGAGATCGCTCCCAACAGGGTACCAGATCCAGATGTCCCGATTATAGGGCCTCTCGACTTATTGGGCTTTGTCTATATAGTTACAGACCCCACCTAGGTGCAGAATAGCAGTTGAAAAATCAGAGAGGGAGGTGGGGGCCAAAAGTAGCCTAATAGTAAGAAAAAGACCAAAATGGGACTGTCCCTATAAAAGTGGACATCTGCTCACCACCCAAACCCCCTTCCTGATTTTCGCACATGCCTCTGGCTATCCCCAGCACCAACCGTTGTGACCATTCCAATTCTGCTGCCTGCGAGAGATGAGTACTTTCACTGCATTTCCTCAGCATAGGCAAGCCAGCCTCACCTCCCCCGCAGCACCGTCACCCCAACACAGCCCTGATACCTCAACCAGGGAAAGTAGTCAACACTCATCCAGGTGACATAAGGCGGCAGTTGTAAATAATTTTTGTTGGTGCCACCAAAATGGGTGGTGCCCGCCCCCACCTCCTACCGCCCCAACAGCGCCCTGTAAGCCGAAACAAGAAGCACAATGCTCGCTAGCCCCCATGTCTTCCACGTTAAGGTATAATAGGAGTCAGCACATTGCCTTGGCCTCAATATACGGATTTAATGGATCATTTTGCCAACTGTAGAAAAGTGGGAAGTTTGATCTTCTCTGAAACGGGTGGTGCTTTCAAGTTTCCACTGCAAGGTGCCAGTTGAAGACTGGGGACAAGAGATCAGAAAGCCCAGAAGAGACATCAAAGGCTAGAGAGGAGTGTCAATTTGGAGCTGGCTGGGGAAAATGGGGGAAGGCCCATAAACTTGGTCTGAGGCTATTCTTCACCTAATTGGATTTATCTCATGATGGGTTCCTGTTTCTGGTTATCCTATCTATTGTTTTTTTGTTATCTTTTTTTTTGTATGTTTTGTTTTGTGTTTTTTTTTTGTTTTTCTTGTTAACGTCTTCTCTAATAAACCTTAGTAGAAGCTGGCTGCGAGATGCGACGTCTTACTGCTAGAGTTGTCAATGCAGGACCTCTGGTTGCCCGCAGGACCTGCCTGGAGCACACTCGGGAAAGCGACAGTAGGAAGGCATGCGAAGCTCTTAGGTAAAACCCGTGAAAGGTGTAAGCGTCTTGCCCTGGAACCGTCTGCGCAAAGAGAAGAGCCCCCCAATCCTGCAGTGGCTGAAAGGAGTAATTTCAAAACCATCCAGCTCCCCCTTCCACACAGCACTTCCTGGAAAGTCCAAACAGCACTGACACCAACTCCTCTGGCCTTGTCTCTTTGGAGGCATAGGAGCCACCTGATCCTTTGTTCTCGCAACAACCTTCAATGGCACCACATGACAGAGATGGCCCATGGACCATCAGTGCCCGAGACAGGTTCGGCCATGTCCTGTGCAGAGGGCAATCACAGCTGCACTAGGGCTCCTACAACAATCACACACCCTATCCCACCATCTAGAATCTGAGAAATGCATAGTGGGAATACGAGGCACCCACACAGTATCAAGAAAACAAAGAAACATTCCTCACTGTTGTAACACCTGGATAGTTTAAGAAAAGCCATGAAAATAACAGTAATTGTGCGAACAAATGAACTACCAAAACTGACCATTCAAAATTTAAGTTGGCACATTTCCCCTTGAGGGAGGCCGGATTGGGGCTGGATGAGGGTTCACAGTGCAGCAGTGTAGGTCAGTGGGGCCTGGGGGCCAGGCCTGGTGGGGCAGGGCTGGGATAAAGGAACTCGGGACCAACAGCGCCGCCAGGCTAGGGCCAGAAGACTCTCCCCCTCTCCCCTACGCAGGAAACAAGCTCCAGGGAGGACCCCTCTCTCCCTCCCCTCCCCACCCCTGCACACTCACTCTGAACCACGGTCACTGAACATGAGACTCTGTCAGGTCCAAAAGCCCACTCGCCTCCCTATGATGGTATCAAGGGCAGGGGGTGCCATCATTGGCCCCCACCCTTCCGCCAACCAGTGCGAGGGCGCGGGGGAAGAGCTCCAAAAGCATGTGCCCCTCCTCCCCACCCCTCCCTCTTCCCCAGCCCCCGCCCTAACGAATGTCTTATAGCCTAGGTACAAAAGCAGCACAAACAAAGGAGAATACCACTGCGTTTTCATCAAAATCGAGAGGGCAGGGAAGCTCCGAGGAGGGGGCAGGGGAGAAACCCCAGCTCCAAATATTGGTGGAGCACAATCCCCAGCTTTGAATATTCCTGGTGCTTGAGCACCGGCTCGAGCCCATATAAACTTCCACCCCTGCAGGTGAGTTCCTTCTCCCAGCCCTTCCCAGCAGCCAATCACCTCCTTCAGACTGTGCTGCATTCAGCTCTCTCCAGGACCCAGCAGCCTTGCTCTAACATGCTCCACTGCTTCCCCTCTGGTGTCCCCAGACCTTTTGGTGCCCTAAGCGGCTGCCTATTTTGCCTATGGCTAAGGACGGCCCTGTGTGTATCTTCAAGTCATTAGAACTTGCAAGGCAGGGAGCTGAGAACGTCAACTCCAAAAATCCACTCTCTCTGTCTCCCCCACGCTCCCTGTCACCTCACCCCCATCCCCGTCTTTTGAAAAGCATGTTGCAGCCACTTGAATGCTGGGATAGCTGCCCATAATGCACCACTCCCAACACCACTGCAAATTCTGCAAATGTGGCCACACTGCAGTGCTGGTAGCTGTCAGTGTGGGCACACTGCAGCGCTTTCCCTACACAGCTGTACAAAAACAGTTTTAACTCCCAGTGCTGTACAGCTGCAAGAGTAGCCAAACCCTTTGTATTTATATACACAATCTTTATTGGCTTAGAGGCAAAGGTGAATTAAAAACATTCTCAGTTAATTTGGTCCCTCAAAAAGGGGACGAACTGATAGCTCCTGACAAGACCCTGACAGAGTACAGGCTGGTGATATGCTAATATTCTCATACAAATCTGTATTTCTAACCTGTAACACACCTATTAGTTCATTTCATGGCCTCTCTGGAACAAACTGCCAATCATGCTTACTGGGGTGAAATTGTGTGGAAGGGATAGACAATTTGTCTGGTGTAATGAGGTAACCGCTGTAGAGGAAGACTTTCTTGCCTACTTTCTCTGCCTGTTCTGCTGTTTTATCTGCTTTAGGCATTTACTGCTAGATCCTAAAGTCCTTTCTCCAGCAAAACTCCCATTCACCTTAATGAGAATTTTGCTTGGGCAAGCTCTGTGAAATTGGATCCTTAATGTATATCATACATTTGCAATGTTTTTAGAGCATATGTACTTCAGCACATATAATTTGCTAGGTTTGTGACTATTCCCAGGACCGGTGCCAGTGTTTTTGGCGCCCTAGGCGCACGGCCATTTCGTCGCCCCGCGCACTGGTCCCGCGGCTCTGGTGGACCTGCCGCAGGCGTTCCTGCGGAGGGTCCACTGGTCCCATGGCTCCAGTGGAGCTGCCGCAGGCGTGCAAAATGCTGCCCCCCAACAATCCTGGCACCCTAGGCGATTGCCTACGTCGCCTAAATGGAAGCACCAGCCCTGACTATTCCTTCCAACTTTTTGGCTGTTTTCCTCCCAACCTCTTTCCCAAACTTGGTATAAACTAGCAGCAAGGGACTGTGATTTGGTAGTTTACACACGTATCTTGAATTTGCAATTTATTCTGAACCACAATTTAAATAGCCACATGATTTTCTCTTACATGACATTATAAATCACAGCTTTTTCAGTGAACAAAATTGAGAAAACTAAGGCTGACTTGAGTTCACTGTACATTAAAGGGATACCATCAACTTGGATGTCACATTTCTGTCAGAATATTTTGTACATACTATAGTTATACCTAACTCCTAAGATCATTATAAGTGAAAGAAATTAGCAACAATTATTCTGTATTTTTTCAGTTTCTGCTTTCTAGGGCATTTGACAGCACTTTGTTTGTAGCCATTGTTTCCCTTTTGTTGTCTATCAAGTGACAATCCTGCAAACACTTACACACATCTTAATTTAACACACAGGATTAGTCCTATTGTCTTAGCTTCTCCCCTACTGAAAAGACCTTGATTATATCAGCAAAGAGCAGGGAAACCTATATGGATTTTTTTTTTAATCTCAAAATATATTCTTGAAAAAAGGTGATTGTTTTTAAAAAAATAATTCAAGTTGACAGTGTCCCTTTAACAAGAAAAGTGAAAAGTTATACATTACTCTCCCACATTTGACAATTCTGGCCTTAATATTAGATCCCTAAATACAGTTGGCCTGATTTTCAGCAGTTCAGCGTTCCCAGAGCTCCGAACAATTGCTCAGCACCTCCGAAAAAAAACAGGCCACATTTTTGTGTGTCTTCCGAGTTTGAAAATATTTCCCTGTGCAAACTGATCTAAAGAGAAAGATTCTGCAAACCATATCACCACTATCCTAAGAGAACCTACTTCTTACCTTCTCCCTCTAATCTCGTTTTGCCATTCCCTCTGACCTCAAACTCCCTATCATTAACCCTCTGACTATTCAAGATCTTTTTCTCTAACCCTGCGAGGGCGTCGTGTTCCCCAACTCCCTTTTCCTGATTCCACTTATGCCCTTTGCCATCAACTCTCACTTATCCTCCATTTCACCAGACTTCCAACCTTCAGTAACATACAGGAGTCTCTATCCTAGCACTTATTTATATTGTCTAGACATCTATTCTTTGAAAATCTCAAGCACTTCGAGGCTTTCCTCCGTCAGAAACAACCAAGAATATTTTGCCTTCCATTTGACTATGGGGAAGTTCTCGAACTACCAAGATGCCAACCAGCAGCAAACAGAAATTTCTAGCATACTGAGATGGATTTTATCAAAAAGGTCTGCTGGAAGTTAGAAAGGGCAATGGCTTAATTATCAGAGGTGTTCTAATTAACTGCTCATAAAAAGTTTAGATGGATGGGCTAGGATTCAAACTGGTTCTCATTTTTCCTGAACTGGCTTCCCATCCCAACCAAGAAGCAGTAAAGGGAAACCACTCCACCACAGGTAGGAAATGAGAAATTCTGAGTGCTGTTGCACACTGTAAATATTCATGAAAGGGCAGTAGAAAATTATTTGCAGGGGCATGACTAGCAACTCAATCCCAGCATAGTAAGATTTATTGGCCTGAGTCACAGGTCTCCCATGAGCCTCCTGGCATGATCAGATTTTCAGACTTCATCTTTTTGGTTTTGAAGTATAAAAGGCAACAAGGTTCATTTTATTTTAAAATCTGTGCTGACACATCATCACATTAAGAAAACTGTACTTCAGAAATAAAGAACCAAACAAAAAAAGAGGACTTTTTCCTCAGTTCTTCCAGTTTTCACTCAAGTCTTCTTTACTTTCAGCCTCTTACTTTTCAATGTCACTTTCCTGCTTCAGCATCTTCTGACATTTTATTTTTGTTTCTTCCTCCCGTCCTCATTAACTTTTACCCCTCTTAAAAGCTCCTCTTTTTACCTGCCATACTTGCTCTCACCTTGAGACTTTGGTCCTCTTCTTTGGGTAGTTGTCTTTCATTTTGCCTCCCCAGTTAGGGTTTGTCTACACTTTAAATGCTACAGTGGCACAGTTGAGCTGTGTCTGCTGTGCCACTCTGAGCTGTGGTAGTTGTGCCACTCTAGTGCTTGTGCTTAGACACTATCTATGCCAACAGGAAGGATTCTCCCATTAGTAAAAGTAATTCACTTCCCTGAGAGGTAATAGCTAGATTGACGGAAGAATTCTTCAATCAACCTAGAACTGTCTACATGGGGCTTAGGTCATCTTAACTACACGCTCAAGGGTGTGGATTTTTCACGCCCCTGCCCGAGGTATTTATAAAACCTAATTTTCTAGTGTGGACCAGGCATTACCTGTCTAACATTCAGCTTCATAGGTTTTATTTTTCCCCACAAATAATGGAATCTTCTTTTGGTTCTATCCACACCTTTGGCCATCACAGCCCTTTAAGTTTAGAAATGTTCTGCCATTCACCTAGTAACTCATCCTTTGTTACTAGCTTGAATAGATCCATTAGGTTTGTATTGAAGAAACTGTTTGAATCCATGCCACCAAGCTGGCAGGGGATGATAACTTTGTAAGCACAGGAGCCAATGAAGTTCAGAAAACAAAAGGTTGTGTTAATTGGGAAGAGGAGGGAGGGAAGCATAAGACCAGTTGAGGCAAGCTTAGTGTTGTCAGGGGAACAGGATTGCTTTTGCTCGTGGATTCTTTTCAGCTTTGAGAAATTAAATTATGTTTGTTGAGGTACATGGGGTTAGTGATGGGATTTTTTCAGGGATAATGATGTGAACACACTGAGCATTCAATTTTTCAACAGCATAGGATGTGTGTTAAGTGCAAACACAGAGTTTTACTGAAGCAACTGTCTCCACTCCTTCAGTGGTAGCTATGCTCATGCATGGGTGTTGCTTGGATGCACTGGGAAAATGGAGTGTCCAGGGGTTCTCTAATTCTTTCTTTCCTATGTATAGGGTGGTAATCCCATGTTAGTTTACTGGCTGTATTAAACACCAGGAAAGATTACTGCTTATCTTAGTTTGTCTGTGTTAGAAAAAAAAAAGCATGGAAAAGAAAAAGCAATTTTTATTTTAAAATGTTGGCTTTCAGTCACATGATGCTTCACCTTACAGTTAAATTCACTGGCATTCAACTGCATATGAGTGCCATTAAAGCTGGCGATAACAGGCAGAGAGTTGGCTGAGAATGAATGTCACAACAGAGCAAAGACAGGACCAAAGTGCTACCTGACAGTAAGTATTACAATTTTATGTGCTGCTAACACTAATGCAAAATGCACATGAGATGGGAAGTGCCTTTTGGGGCTAGACCTACCTTTAACTGTGCAGCTCTAGAGTCTCCCTTAGTAGCAGAAATGCTGTGATTTTCCTGTGCACAGAGGTGCAAGATTCTGGGCCTGAGAAAGGGTATGCACAACCCACAGGGGGCAAAGCACAGCTCCATGAGGGTTCCTGTATGCCAGGCATAGGTAAGCCAGAGAGAAGAGCATTGAATCTGTCACTGAACAGATCTTCCCCGTCTCTTTCCTGTGTGAGTAGGAGTAAGGAAGCATCAAAGAGCCGTGGAGGCCACTCCAGCACTGCCATGTCCTGAAAGAAGGATCCCTTACTGATGCAAGACTCAGATACTTAGGTCAAACTCTGAGACAGGATTTTATAGACTTGGACCCAAACCAAACCAAACCAGACTTCCAGATCCAAGGACTGACTTCTGGTCACTACGTAATTATAAATTGCCATGTTAGTCATAGGAAGATAGTCGCTAGGAGGCATACAACGGAGAAGAATAAGCCTGTGTAAGCAGGAAATAAAGTCAGTCTTGTATTCATTTCTCCAATGGTGCCCTCTGGATCTCCGTAAATGCCACATGGCCTCAGAACAGGCTTGAATAGACCCTGCAACATGGAAAGAGGGAGAAAGGAAAACAGATGAACAATTCTCCAGCCCAGCCAGGATCACTGGAAAGTTGTACAGAGCTAGCAGCAAAGCAGACTGAGAAGAGGCCTAAGTCACAGACGGCCCAGAGAGAACTGCAAAGTTGGGTCCAGGCTGTAGCAGGGAATGATCAGAGAATACAAGACACTGAAGCTGAGGCTAGGCCAATAGTAACACCAGTTTGCTTCCCTAACAGGCTATATTGTGCTACACTCCCCCACCTCACCCCACAAAAAAAATGGGATCTGTAAGCTGGTAAACAGCAGAGATGGCCACATCTGACCCAGCCTTTTTCCAGTTACTACCCCCATCCCTGAGGGATAGCAACTCTGGATAAGCAGATTCCAGAGATTGTTGGGTTTCTTGGTTTGATCAGCAATCAGAGGAGAACCAAACTGAAACAATGTTCTGTAACAATGTGCAGAAGAGCACATCATCCTGTTCAGAAGCTTCAGAGCTGCTCAGCTCAAACAGTGCAATACAGTTAAAGAAGAACTAGACAAGCATTTCATGTCATGCCACAATATAATTTTTGAGATGACACAGATTGACCTACACAAGCAAGAGAAGGAGGAGTCAGTGTCTGATGTCATAACAACCCTGTACAGCCCAGTTTATCTCCCTTCCTTTCTGGAAAAGGTGCTGTGGTGTTGTGAGAAGATAGAGCCACTAGGGGGCATACAGCAGGGAGATCTAAGCCTGTGTAGGCAGGAAATAGTCTATTTACTTCCACTGTGGCCTCTTGAGTCTCTGTAAACACCATATAAATGTTAAATAATAATCATCCAGATCCAAACTTTTCAGTTCATCTCTCTACTCCTTGATTTTCAGAACCCACTCATTCCGTTGTTAATCATTTCTTTCTCATTAGTAGTCTTGTTTCTCCAAGCTTCTGAAACAGTCCTTGACTCACATTTAGTCCCACTGCAAAAGGCTGTAAGTCCTGAATTTGGATCATTATTGTTAAGCATTGTTCTCTACAGTTGTCAAAATACCAGGGAAACTTGACTGGCTGATTAACTGGTGTGATGGATAGTAGTTTTCTCTTAGTGGACTTCTCATTTATTACTGAGGTGTAGTCACCTTAAAACAAAGCATACTGACATAAAACCAATTTTTGGATATAATTTTAAAAAGAGAGAGGGTGACAGTCTATAAACTAAGCCATAACTTCAAATGAATCCAGTACCTCTTACAGTACAGAAATGTCATCTTCATGGTATAGGAGCTTCTTTCACCCCCACCACTTGTCAAGACTTATAGCCTCTAAGGTATAGTAATCAGTTCTGTAAAAGTGGTGCCTCATTCCCATTTTAGATGCCTGAACTACTGAAATCTCTCAGTGGAAGAAACATCTGTAAAGCAGCATGTATGCACAATTTACAATGTAATACTTATACTTTACACTTACCTAACACATTTTGCCTCAGGATTATAAAGCGCTTTACAAATATTATTTAATTTATCCTTCCAACATTCCTGTGAATACACAGCTATTAGTATTCTCCAGAAGAGGCAGTGGTGTGCAAGGAATGAACATTTTTGAAGTTACCCAAGACCCTTCATGTTACTGTCTCAATTTCTGCCTGACCCAAATGGAGATGAAATTTACTGAAATAACTCATACGGATATTATGAGGAATAATTAGTTATGTTTTGTACAGTGCTTTGAACACTTCAAGTGTGAAGTATTGTTTTACAGATAGATAAAGTGAGGTGCAAAAACGCTTAGTGACTGGTCTAAGGTAACACAGCAAGTCAGTGGCAGAGCTGGAGGTAGAACTGAGAAGTCATCACACCCAGTCTACTGATGTCACCACCAGACTATTCTCCCCCCTGATTCGATAAGGCTCATCACAGGAGCTCAATTTGTATTTTTTTAAATATAATGGTTGAAGTGTTTTCTTGCTTAATTTTCCTTCTTCTTTTAAGATGACCACTGTCTGCTTTGAGAACTTGGAAAGAGCTGGCACCACTTCTTGACTTTCCAGTCAGATTCTGCCTGTCAGGCCCCACTGCTCCCAGCTCCCTTTATAAGGTTAATGCAGTGTTCCAAATCAAAGCTGGCAAGAGGAAAATTTGCTCAAATAACATCTTAGCACTTCAAAATCTAAGGCCTGCTCCCATTGAAGCCAATGGCAAAACTCCCATTATTGTTTGTATATTGCAAATGACGTGCTCTGTGCCATAGAGTACAAAAAAGCAAAATCAGTTACACTGCTTTGAACAGCTTACAATGGGAACAGTACCAGGCCTTAAAGATTCCACAGAGTCTCTGTCTTGAGCTTCTTCTAATTTGAAGCCCTGTAAAAGTGGGGTCCTTTCCTCTTCCTAAGCAGAAATATGTCTATTTTAACTGGCATTCACTGCACTGGAAATTTAGCTTTGGGATTTTTAGTGACTTTGCGAACACATCCCCTGTGTGCTCTTTTGTTTCAAATGAATGGTGGAAAAGGGAGAAAACTTTGCATTCTGAATGTGTGGTGTTCTGTTGTCAAACTGGCCCCTTCCTCCTTTTTTCCAGTGTTTTACTGGCAGTCCCTGAAGGCAAAATGTTCCAATCAGGAAGAGTTAAGCAAATTAATTTTCACTAAATTTAGTTCTAACCTTCAGTATTTTAAATTGCAATTGAACCTTTGTTCTCAGAGATACGTGGTCACTTTTGTTTTTAACAAATAGGTCAAATAACCAGAGAGTTTGCCTCTAGCTACTTTATACAAAAACAAAACAAAAATCTGTTAAGCCTATGAAAGGCTTTTTAGAATTTACGGTTCAAGCCTGTGCAGCTCTTAGTGCATTAAATAATAATCGCTTCCGTAGTCATAATTTTAAAAAATTCTGGCAAGGAAAACATAAATTACATTTAAGGGTGAATCTAAATAACTGGCAACATTGAGTAACGAAAACCAGCATAATATAAGAACAAGTAAGAAGCCTCTGACACTAATGGCTGCCTTGTTTCCTGAGCCAACCTTTCTTTCATCATTATATGAGAATTTGATGCTGATGCAGACATCTCAGTTAGAGTACTCCATATAACTCATAAAACAAGCAGTGAGCCTCTCTCAATTTCACATTATTTACTAGTCCAGAATTAAATCATAGAGTTAACAGCTAACTTATTTGTACAGTTTTATTTACATTCAAATATATCTTTGTTTTTCATAACTTTAAGCATCAGTTTTGTGACTGAGGCACTTGTTGTTCCTGTTGCTTGTTACTGTAGAACCTCTCATCTCAGAAGACCTGCATTTATATTCTTCCTTAAGTTATTAGCAAGATGTTGATGACCTCTTCCTAGATGGTAAGTGGACTTCAGACTACATAATAGCAAGGACTGAGGGTATGTCTAGACTGCAATCAGAGGGTGTGACTGCAGTTCAAGCTGACATCCCCAAGTTATCTTTAATCTCGCTAGCATGGGTCCCAGAGAAGTGAAGCTGTGGCAGCATAAGCTTCAGCACTGGCTCTGCAAACCCACTCAGAATCCTGCATAATTACTCTCAGGGCTAGTCCAGGCTGAAGCATGAGCTGCCACAGCGTCACTGCTCTGGGATCTGAGTTAGCGAGATTAAAGCTAGCATGTGTTTTTCTGCTCAAGCTGCAGTCAGACCCAGTGACTGCAGACAAGACATCTCCTGAGTATGCTGACAGGCCTACACAAAGCTTGAGTTAATGTGCATTATGCAGGGAACTATGTGGGAACTGGGAGGATAGAATCATAGGCAGGAGGAATGTCACAGCCCAGCCATGTTCATCATTCCAGTCCCTTGTCTAGAATAGAAGCATGGCCCCATTTGTGCCATCTACTTGGAGGTTTATCACATTGGATCCACATAATCCTGTTTGCTCCTCCTCTATTTCATCTCTGTCTCCCTCATCTGCACTGGGATATGTGGAGGTCACACAGCCAGCTGCTGCAGTTTGCAGGGAGTGCAGAACATTTCTTCACACTTACTCCTTGGCCATACAACTGTGGATATACACCATTAAAATGTTAAAATATCGTTTGAAAGTAGTTACCATTACAACAGTATCACAGGTATATGAAACAAGTATACAGGTGTCATAAGCATAAATCCCAATTCTGAACCTTAGCGTCCAAAATGTGGGTGCCTAGCATAAACCCTCCAAGCTTAATTACCAGCTTGGATCTGATAGCGCTGCCACCAGACAGGAATTACAGTGCCTGTCTCACTCTGGTCTCCCCAAACCTTCCTGGGGACCCCAAGGCTCAGATGCCCTGAGTCTACAACAAAGGAAATAACCCCTCTCCCTTGTCGTCCTCTTTCTTCCCGCGCTTCCCCTCCCTGGCTGGCCCTAGAGATACGTTTCAAGTCCTTGAAATGCAAACACAGAGAAAGTGTCTCTCCCCTCACCCAGAGGCTAATGCAGATTCAAACCTAGTCAATCTAACCAAAGAGATTTCCTCTCCTCTTCTTAGCTTAACCAGAAAAAACTCAAACAGGTTTTAAAAAGAAAGCTTTATATAAAAAAGAAGAAAAGACATAAAAATGTTCTCTGTATCAAGTTGACAATATCACGGGTCATTTCTAAAAGAAAAATGAATAAAAGTCTTATTCAAAAGATATCCATTTAAACATCCAGCAAACTACACACATGTAAATACAAAAACATATATAAAACCTATTGTCTTTCTACCTTTTGTACTACCTGGAAACAGAAGAATTAGAAAGCTTGAAGAGAGAAAGTTCCTCCGCAGAGCCGAGAGCAACAGAACAGAAGGTCAACAAAACAGACCCACAACCCAAAAATTCCTCCCTGAGCTTTGAAAAATCTGGTTTCCTGATTGGTCCTCTGGTCAGGTGTGTGGTTCCCTTTGTTAACCCTTTACAGGTAAAAGAAACATTAAACCTTAGCTATCTGTTTATGACAACAGGCTGTTGGAAGATAAAGACATTACCACAGCATTACAGGCATTCTCGATACAAATAACCTTCAGACAGTAGGGGTGGAATTTTTAAAGTGCTCGCCATTGATCTAACTCTGCTCTAGTTTAAGTCAATGGGACCATATGGAATTAGACCAACACTAGGCATTTTTGAAAATTCCACCCTAGATGGCAACATTTTAACACTATATCCACAGGCAATGGAATCACTACTATTGCAATGCATAGGAGAGGGACATCTGTGGCTGTTGCACCCACGGGTCCATTTCATGCCATTGAGCATGACTGGTAGACTGGGACAGGGAGGCTCAGAGCTTTGTTTTGTCACTTTTAATTTCAATTTAGACAAAATTTTGCAAGGAATATTTACATATATATATTCTTTGCATAATTTTGTGTCTAAATTGAAATTAAAAGTGACAAAACAAAGCTCTGGTTAGAGCAAGGAATACTGAAGGCACATATTATACAACCTTCTCCTTAGTCATGCCCATGTACCTTAACTCTGACCTCCAGTGTAAAATCCTTGCTATTCCAGTCCTGAGCCGCAGTCCCAGTCTACCAGTCATGCTCAATGCTCATGCTCTCTCTATATATACACACAGCCAAATTCTCTATTTGGGCTGAAATCACAAATCTGTAAAGATAATAAGCAGAGATAGATTTTATACCTTATAAATAATTGCTCAAGTGATCCCAGCTGACACTATAGTGTAGGCCATAATACCTCTTTTCTTTCAATGTATAATAAGTTTGCCTGTAGATCTAAGTTGAGGCTTAATGGGATGCCTTCAGTAATGTGGTTTATTTCAAACTCACTCCTAATTTCAGCATATCCTTTGCTATGTTTCCAAAGACAGAAAATTCCAAATCCACAGAAGATTTTCAAAAGCAATTATGCTTGAGTTGCAAACCTTCAGATTCCCATCTCAGCTATGCACAGACCATCCTTCATAAAAAAAAAATCACCAAGGGCCTGATATAACTCCCATTGACTCTTCTCCCAAGTGACCATTAGGGGTCAGTATTACATTTTGAGGCTGCTGTACCACAAGGAGAGGGATTCATCCCTAAGGGAGGCCATGAGGCCATTCTTCCACAAGGGCTCTGCTGCGGGAAGGCAGCTTATATTTGAATTAGTGTCTTTTTGCTTTAGCCACTCACCTCACCAGATCTGTCCCCATTAGGCACACCTTGCTCCACTGCAATCCCTCTCAGCATGAACTTTCTGCTGGCAGTAGCGATTGGTGCAGAATCTGACTGAATCCTACCCACAACATGTAATTATATTTGGCTCCAGCCTGTCTCACTGGTTAGTAAGCTACTACTTTCTTTCTAAATTGCTACTTGTTATTGTCTTGAATGAACTTCCTCTCCTGGACACTCATCAGATTGCTTTACTGGACCCAAACGTTGAGTCCCGTGTGCTCTTGGGATTGTGCAGAGTTTAGGAACCATCTTTCTGGTTCTGGGCCCTCAGACACACACTGCAGGTGCAGACCCCATGTCTGATGCCCCTCTTGACAGTGGGGCACCTGTGGTCCAATTGGTGAGGCCCTGAAACTAGCACCAGCTGTCCCAAACCTTCCCTGTGTCTATTTCTCACTCTCAGGGTTTCATTTAAGCTGTGGATCCTCTGGCTTACGGTTTCCCTCTTCAGGTACTACATGACAGTGTAAGCAAGTAAAACAGAGACTATGAAATTGAATTTTTAAACACACGCTTTACTCACAGAGAAAGCACAAAAGAGTGAGGATTAGCCTTATACACACAGTTCATAAAAATCAATCAGAATTCATAAGTTTTATATGGAAAATTCCTCAAACTTTCACACTACTATTTACTTTTTGAAGGCCTCATCTGAAGCCCATTGACGTCACTGAGAGTCTCTCCATTAACTTCTATAGGCACTGGATCAGGCTAAAATTGCTGAACCAAATATCAGTATTTTACAATCTAACTGTTCAAAATCAACTGTCCTATTAGTGTATTTTTTCCTTTATTAGTGCAAAGAGTGAACAATTGTACTTTTTAGCTGCAACATTTTTAATCTGTTCTAACGGGATACTTTCTCCTTACCAAGGCAATATTTACTATTGATACTGCTGTTTCCATTTAAGGACACACACAGATTTTTTGCTTATGTATTTGAGCCCTCATTTTTCTCCTCATGCATTTTTAATCATCACATGCTGATAATTCTCAGTATGAAGTAATAGCATAAAGAGATAGATAGATACACACACACACACACACCCCTTTCAAACAATTTAATTGTCACATATGAGTGAGCTGACTTTGTTTATATATATATATAAATACATATATATCCAGTGTGCAACTGGATAGCGTAGTGGTTAAGAGTGCCACCCTTTGATATGGGAGACCACCCTTTGATACGAGAGACTGGGGTTCAAATCCCAGTTGGTACCCAACTTTCCAGTAGGGGGTTCTTCAGCAAAAGACCCCCTAACGCTTCACCTACCTACCTCAAATATGAGAGTGACATGAACTAGGAGAGTCATGCTGGCTCGGACGTTGCCCGGATTAACAAGGTCCGTGCCAGATGTTGAGGAACCAGGACAATCTGACGATAAGTGGGCTACTGGAACAAACCATTCATGGACGGCGCTACTGCGAACAAACCATTCAATGGACGAGCCAAAGAGAACCTGGAATTGATGGGAAATGCTACTTACAACAGTCCGACCTAGATGACGAGGGGGTATATGAGATAAAGTATGAGGGGACTATGGATGGACAAAAGACCTTACATCCACACTTACTCGAGAAACACGGCTAGTTACCCAATGCTTTCAACATAGTAAAGAAGAAGCTGCTCTCGACAGCTTGAGACAGGAGGCCACCCCCACTATTAACATTCCCAGCGACTCAAGAAGACCTGGAGGCAAGAAGTGGATGTGCAGCCCCACACCTGAAGCTGGAAACTTCAACTGGCCACCCCCGCCCATGGACAGAGCACCAGCAGCTGTATATGGAGGCAGTAAGATCATGGAGAAACTAAGCTACAAGTCATCCTTGAGACTGGATTACCAAGGCTCAAGAGAGAAGTACCTCAGATCAATATCGTTAGAGATTGCCAAAAGAGGCCTCATGACAATCCCTACTACCACCATGACTCAAAAACCATGAAATTGGTAATATGTCTACAACGCTCTGTAATCCTGGAGATCTTGGATACACGATCAAGAAGAACAACAGTAGTTACCTTCACCCTGGAAAATAGGTTGGAGATAAGTATCAAGGCGCCACTGGGAGAGATAAAAGTTAGTCAGCTGGTATGGAACTACAGAAGGGTGTTAGAAGATTAAGGATAAGACTTGCTACTGAAAAATACTAAGGGCACTGGACTCCCATCTGAAAGCCCTGAGAGACTGCTACACAAGGCTCACGAGCACCTGGTGCCAGGCTAAGAGGAGATAGCCATTAAGAAGCCAGAGGCCCAAAAAAGTAAATGCCCTGTCTCTCAAAAGAACCATCCAAGGATGTACTGCCCAACTCGCAGTGCAACAAAAAATAACAGCAAAACTGAAAGTACTCTGAAGAACATAGGGGAGAAAGAGAAGACTCCTAACACCAGTTGCCAAGTGGCTGCACGGATTGAGAACAAGAGCACAGCAAGTCTCCCAGAACAGAAACCAAGTCCACCATGCACAAGTAGAAGGACATCGAGCAACGGTCAAGAACAATGAAGAGCTGGATCAGCACATGATCCACACCTACTGGCTAAATAAACATGACGAGACATGCCTGAAACGCCTAGAAGCACAGATGAACCAGCTGCTTAGCAGCAGGCTCCCAACCCAAACTGGCTAACCCAACCAAGGGGAAGGATGGACACAGTGCTGATCCATGAAAGACCCCTGCCCAAGGAAAAAACTGGCCACATAACCGCCTCCCCACAACATGGAAAGTCCTAGCGTCATGGCAGTCTACGCCGCCAAACTACACGAACCATAATGGGCAGTACATGAGCAAGCAGCTTCAGAAAGGGCATTGGGAACACGCCACCAATTGGCTCATAGATGGAGCCGTTTGCTCAAAGGTCTTAGACAAGACCAATCTTGAGCACAGCCTGAGTTGGGACTAACAGAAAGCCTACGACTAATGCTGCACACGTGGATCTGTGAATGTCTGGCGCTATATCAAAGTCAAGCAGGGACACTGAAGGACTTCCTCAAGACTCAATGCGGACTCTATGGAAGACCCAGCTGAAGTCAACTCAAGGCAGCTTGCCAAGTGGGCATGCAAAGTGCGTGTTTACGGAATGACCCCGGCCCCACAGGCCTGGGTGCTCCCTTTAATGGGGCATTTTGTTCTTGCTTGCAAGCTGGGTCACACCCGGCCTGCTATCAGTTCAGAACTTGGCCTTTCCTCCCATCCTCCCCCTTGCTTTCACACCAGACGGCCCCGTGTTGCAGCTTGGCAGTGTTTTGGTAAACGTCTCCTTTCCTCTTTGCTGTTTCTCACAGAAGTGCTGTGTTTACCCAGCTGAGGCTCTTTTTGCAACTTGCGTTTCTGGTAAGCTCTCGTGAATGGTAAGATTTTGTGCTAAGATATCTTGATACTCTGTGCTGGTGGCATTTGGCGCATTGTGTAAGACTCTAGATAATAAACGAGGCAGGTGAACTCAGAACAAGGCATCTTTTGCCTCCTGCTGGATTTCTACAACTTGGTGTCAAGTCTTTCCTATCAGTGCAGGCATATACCAAGGGTGAGATACACTGTCCTTGCTGCTGTTCTGCATAGGCTCTAAACCCCCTCAGCCAGAGAATAATCACAAGGACTGATACGGGTACAGGTTCAGGACTGTGGAAACTCCATCACAGCCATCCCTCTACAGCGGAATGAAATCAAGCTGTTATGCTAAACATGACCAAGACAATCGGACTCGCTAATCCACCTATACGCGGATCTACAGTAGAGGACTATCCGGATGTATTCGGACTGGTGAGAAGTGTTGGCCAGTGGTAGCGTAGTGAAGAGAGGTGAAGGTCGTCAAGATCTGATGGAGTAGAACTAACCGAGCGCGCGAGCGAGAGCGACCTACATGACCAGCTTACAAGTACTTGCGTGTCCCACAGTCACATATGGTAAATCCACGATGAGGAGGGCAAGGAAGACAGCAACATCCAGTAGTACACCAAAAGGAAAGAAGTGTCTCGAAGAGCCAGCTCAACGTGGGAAGAACGAAGATCCCAATGGCCATCAACAGAATATGGCCTGCCGGTCATGCAGATACCCTGGCCGTAGTACGGAGCTTGGCCAAAGCAGGACATGGAGGCTGCTGATTGTGAAAACCCGAAGCTCCTCACAAAAATTGCACGGAGGTTTCCAGCGGCAAGTTCGCGAGACACCCAGAGACTGTATACACACCAGAAAGAAGGGCGGCGGAGGGCTTGGTGAGCGTCAAAAGCCACTGTCCTGGATGAAACCTGGAACATCCAGGAGTACATCAGTAAGATGGGCCCCCAAATGATTTGTTGCTGAGAGAATGCACTGAGGCAGCAGCAGACATGGGAGGAAAGACAGCAAGAAGTGCCATGGCAAGACAAGACTCTGCATGGGATGTACCATTGACAGATAGCTGAGGTGGCTGACATTGGAAATCCTACCAAGTGGCTGAAAGGGCTGGACTAAAAAAGACAGCACTGAGAGGCACTGATCCATAGCAGCACAGGAACAGGCACTGAGCACCAGATCCTTGAAGCAGGGGGGTCTACCGACACTAGAGGAGGACCAAGGTGCAGACTGTGCAGAGAGGCCTCAGAGACAGTCCAACACATGAGTGGTAAGGATGTAAGATGCAGGCAGGAACAGCATAACACTGAGGCACAACCAAGTGGTGGCAATTGTGTACAGGACATCTGCACAGCGTATGTATGGGCTAGACCCTCCCAAGACCCGATGGGAGATTCACAGAAAGGTTGTGGAGAATAACAGGGCTAAGATTCTGCTGGGACTTCCAGATCCAGACGGCACAGGCAGGTACTGGCCAATCAACCAGAAACATCGTGGTAATAGACAAAGGAACAGAAGACAGCGGTGGTGATATGATATAGCAGTGCCAAGTGACAGCAACACAGGAAGAAGGAATAGAGAAGCTGGAGAAGTACCAGGGCCTGAAAGAGGAACTAGAGAGGATGTGGAAAGTGGTGAAGGCCAAAGTGGTCCAGTGGTGGTAGAGCACTCGGGGCTGTGACTCTGAAAGCGGTGAGTGGCTCCAAGCCACAGATCCCAGGAACAACATCAGAGCTCTCTGTCCAGAAGAGTGCAGTGCTAGGAACAGCTAAGATATTGCGCAGAACCCTCAAACTCCCAGGCCTCTGGTAGAGGACCCGAGGTTGAGGAAGACACATATCACCCATAGGGGTGAGAGGGGAATTTTTTTTATATATATAATTTAATAGACTTTTAAAGATTTAAAATCTGTTCCTGAACTTGGTGCTTTGCCAAAAATGAATGTAACTTTGAGAGCAGGGAGAATCTGCAACTGTATGGAAACTTTTCTGATTCTTTACTATTATAATATCTACTGTGAGAGCTTCAGTGAAAGCTAATTTCCTCTGGCTGACAACATTGGCAGAATGGTTTCATTTCAAAGTGTTTTGTAAGCTTGGTACTAGACATTTGCCCTGACTTTTTCAGATAATTAATGTTTAAGGTAACTTGCCAGGAGAAGGTTATTTTATGGAGGGAGGGATTTCTATTTATAAAAAATAGGCAAGAATGAGGAAGCAAACAAACTGGCTGATTGCTATATGGAACCTTGTGAATAGATATTTATAATTGCCTCATTTGGAACTATCTAGCCATGTTACAAATCCCTTGAGTCAACATCCTTATTAAAGATCTGGAAGAAAGAGGAAAACGTTGAAGTATTTTCTCTTAGTATTTCAAGCCATGCTAACTTTCCTGACACAATTATGTATATATATAGAGAGAGAGTTCTGGTATGGCTTCTGGCATAGGCATGTAATGTGCAATATGCATCTGTCTCTATGACTCTTGTCATGTGTTGGGGCCCAGTCCTGTTCCCATTTGAGTCAGTAGGAATTTTGCTTCAGACTTTAGGTTCAAGCTCTTCCGTATCTGTAACATTAAGGATGTTTGGATGCATACAAGTGATTTCAAACTGAACTGAAGTTTGTGGGTTTGAAATTTACTTCTAGAACCAAACCTTCAGAATAGTCCAGCATAGATGAACAATACATTGCAAGTAACCTTATACCTTGATAAAGAGAGACTTGAATTAGTCTCCTTGATACCTTGATAACCTTGATAACCTTATACCTTGATAAAGAGAGACTTGCCCTTAGATGATACAAATGTAAGGCTGAAAGACCTACTTTAAATCACTAGTGGCAGCAGAACTCTAGGATGATTCATTTAATTCACAATGGAACCACCAAGGGCTAGATTCACAAGTTGGACTTTGGTGCCTAACTACCAATTTTGGAGCCTAAGTCTGACATTTTGGCACCACTAGCATTCACAAAACCCCCGCTCAGCTACTGCTGAACCCTGTAAATCCCTGCGTTTCCACCAGTAAAGTATCCTAAATTTCTGCCACTAGGCATGCACAAAGCTGCCTAAATTCTGCCACCACTGAACTGTTTGATGCTTATCTCATGCCTAAGCCCTGGCAAGATTTACAAACTAAGCTTTACCCTGTCTATCTGGCCTGTGAGGTCCAGTCTGGTCGATGTGCTCTGAGCACGCATAACCCTGCACAAAATTACAGCTCATGCACCCCCTGTAAACCTAGCAGTGAATGTATTTATCTGGAGGGAGATGGGAGACCTGGTATTTTAAGTGAATTTGCTAATCACTGGGCTATAGACCACCACTACCATCTGGCTGTTTTTGAGAAAGGGCTGATCTGGCTTAGGCACCTAACTCCAGGAGCACGCCTGCAGCTTGGAGTTAAGTGCCTAGCTCCCTGAGAGGGGTGGTGTTTAGGCCATACCTGTCTCTTTCGTATTTCCTACTGGCTAATTTAGGTGGCTTCCTGTGCAGAACGCTGGCTCCTGTGAATCTCGTGCATTGTACAGGGAATCTGGGTGCCTAGCTCAAAGCTGCAAAATCCACTAGGTGGCAGGGTGCCTAAGCATTAGGTGTTGTGATGCCTAAGCCCGCCTTCTGAAGCTATGCTAAGTATCCTCAGAATGAACAGCATTTTAAACCAGGAAGAAGGAAAGATGCAAAAGAGGAGAGAGAAAGGATGGAAGTAGAGGGAGATCATCTACAAATCAACAAAAAGCTAGAAACAGACACTGGGGACAAAAATGCAAAGCGCTGTGAAAAGAAGAACAATCTTGGAGCTAAAGCAGGAGATTTTTATAAGCACTTAGTAGATTTAGGAGCACAAATCCCATTGAATGTCAATGGAGTTTGTGCACCTAAACCCTTAGGCACATTTGAAAATCTTTGCTAAGAGACTATGAGGATCAGAACAGAGCCCAGAAGAGTGCAAATGAGACATGGCCATATGTGGGGCCAGATTGCCCTTCCTGCAGTAACAAATATGGGAGAGAGTTCAAGGGGGAGAAAACTCGATGGACATCCCCTCCCACTGAGTTTCCCCCATCTTACATGGTGGGGTGGCAAGGTTTGTTCCCTCTCACTTTGGGGAATAAGCTGTGAGTCCCACTGAGAAACTGCATGGATCTCTTTGTACTTCCAGTGTAACCCTGTGTCCCTGATAGCCCTTCCCTTCATACTAGCAGTACAATTCCAATGGATTGACTTTGGCTGCCTTCAGAAACTCCCACTTAAATGGAGATTCCCACCACAAAGGGAGCTTCATCTTGTCAGTGAACCTCCCCATCCCCCAGTCTGATCAGTACCCATCCTTCCCACCACTTGGATCCTCAGATGCATGGAGCACTTCCCTTGGGTTCAAGGGGAAGGGAAGACAGCTCCATGGAGGCCTTTAACATACATTACAACCATTTAATTTCATGAGAAAAAGTAACTTGTAAACAAAATATTGTGTGTTATTTAGGGCTTACAGAAGGTGCTTGACTAAAGTCCTTGTTTTATCCACATCACAAGCAGTAACAAAGCAAACTTCCCCAGGCTGCCCGAAGGCTTTTATTCCTACTGCCAGATTGTGGAGAGGTACAAGTTATATTCTGTAAATTTCTGCCCAGCAAAAGAGATTGATGTTCAGCACCTACCAGTCCCTGGACTCTCCAGTTGGATTCCACCTTCTCTTGCTCTGGGCAAAATTCATTCTGGCTATTGCCAGCAGAGAGGATGAAACAAAGAGGGGAAAACTACTTTCAGACCCAATCTGTGGGGGGCTGAGGAAAGTGGCATCATTCCTTCTGGATCCAATAGTGTGGAAGCACGTCCCTGTGAATGTCAAGCTTTAGATATATGTCTTAGAAGCACTGGGAGAGAGCTGTGCTTATGGCACCACACCCCTGAAAGCCCGGGATTTATTTTCGCCAGGAAAACTAATGCTGACAGGGCCAATATCAACATAATCCAACTTCCATTCCAAACCTTAATCCCGTTCCCCCAGCCTGGAGATGGGTCTAGATGTTCATGAGGAGACCATGGCAGTACAGATCCTGAGGGAGTCTGGTTGCTTTGAGGGACGTGGTGGGTGGCCCACAGCTTATCTGAATGTGGGAGAAAAGAGTCAGTGCTTTGTACACCCCAGAGATTATTCAGTGCTGCCAAGGGCAGGGAGTCTTGTGAGGATGATCTGATCAGTAAATGCTGGTCAGTCAAGTTAAATCTAGCTGGGATTGCTTTAACTACTGACACTCCCATTCCTCCTTCTCCCCACACAGATTAACAGATTTAAATGTAAAATAATTATGTCACTCAATGTCCTGAGCATCTCAAGTTGCAGGAGCTCGGACACAGCCAAATTCTATCACATTGATTTCAATGTGAGTTTTGACAGAGAGTAAGGACTGTTGTATTATGGAATAAATGGGCCCCAAAAGTGAAAGGTGTTAACATCACCCTGAAACTTTGAAATATTAAACAGTTTAAAGAAGATTCAAGGGTTTGGCACAGAAACACCTTGGTTTGCTTAGTTCTATGGCAAACACACTACGAAATTCATGCTCAAGTTTGCAGATTTATTGGTTACAATATACAAGGAGAAAAGGAGCTAAAACAAGTTATGCCGCACTTTAAAAATGAAATTGAATGATTATATAAAACAAACTTAACCAAAACCTAGCAAAGTCCCAGGAACAACCCTTCTTGGTGGGGAGGAAAGGGTTAGATTCATTGCTTAGTTCCGAGATGTGAAGGGTGGTTACTTTTCCTGCTTTTGACAGACAGACACAAGTGAGAGAAGAGACAAAATAGTAAGGGTGGGGGAAATATGGCTTCTGTTGATATTCTCTGGACTGTAGGCAGCAGATTGGTCACATATGCATGTTCTAGGTTGGTAGGTCAACCACAACAGCATTTGCCCTGGGCTCTGGCTCATCTCATCTGGGATCTGCTGATGCAGTGGTGATGGATTGGTGTCCCTGCTGATCTGCTGAGGCTTGGGCTTTCCAATGATGCAATGACCTTCAGGGTCCATGGACAAAGGATGAAATTCCTGGAGTGGAGCAGAAGGCTGATAGCCTTCCCCCTTCTGCAGGAATCCTCCAATCAGTCTACATGTCCCCACCCCCAAAAGTCTCTTTTTGAGTGTCCAAAGAGACGTAATTGGCAGAATAGTCCAACTTATTATTTGGTTCACCAGTCAGGCCTAACTTACAACATGCCATGGTTCATTGGCTTCTGGTCCCACACTCTTCTTGTTTACCAGGTATGATCTCTCAGCACAGTCATTGAGTGGTGTCAGTAAAGCCTTATTATTTAGACTAACTCAGTCTCCATTTTTTCACCTTTACTTATTTTTGTAAGCAATCTTCTGTATAGGCTGAGTTGGACTTTTGTTACCTTTTCCCCACCAACATTTGTTATTACACGTGACTGAACCATTTCATAAACTTCCCTCCTCTTTCTCACAAACAGACACAACTGAGGGAGGCCTTCTAGGTCCCAGTTATTACAACAGGACTGAGGGCCAGATTCTGTTCCTTGATATACTGTTGCACGTCAGGAGCAACTCCACTGTTTTACACTAGCATGAATGAGAGCAGAGTCCTTTCCTCTTCCTTTCCCCAGGATTTGGTCTGGAGAGTTTGTCTCATTCTCCCCCATTTTGTTCTTTTACACAGGCACATCCCTTCCCCCCCAGACCTAACTGGATTCCTGGGATGTACCTTGATTATCTGGCAAGTGAACCAACCAACGTCCCGTAATCACAACTGGAGAGCACGAGAACTCTATGCAAGGGCAGATTAGCGTTTTTTTGGGTTCCTGGGCCAGAGGAAGTGGGGAGCTCCTCCCCACCCCTTCCACCAGCAGTCCCCCTGCTGCCCCCACACTCCTGCTGGGGAAATAGGGTCAGGGCATGGGGGCTTGCCCCACTCTGCCCAACCACCTGTCCTGCACTCCTGCAAGCCCCCACGCCCAGAGCTTGCTTCCCAGCAGGAGTACCGGGCAGAGTGGGGCAAGCCCCCACATCCTCACCCCATGCCCCAGCAGGAGTGCCGGATGGGTGGAGTAGGTCGGGGCATCGATTTTTGGGGGGCCCCCCAGTTGGCCTGGGCATGGGCCCTATTGGCCCAGTAGCTAATCCATCACTGGCTCTATGCATTGCACTGTGTGTGAAAATCAGAATAAGCTATCAGTAAGAGGATAGCCACAAATAAACAACTATGTATTCACTTTCATCTATGTTTTTGTAAAAGGATGTTTTAAAACTAGATATAGATCTTTATTATTTTACCTGAATACCGTTATGCAGTGTGACAAAGTTCCTCCTCTACCTTGGTGGGTCCTGCGCTTATTGGCAGATTTCTTCACCTCAGTGATCTTCCACTCTGGTGGAACCCACAGTCTGGGTCAGCTCCTCCTGTGTCTGATCAGGAGTTGGGAGGTTTGGGGGGAACCTGGGCCCACCCTCTACTCCGGATTCCAGCCCAGGGCCCTGTGGATCGCAGCTGTCTATAGTGCCTCCTGTAACAACTGTATTACAGCTACAACTCCCTGGGCTACTTCCCCGTGGCCTCCTCCAAACACCTTCTTTATCCTCACCACAGGACCTTCCTCCTGGGTGTTCTGGATAACGCTTTGTACATCTTAGTCCTCCACAGCACACCCTCTCACTCTCAGCTCCTTCACCTCTTGCTTCCCAGCTCCTCACACACACCACATACAGCCCCACAACTGAAGTCTAGTTTCTTTTTATAACTAACCCAGGTGCCCTGATTAGCCTGCCTTGATTGGCTGCAGGTGTTCTAATCAGCCTGTCTGCCTTAATTGGTTCTAGCAGGTTCCTGATTACTCTAGTGCAGCCCCTGCTCTGGTCACTCAGTGAACAGAAAATTGCTCATCCAGTGACCAGTATATTTGCCCTCTGCCAGACTCCTGTACCCCACTGGGTCTGTCACAGCAGTTATATCCTCTCTGGGTGAGACTCTGTGCTTTACCTCTAAAGACCTTCCACCCTCCCAATCCTGGGTTCCGGTGGGGGCTGGAGACTCCCTCCCTCCAATATAACTTGATATCCTGGGTTCCCTGCCTAAGTTACAACAGCCTTCTGGGTTGCAGCAGTGCTCAGAATACCTGCAGTGCTATGTGCTCCAGCCCTGCTCCTGACATGCATGGCCCTCCTTCCTCTCCAACACCACAGTCTGCAAGGGGTTCCTCAGAAGGCAACCGTATGGCTGTCTTCCACAGTGCTTGTACCTGGGAATCCTCCACTGTCTGGACCCTGGCTTTTGGGGCTTCTTTATGCCACTCTGGCCCTTTTACACAGTATGACGAGGCTGGAGCAGAGATAGCATCTCGTCTTCTCTCTTAATAAACCTGTGAGACAAACTTCCCCAAATTTTGGGAGTGTTCAGATCCAGAGTTTTAATTTGGGCCTCATTTAACGTCCCTAATTATTGGTGAAGTCAGATAATTTATTCTTAAATAATCTCTCTGGAGTCCAGTATTATAAATTATAATTGTATTATAATGCCACACAGTTTCAATATTTGAATGTATGTCATCTTTTAACCTCTCTTAAGAACAGGATTATTCCAAATGGGTACACAATACCTATTGATACACAGGCCTATTTCCTCTTCTTAGTACTCCCATGAGGAGCTAACTGAATAAAGGATTCCTTTTAAGTGGAGCTTTGACTAAGGTGAAGTGGAGAGTAGTTAATGACCTAAAATGGAGAAATGGGCCTTTTTTCCTATGTTCAACCTTTTTAATACAGCTATATGGGGAAAAAGAAATTCACCTACTTATTGCTCACATAAGAAATGATAAAGATTTAAGTCAGACAGGCCCATTATCCTTAATGCCATCAGCACTTTATTACTTAATTTGATATTCAAGATCTTTTGCTCTACCAGATAAAAGTAGGAAGGTAGTATTTAAATTATTAAAGATCTTTGTTGGGATTTCAAAGGTAGCGTATTCTGAGACAGGAGTAATGTAGTAGTTATATTCACTATAAATATTTCTAGTCTTCTAATTAGGAAAGTTGGAAGCTTTATTTTTCTTCCACTGTTGAAGATCTGGTATGGTTCTTTTATCCATACAGCTTCTTGTAAAGATTTTGCTATTTCCTCATAAGGTGACATCTACATGATATATAGATAGATAGATATGAATCTGAATGTAGCTGTTCAGTTAGGTCAACTCCCAAGAAATGTAAGTGAAGAGTTGAGAGTTTCTTTTGATCTTACACAGTGATTGAATGGTTGGATTAGCATCTGATCTATTTAGACATGATTATTTTCCTTCTGAAGAGAAAAGTTTCTAATTTGGAATACAACTTGTCATCTTGGACTCTTTGGATTCTGAATTACTTTATTTTTTTTTAATGGGCTATATAAGCAGTCTAAATTCCAATTTACAATTTTCTTGTATTCACAATTTATCGTGGATTTTATGTAATAACTAAAAAATTGGCTCTTAAGTTCTAAAAATAGTCACATTTCAGTAAGGTTACATTTACTGGATGAGCTACTAATTTTAAAAAAATATTAAAAATCACTATCAAAGTGCAGTCACAACTATTTATTTCAGTTTTAATGATGGTACAAGCTTAACAAGGACACAACACAAAAGTAAACAGGGTGACAGTTAGATTACCAGCTGTGCTTGTAGAAAAATAAAGGAAATTTTGTTTTCAGGCAATCAGTGAGGGTACCAAAATAATAATAATAATAATAATAATAATAATAATAATAATAATAATAATAATAAATAAAAAATAACAATAATAGCCTATGGTTAGGAAATATGCTTGATGACATGAATAAGGCTGCTTTCCTAAATTGTGGTGATGACCTGGCTGAGGCTGGTACGTGCTACTGCAATATAAATATTTAATAATAATAAATAGTAGGAAGTCCTTTATGTCATTGAGGACAACTGGACAATGGAATAACATGACAAAAGACGTAAGAAAACTCTTATTATCTGAGATACTGGATATGTTCCTCACCCCTACTCCAGCCCCTTTGTGTTGGGTAAAAAGGTCAGAGAGATGTGAAGGGACCTTAAAATCCCAGTTTCAGGAGATGGAGGAGTTCCCCTGGTGCAGGCATTGTGGGGGACTGATGTACGGCTGCCTTATGAAGACTCTCTCACAAGCTTTGGCATAGGACAGGACTGCAGGGAGCAGGGGCGTTTTGGGAGTAAGGCTTCAGCACAGCAGAGATTCTGGGTAGTGCATTCCACAGGGCAGCATCGGGGAAGCTGCTGCACCTTAAATGACTCCCCAGGTCAGCGCATGCTAGTGTACCTTGGAAGCAAGAGCAGCTATTAAGCATCTGACATCTATGGAATCTCCCAGATTTTATCCATTCCTGTGGATAAAGCTGCTTTCAGGAAATGTCTAATATCTTTCTTTATTTTCTAAAGTATATTTCCTCCAAGATACACAGTACTGAAGATATTCTGTCATTGAAAATTGGGTAAATAACTTCTTTAGGCTCCAGTTCAACAAAGCACCTTATAGATTGATGCCTTTCTCATTAACAGGGACTCTGCCAATGAACTCTTTGAGATTTCACTTGTTATATTCAGTAAAACAACTTAACACGTAAAAATGTAAATCATAACAAGTAAGGCATTTTGAAAAGTTCATTACACTTTTCCATTGGCTTTTGCCACATTTTACCTCAGAATGCCTGATCACTGAATGTAAACAGTGAAGTATATAAGTACACAAAGCACATTTTTGTGACAGTGAAAATGAAATAAATGTCATCCTAAGAGATAACCCAGGTGTCTATATTCCATGCATTGTACTTACCATATACATTTCTCACGCCACTCTCAAGTTATGGATTCCCAGCAGCCTTTCAAGTATTTTCAAGCATTTGGAAGATAGTTTTCTGAGCTCTGTTACTGCACTGAATGGAAAATACGGACAATCGTACTTTCCTTTAGCTTACCTCAGAGCTGTAGTAAAGCAAAGCATGTGCATTATCTGCAGCATTGTGTGCGCCTTGTGTAACCTCAGGCTTTTATGTGGTTCTCTGTGGTTATGACCTATAATGGCAATGGAATATTTTGCTTAGCAGAATAGCAGGCCAATTTTGAGTCTAAGGCTGGGTCTACACTTAAAACTTTTGCTGGTATAATAATATCAGTTGGGGTATGATTTTTTAACAACATTTAATGCCAGCAAAAGCCCTAGTGTAAATCTATAGCTCTACCAGCAAACCTTTTCTAGTGTAGTGTAGGCCTAAGAGATTTACTGAAAAAGCATTAGTATTAGGGAGAAGGTATGTATTTAAAGCCATGCAAGACAGACAGCTGGGAGGGTTCAGAGAGTCTGTTATTTCCTTATGACTGCATCACCCAAAATGACAGAACTATTTTGCAATGAATTTCCCCTGAGCTGGATACAAACTAGCAGGAGCTATAACTCTCCATGATCTTATTAAATCAGCATGGCAATTGCTAGATATTTTGCTAGATTGCTAGATAAGGCAATTGCCTTGCTGAGATGACATCCTAAAGAATCATGAAGCCTGGCAGCATTGGTTACATACCTCTGTATACAACTGTTTTGTGCACCCTCAGGATATTAATCAATAAGTGGCTATTTTCCAGTTTCAGACAATTCTGCTCGTTCCATATTTCAGGTTGTGGATTCTACTGCAGTTCATAAGGAAAAACTTGTAACAGAATGTGAATACCCAATACAGCACAAAAATAGAACGCTTTCCTGGGAAATGAAGCACAGGAAATTAACATGGAACTGGGGATTCCATTTGTTTAAGCCACATTAGAGGTTCATGGATAATTCCACTTTATGCTTCATTTAAAAAACAATGCTTTATTTTAAAAACATTTGAAAAAGATTTTGGCCACTGGGAATCAAAGATTTTTTTTCAAGAAATTAACACCGAAAAAAACGTGAAGACATCACAGCAAGATATATATCACTGCATTATGGAGAGTTTTTCCACTCATGATGCCAGAAAAAGTGATATTGATATTTTTAAAAGAACTGCAGCTGAGTTACTGTCATCCCAAAAGACATAACACTATACTGACCAGCAGGACCTCACTAATTGGCTGTAACACATAATTCACACACAAAAACCGGGAGTCTATTCCCACTTCATAGCAATTATTGAACAACAAGAGTGCTAGGGTGAAGGCCACAAAGACATCATTACTGTGATAAAATAAGTTACTAAATATTTATGAGCATAGGGCCAGATTCACTAATTTACTCTGCCTGCTTTGCAGTGCTCCAGCAATCCAAAGCAACCATAAGACGAGGGTAACTAATTAACTTTATTATGAAGTACTATTGAAATCAGGGAAAACCCATCAAAAAGCCCCTGTGAGCCTCAAATCAGTGAGGAGATGCAGGAGCTCGATTGAAGTGTCCCTGTGCCTACAGCGGATCTCAAAGAATTAAAAAAAATTGGGGGTGGCACCGTGGGCTTCTTCCATAAGTGTGTGTGGGCAAATTTGTCCCACTAATGAAGGAATTTGGAGAAACCTCCTCCCAGAGTTTCCCCTTCTGCCCCATCTTTCTATCTTTTTCACATGGGAAAGGCACAATCTAACCCAGGGATTGGCAACCTTTGGCATGTGGCCCGTCAGGGAAATCCTCTGGCAGGCTGGGACGATTTGTTTACTGCAGCGTCTGCAGGTTCGGCTATGGGAAGTGTGCGGGCTGAGGGATGTGCTGGCCACCACTTCCCGCAGGCCCCATTGGCCTGGAACGGCAAACTGCGACCAGTGGGAGCTGCGATCGGCTGAATCTATGGACGCTGCAGATAAACAAATTGGCCTGGCCTGCCAGCGGATTTCCCTGAAGGGCCGCATGCCAAAGATTGCTGACCCCTGATCTACCCCATTAATTTGGCCAAATGTCAAGGGCATTTAAAAGAATGAACACAAAAAACCCAGCCTTTTGAATTATATTGAGATTTGTTCTATTTCTCCTTAACTTCCTTCTCATCAGTGACCTAGAGACCTCTTCATTGACCTACATGCTGGTAAAGAATAAGGCCTTGTTTGTCCTAGATTTGCTGCTTTTTATTTTTAGAGAAATTATCATTCAATATTAATCAGCAGAATTTTGCCGTCTGTGCAGCTAAAGAGGTACAGAATCATCTAATAAAGGACTCTGGCAAACAGCAAAGCCAAGTAGGTTAAAAGAAATATAGCCCAAATATTTGAACTGTATAAATAAATAAAACAAAGGATCTGTACTGTTGTAGCTATGACACAGAAATGAAATTGTGACATAGCCTGAAGTGAATGATGTCATGACAGACTTGACCTGACAGTTTTCTGTCAGGAAGATATTTGTCTGCCTTAAATTATTCCAGGCTAATAAGCACATTAATACAGCGCTGCTCAAATACATATGTTAACCCAAAAAGGATATTATCAAAAAGATGAAGCCAAACTACTGACCGAAGTAACTCAGTTCAGCTGGAAGAGAACCAGATAACCTCACTCTGCACTTTAGACTTTAATTCTTATCATCAATAACTTAAAATACAATCTCCCCTATGTTTCATTGACACTACACATTTGTAGCTGTAGGGTCAAAGAGACAAACAAAGAAGTCAACTGAGGCAAATGAATACAAGCAACTAGATTGGTAGCTCAGCTTGAGGAAGAAATGAATTGTGGCAAGGCGTCTGTAAAACTTCCCTAAGGTCATCAGGCTGCAGAAACTTAAGGATGACATATCGTGTAGTGTCCTCAGTGAGATCATTTAAGTTAAACTAATAGGTTATTGTTTGTAATAATAATAATGGCAATTTAAAAAAAAAATTAGTACTCCAGTAGAAACTCACATACTCAAATTGCATTTGAGCTTAGGTTGTTTTTTTTTTTGTTTTAATGGGAGAGGAAAGATAACATTTTAACACCCACGAAAGTGAGAGACTAACAGCACTGGTGAAATCCAAACATTCACTGCAGTCAGGCAAAGTGTGAAAAGTCCCTAGCCAGTTTTGCCAGTGTTGTTCATTCTCATCTGTAACACTCCTATTATTCCAGTGCAGAGCAGACTGCTAGCCCTGCTGCTGCATTGTGCTAAATAACAGGGTGGTTCTGTGATGCAAATAAAGGTTGACTGGTAGTCATCACACTGATTTCACTTGTGAACACCTGAGCCACGGGTCTGCACTAAAAGGCAAATCCAGCCCCCACCTCTGAGCATAGTGGTCTCTCTGATAGCAGAATAGATGCAGTTTTACTGTGAAAGGATTTGGGGGCCACTAGAAGGTGCACACCTCTGCTCAGACCATAGCTCTGCAGGGGTTTCCTGTACAGAGTGGTGGGGGCTGAGAAGGGTGGAGGAGGGATGGAGCCAGAGGATCCTCTTTGATACACAGATCCTCCAGTCACAGAGGGATACTGCAGTCATGAGCATGAAACATCTGGTTTGGAGGAGCTGCAGAGGAAAGGACTACTCAATGGATGGCTTGGATATCAGGTAGCCCCTCACACACACACAAATGAGGAACCCCTTAAAGGAACAGAGACTGTATGGAGTGGTTCGTTGCACTGCTTCCTATTGCTGTGGTTTTGCACATTCACACTATAACTATATTTTTGACAAAACTGTTTTGGTCCATCCACACTTACCGGCCATTATTATGCCTATGTGTCCTGGGACTCATGACACACCTATATTTCAAATTGCCCAGCACTGTTTTTGAGGATTAGGTATGTGGAGGATTGACTGTTGGCTGTTGTACAACTCACATCCATATACAAGTGCTACAAGCAGCAATGGTTTCTTTCAGTGCCTTTTGCTTAGTGCAAAAAGATCCTTTAATACAGAAGGCCAGATTCTGATCTCAGTTACATGGGAGTAAGACTGGAGTAATGCCATTAAAGTGACTACAGTTACTCCAGTTTTCACCGCATGTTACTGATTAGCATATGACCCCAAGTCTCCAGTAGTGAAAGACACATTCTATTATTTTTGATGATATCTGAAATACATAGAGAAATGTTACCTTGAAGGGAAGCTCTTTAGCAGACAATACTATATTCTAGGGTTAAATGCCTGTGATGTATTTATAATAACTTTTTTATTGACAGCGAGGGTATGGGTTGTTTTATTTATTTATTTACTTATTGTTGCCAGTTACCAGATGTTGCCCATCTTACTATAGCTGAATGAATAAAAGCTATATTAAAAACAAAGATTGGAAATAGAAAATGATTATACTTAGTAACAAAAAATGTAAACCACCTCTTGGGCATACCGGCTTACTTTCACCTCTGCACACTGGGCAACAAGGGGTTAGGGAGATGCTTTGGGATCACACAGCCCACTCTCTCTCTCCTCCGGACTGCCATACCTGTGAGAGATAACTAGACTGGAAGAGGAGTTAAAAGAGAGCAGAAAAGCTCATTTGCAGGCAGGCCAGGGAAGAGAAAGGACCTTTTCCATTAAGCTCCTGAGGAAAGGACTAAGGGAAGGCAGGATCTCTTCCATCAGCAACTGCCTGAAGGTCCCTCCCTGAGGGTAAGGAGGTCCTGCTTCTGATAGACTCTGAGTGAGAGGCCTTTCCCGCCACCCATGGACTCAGTTTGTTTGCATTAATTCCCACTGTGTTGTTTATGGACTGCCCCAGCAGGGGAGAGACTTAGAACTAACTGGCCGAGGACCAAGCTACTGCCCTAAGAAAGAAGGTGCTACCATGCCACACGGAGATGCCATGCAGTGAACTGAACCCCCTGCACGTCTCCTCACCACAATGGTGAACTCTGGACAATTGTAGGGTGGTAGGAAATGGCTAAGGAGGGCAGCCTTAAGGTGCCCCTGACTGTCAGACTTTTGATAGCCTTCATAGGCCCCTGAGCTGTCGCATGGTGGAGTGGGAGGACCTGGGCTCCCCTACCAACTTCTCCCCTCTGCAGTTTGAAGGGCCTAAACCCTGATCACCAGGCTATGTTCCCCACAAGCAAAGGCCATCACGATTCTCAATCTCTTGATTTCTTCAAATCAAGGTGGGTGATAAGCTTTAGTCAGACAAGGGTATTGGCTCAATACAGTTGGGTAACTGGGTGAAATTCTAGAGCCTGTATTATAAAGGAGTTCAGACTACTTTATCTAATTCTGCCTTCTGGCTTTAAAATCTATAAATATTTGGCCCTGGTAAACAGGCAATTTCCCCTCCCTACATCTAACACAGTCAACAATATCTTAGTTACAACCTAGACTTGTATTTTGCCTTTGTTCTTAATGTAAGTAGCAAAGCTCTCAGAATATGTGTACGCTGCCATTGAAGATGTGATTGCAGTTTCGGGAGGCATAGCTGTTCTAGCTTTACTCTAGCTACCATTGCTGAAAATAGCAGTGAAGCTGTATCAGAAAGTCCTTTTTTCTAAATGCAAATTTTGGATTTCCTGTTAAATGTTTTTGTTTTGTTTTTTAAGCTTCAGCATTTCCTGTGGAATGGGAATTCTGGCTCCTGACCAGCCCTAAACCTGTCACATGCTGACTGTATTCTAAGACTAAAAAACAGAGTATTTGAAGTATAAAACATCTTTTAAAAAGGATAGCAGGAACAAATAAAACTGTACACATAAGAAAAGCAGAAGCAAAGAATCTAATGAAGGGATATAGCACTGAAAGATAAATAACAAGAAAGCTTTAAGGAACAGCGGTATGTGTTGGAAAAGATAAGGCTTCGAAGAGGAAAAGACAATTCATTCATAATATTAGTAAAGTTGCTAGAAACAATGACTCCTTTACTACAATGTTGAGAAAGGATGGTGTAGATAGAACCCAGTAACAGATGTTAGTTAAATTTTCAATTCACTGGCTTCCATCTTGCAGGTACAATTTACACCAACAAATTTTGTGCCTGCTCATGGTCATGCTCTATTTAAACTGCAGGATTCTAATCTGTGTATGGGCATGATTCACGTGTGTAATGAAGCGTTGGTTAATTTCCATGAGTGTGCTGCAGTGATAGTGGGCAGAAGCAGAGAAGAGAAAATCCAAAGTTAAACAAAGTTCACAGATCATGAGGAGTCAGGTTCTCCTTGAGGTTGGTTGATTGGTTGGTTGGTTTGTTTGTTAAAAAGTGTCAACCTCTTCAAGCAGGGGAACCTTCTTAATATGAACAGACATAGTATTGCCTTGAGCAAGACAAGCTGACACAGGAGTATTAAGAGATCTAGGAACTGCCCTCATTCATTTGAAGCCCAGTGATGCCTGTGTAAATGGTAACACTGTTAACTGTTTCACCACTGACTATTGTATCAGAAACATCCAGGCAACCTGCTTATCTTCTGGGACGGTCTATTTATGTGAAAGGATTTTCCAGATGAGTAAGGCAGCACGTATGAAAATAAGCCAGTTTTCCATCAGATTGGTTTTGGTCCCTTAACAGAACAACTCCAGCACCATTTCCCCATGGCAGTACAGGAGCACCACATTAGCATCTAGAATGCAGTGCCCCACATGCCTGTTTGACTGCTTAGGAACCCCATAGGGACAGATATAGTCATCTGTAAAATTCTAAACTGAAAGATGGACAGCAAATTAACTTGCTTCTGGGCCCCTCCTTTGTCCCTCCCTTCCAGTCAGCAGCTGACAGCAAAGCCCCCTCAGGATGTGTCTGTGGACCCAGTTAATTCAGTGGAGTGTTGATGCATGAAATAATGCTGACTGAGCCCCTGTGTGCTTGCAAGGTGACAATGCCATTGACCATATCCAACCCATGGAGGCAAAGCCCATGGTGGTGGCCATGCAGAGGGACTACTGCAAGATCCAGAATTAGTGCCATAGTCATGTTCTAACGGCACCCCCATGAAATAGCTCCCAGGCAAGTTCTGACAGGATTTCTCCCCTATGCTGCTTACTTGGGTGTGGAGATAGAACACTTCTTTATTTGTAAATACACTTTATACTGAGAAGAATCACTTATCTTTGATTGGTCAGATTGCAGGACTGTGCAAAAGGAGTGAGGTTTTCCTTATAAACACCATTTAAAGAAGGTAGTGAAGAGCACCAAGGGAATCTAGAGTAGAGTTAGTAAGTGAAATAAACCACTCAAAGAAGCAATAGAAACAGCTAGTGTAATTAGTTTCCAATCAGAGAGCAGAGCAGTTAGAAGAAGAAATGTTGGGTATAACTGCTGACTGCAGACCTAGATGGGTTGCCTTTTTACCTAGGGCTTTGTGTTCCCTATATAAAGCTTTAAGACCAAATAGTTCTTCCATCAAGCATACATGCAGAGATTCCATTGAATCAAATTGGAACACCACAGGCATATCTGAAAGGCAGCATCTAGTCCTTTGACACAACAGGTAACAGGCTCAGTTTTGCTTATTCTCACGAGTACTTTGAAATGTCTACATTGGGATTTATCACATGCACATCCAGCTGCTATAAAATGGTTATTCCAGACTGTACAAGTTCTGGACCCTCACTTCAATTATAAAATTGAACCAGGAGATACCTTTGCAATTTTTTATCTCTTTTCCTGTTAAAAAGCCGACACCGCTATCAGTTTAACATTTCATTTCCCCATCCCCAGATTTGCAGTTTCTTCAAATCTGTTTTCTTCAAGGTCAGTCTAGCCATGATTACATTTCTATTGTGGACATCATTGCTCCTCTCTTCATACTATGAATAAGCTGAATTAATAGCTGATGTAAATAAACTGACTTCAATGGGCCCAGACTAGGATAAATCTGGCCTATCTAGATAAAAGACCAGGAATCCTGAGCCCTGTTTACTTAGTTAGAAAGGAAAAATTACTTTCCTAACTACACACAAATTAAGGATGATGTATGCAGATTTAAGAAGCAAAATAAAAGCTTTCCCCTTAAGCTACAGCAAGTCTACCACCTTCATTTATGATTCTGCCATTTAGTAAATGCTGTAAACTGAGAATTATATAATCCTGATAACTATCTTACTAATAAACAACAGAAAGATGAGTGGCTGTTAACCTTTGATTAATAGTAAGCTGTAAAGCAAAACCAAAGTTGTAGCACAGAACATTTCTGAGTTCATCCTTGCAAAAATGTGGGGCAAGTTCTCTTTCAAGGTCTGTGGATGCCTACGCATTGTATAGGAGCGTGGGCACCCAGCTCAGCAATGTGAATTCCACTGGATGACAGAATGCAAGCATTAGTAGTTACAATGCTTAGCCTAAATTCCCACTTGTGAATCCCACCTATAGTGTGCCCAAGAGATCCTGCTAGGTTGATGCATCTCTACACTGCCCCTGTAGGGGACAGTGCCTGTGATGGACACTTGAGTCTATGTAACCTTAGGTGAGTCACTTATCTTTACTATTCAATTTTCCTTTCAGTATAAAAGTTGCCCATCTGTGGGAAAGCCTGGCAGCGTTTTACACTCATTATACTCAGGTGTAAAATGACTCCACAAGGTACAAGGCAATGGTAAACAAGGCCAGTTCTTGAAGTATAAGACAACACATCTAGGAGACTTTTATGCACATGCTTCATAGATGCTGCACATTTACTTTGACTGACCTCTGCATAGTGTGGCAAACTCAGGACAGTTGGCTACCAGGAGAGGGGTAGTAATTGGTCCCGGAAGGCTTAGCCTAGAGGAATCAGGTTCAGCTTGGACAGGGGTTAGGAGGGAACTAATCAGGTTCAGCTGACTCCAATTGCTGGTGACCTTTTTAAAACCTCCCTGGCCGGGGGGAGAGTAGCTGTCGCTGTCAGCAAGTAGGGGTAGCTAAACTCTGAGGCTGTCCTGGGAAGGCAGCTTGCAGTCTCCTCAGAAGGAGAGGAAACTAGAGCAAGGGGCTGGCTGAGAAGGGATCAGCCAGACCCTGTGAGATTGGGAAGGGTTTTTTTTTTTGTCTTTGTTTTTTTTTACCAAGCCTGTGCCTCCAGGGCAAAAAGGAACTGTGCTACCAAATGGAGAGGCAGGTACTTTGCCACAATAGCTGGAGGAAAGAAAAAGGAAACATTATTGCAGACAACCACTGCTTACCACTTTTCTTTTAAACAACATGTGTGAAAGCTATAGAAAAATACCATCATGCTAGTTGTTTTAACACCCTGGTAAAAAGAAGGAAGATGGTCTTATGGCTAAAACATGGAACAGGGCCTCAGGAGCTCTGGGTTCAATCTCCAGCTCTTCTGTAGATTTCCTTTATGATCTTAAACATGTCATTGGACCCATAGTCACAAAACCACTGAGGTGCTTAAGTCCAACATTTGGGTGCCACTGAAATTCTCAAAAGCACCACTCACCTGCTGTCTAACAGCACAGGTACCTAAGTTTCCACTATTTGGCATTTGCAAAGCCACCTAAGTCTTGATGCCACCTTACAGCCAACAAGCTGCTTAAAGCCCTAGTGCAAGCCAAACTGGGATTCTCAAACTAGACTAAAATGGGTATTTTTCTCTCTCACCAGCTGGGCCTAATTTGGTGTGTGGTGGTTGCAGGACTCACCTCGGATGTGGGAGACCTGGGTTTCAAATCCCTGCTTTAATTCTGGCAGGATCTTGAACCTGGGCCTCCCACAGCCCAGGTGACAGGCCTAAGCACCAAGTGACTTATTAGGGGGATAGATGGTCTCTTTCTTTCTCTCTTGTTTTTTCATGAGAAAAGTCTGACATGGCTTCAGTGCCTAACCCCAAGAGAGAGTTCCTGGCTGAGGGTCCCAAGGGGAGGAAGTTACTTATCTCTTACTCCACAGCAATATGCCTCTCAGATTAATGGGAGGAGCCTAAATATCCTTGAGGATCTGGGCCTAAGACCCATGCTGTTCCTCAACATTTCATCCTGACTAGGTGGCTCCCAGCTCAGCTGGCTGGCTTCTGAGCATCCCTTCCTTAGGTGACTAATTCTTCCAGAGCACTGTGGAGAATCTAGGCATAACTCAGGACAGAAAATTCCACTAGGCATCAGGAAGCCTATGGGTTAAGTATTGAAATGCCTCAGTACCTTTGTGAATCTGGGCCCCAGCCTCTCAGTTCTCCTTCTCTAAACTGGGGATACAGACATCATTTGTCTACCGTGTTCATTTAGACAAGTTAAGTGGTTCTTAACCTGGGGTGCATGCATCCCCAAGGGGGGCGAGACATGGTAGATTTTTTAGAAGGTAAATCATCGAAAACACAAATTGAGAACAGGCATGTAAGTACAACTACTTTGTTTCATCAAACCTATGTATGTATTAACATTATACATTTTTTAACGATTACTGCATTAAATGTTAACTATGAAATTAAAATAAATATATAATTCTCTCTCTTTCTTTCTATAGTTATGATATATCTAGGTTTAAAGAACTGACCTACTTCAATGATTTTTTATAAGGGGGGGTGAGAACATATTTTTGAGAACCAAAGGGGTGCTGGCTGCAATAAATGTTAAGAACCACAAATTTAGACTATGGGCTGATAAGAACATAAGAATGTCCATACTGGGTCAGACCAATGGTCCATCTAGCCCAAAATCCTATCTTCCAACAGTGGCCAATCCCAGGTGCCTCAGAGGGAATTAACATGGCAATTATCGAGTGATGTCAGAGCATGGGGTTGCCTCCCTGACCATCTTGGCTAATAGCCATTGATGGGCCTATCCTCCATGAACTTATCTAGTTCTTTTTTTACCCCCGTTATAGGTTTGGCCTTCACAATATCCCCTGGCAACAAGTTCCATGGGTTGACTGTGAATCGTGTGAAGCACTCCCTTTTGTTTTAAACTTGCTGACTATTCATTTTATTGGGTGACCCTTGGTTCTTTTGTTATGTAAAGGAATAAATAACACTTCCTTCTTCACTTTCTCCACACCATTCATGATTTTATAGACTTCTATCACAGGAGTGTCACAATTGACTGATCCTCTGAACCACATATGACAATCTTCAAAAGTTCAAGAGCCAGGGCGTGCCTGCGGGGGCTGTGGGCTTTGGCCCCATAGGGGCCTCTCCCTGCTGGGCAGAAGTCAAGCACAACACATTGGTCCTGCTCGGTCACATGGTGCTGCTGATCCCCCTCCCTCTGGAGCCACAAGCTAGGAGCTGTGCCCATGGAGAGTGGCAGCAGCAAACAGCTGGGAGCTGTAAGGAGCTAAAACAGCAGTCCCACCCTGCAGTTCCCAGCTGTTTGTCCCTGCCTCTCCATGGGGAGCTAGCACCTGGGAAATGCAGGTGAGGGTAAGAGAGAGGGCATGACTCAAGCTGTTGGGGGGAGGGGGGTAACCTTTAAATTGTGCCTCTCTGTCTCAGCAGGCAGGCACTATTGCTTTTGTGTTTTTCATGGAGTTATAGGGATGTAAAGGCAGTTTAGTGGAATGGAGGATACAGACCTTGATGTGAAAGTTTGTGTCCCCAGAACAGTCCTGTGAGTTATCTCATTCTTTTGGTCAATTAATATGCAAAATATGCAAGAGTGGATACTTCTAGAAATACTTAGGATAAAAATTCAAGGAAATACTGGTAAGTGAAAACAAGTGAAAAACAAAAGAAGAAAAAAATACCCTAAGAAAATGAAAGCTATTTCTGAAGGGCAATCCTGAAATAAGGGTAGGAAAAAATACAGTACCCGTTTTTTTCAGCAAACAAAAGAACTCATTTACCATTTGACACCTACATGCATTAACAAGCCACACTTCTGTCACAATCACTACATTATGCCTCTTGAACAATGCAAACCTGTTAATGTGGAACAAGTCCAATCAATTTAGAATGCAAATGAGAATAAAAGGGCCACATCAGTGTTCAAGACATATTTAGGGCCAAGACAGGAGCTAGAAACAACCTTAAACAATGCTCTTTTCAGCAACACAAAAAGAAAGATTAAACATTACAATGAAGGTCCTCTGTCTGAAGCCAGAGGTATCACTGTACATTTTCAAAGCAGTAAGTGGGATTTAAGCCATGCAATTGCTATCGATTTTCAAATCCTACCCATTCATTTGTCTTCTCTTGGCAGTATTTTGATATTTTTTTATTTTACAATATTTCTGGAAGAATGAATGTATAGGTCTGGAGATGTGTCAGTGGGGAAGGATAGCTCAGTGAAGTGGCTATATGAGATATATAGCTTTGAACATCTAGATGGAAAATGGTATTTCCAGGTGCAGTTTATACACTCCCACTGCAGGCTGTGAAGCTAGGGGAGAAATGAAGGCATTCCCCTGGGGAATTGCAGCTTTGTGCTGCACTGCACAGTATTGCACCCAAAATTACATAAATTTAAGGATAAAAGTTTCTAAGTGATTTTTTGGAATTAAACTTTAAATACATCACATCTCTGTACCCTGTGTTCTTGTTCCCAGTCTCTTTTTGAGATATCTCTTAGAGGTACATTTATTTAACCACAGACTTCGCCAAAATGGGAGAGGGGTAGCAAACAGAACCAAATTCAGACTGCAAAATGATAGTTTAGAACAAATGTACAGGGTAAATGTTGACTCTTGCAGCTCAGGAGAAGAAACAGACAGCACGAACAAAATGGGGGCATGGGGACATGTAACCAAGCAGCTGCCAACATCACATTAAAGAAGTTTATTTTCATCTTGTCTGCTTAATACTGTCCATAATTTATTTCATGTAACCAAGCTCTAGCTCCCATAAAGTGTATAGAAAGGGAATTGGAAAAGGAAATGTCTACAAAAGGATCTCTTGTCTATAGAAATGATTGACCACACTACAAAACAGCTGGAAAACTTGGGCCCTGATTCAGCAAGTATTTAAGCATGTGCCTATCTATAATCAATGGGATTATTCACCTGCTTAAAGAATAATTCTATTGACTACAGATAGGCACATGCTTTAATAGCTTGATTAATCAAGACAGTGCAATAATAGTTGTTTAATTTTAACAAATACAGAGAATAGAGTGGACACATACACAGAATAACTACTTTTTCTGTTGAATTTGATGTATGTTTAAGTGAGAGTAAGGAGGAATTATTTTTCCCTACGCTGATATACAAAATAAATGTATAAAATCTAGCATACTCCACATAAAGGAACATATACCTCTCTGAAGTCACATCAATTTTGCCAAGACATTGAAAGAGCATGCAGAAGGTGGACTATATTAGGTATACCCACATTTTATTTCAGAGGACAAAAATATGTTCATTTTGTCACTTGAGAAAACAATGGTTTAAATAAATTCAATTTCCTAGTTTAAAGGTCTGTAGACAGAAAGAAACAATCAGCCAAACACAACATGGTTCTTAAAAACAGGTTGTGAAGTGTGAGCCTGTAGAGGATTGTGGCCTCTGTGAAAAATAAATAATTAATACTAATGATTTGTTTACAGTATATCCATTTCTAACATTTATGCTGCATATCCCAGAATACTTAGGGCATATGGCCTGATCAGACACCCACTGAAATCAACAGGAATATTTCCATTGACTTCAATGGGCTTTGGATCAGGCCTTGTGTGTCTGAAAATGCATTTGTGTTTTAAAAAAACGAATTCACTCTTCACATCTTCCAGTTCCTCATGTTTATTGTCACCAAACCTACGGCAAAAGAATACCCTGGCTCTGCAGTGAGACTCTCATGGATGCCTGTGGGAGTTACACATGCAGACTGAGGGTATGTCCTTAGTGTAGAAAAAAGTGAAAAGAAACTTAGCCAATGAAGCCACATATAATACAATTCAAGGTGAAAGCAAATCTTACTTCTCAAATGGACCAAAGTAACTTAGGCACTGTATAACTACAAGTTAAAAAAGGAAATTTTAAATGTAGCACACTGAACCTTCATAATGCACATTTAAAAACCACTCATGTAAAACCAATTCCATTATAAGCATATTATTTAAACATGGTAACTACTATTTCCAAGGGTAAGTACATGAATGGTAAATTAAATATGGTCAATTTAAATTATTCTGTGTAAAGCAAAGATTTTTATTCTTATTAAGGCAATTTAATAATATTTAAATAGTTAAATACAAATTGACAATGATATTAAAGAATAAAATCTCATTTATTATTATACTACCTTGTAAATTTTCCAAACTCCAAATATTCTCACAATATTGTACAGTAAATTGGATTAAAACTAGCTTCAAATACTTTCCACCACATCTTTTACATTAAACATCCTGCAAAAACCCACAATGTTTATGTAATCAATTTACAGTGATTATAAAAAAATTAGCAAGAAATTAAATAAGTAGGTCAACGTGGTTCTCCCCCTACCTCAAAAAATAAAATACTAGCACCATCCCAAATATAATGATTTAAAACTCTATGTTGGCTTTCTCATTTTGATAACTAAACAGAAATTATTTTCCAAAGCACAACTGTTAATATGCAAACTGGTTTACAGGGTAGTTCTTATAAGCAACATTTTTTCCTTGCATTTTGTTCCAACAAGAAAAATAAGAAGTTTAAAAAAATTAGGAGTACTGTAAATAAAGCCATAGAGTCGATTAGCAGTGAGTCCCAACCGAAGCAAAGGTGGACATTTCACGACGGATGGTACTGAAAGGGGAGAGTTCAAGCTCTGTGGTGTACTCATTGTCATTGTCATCGCTTGTTACCGTTGAAGACTTCTGGATGCATTCATCACAGCAACAACAACAACATTCCATAAAGGCCCGACTGAACGGTTTGCAAAGACAGAAAAGGAGGACTGGGGTCACACAGGACTTAAAGAACAAAAGAAACTGGCTAATGAGGTGGAGGAGATCCATAGTCTGCTGAGAGACTCCTGTGGACATGTAGGCAGTCACAATGTTGCAGATGTTTTCAGGAATGATGCAAAACCCATACAAAATGGTCAAAGCCACCACTGTGCAGTTCATCTGACTTTCCAGCTGAATTTGTCGTTTGTTCCCTCGTGTGCAAGCCTTTTCTGCTCGTCTGATTTTCCTGGCTGTTACCAGAGAACAGGTAATAGTGAAAAGAGTAGGCAAACAAAAGTAGCAGCCAAAATACCACCAGAGTCTTGCACCATCATATGTGAGAGCTAATACATAAATGGTATCAGGTAATTCAGTAGAGATCTTTACCACGCACCGTTCCCCAGGTGGGCTGCCACTAAATGCAGAATCTTCCTTTGTCAACTGGCGTAGAACGACCTCCGGAAGTGCCAATAACAGAGCACCAACCCATATAACAGCCAGTTTGGCAGTTGTTGAAGTACAGTTTTCAATCATCTCATAATACATCTGTACATTAGTGGCAGCACGAAATCGGTCTATACAGAGGGCACATAGTGTGAACGTAGTGACTCCAAGAGAAGCTACCTGTATGGGAGAAAAGTGAACACATTTTTAATATGGATGCTGTCTGAAATATATTTTAAAAATATAGGAGATGACTATAGGCTAGATCCCAAGCTGTTCACATTGTATACAGCTTGTATACAGCACCGTCACAATAAAATTCACTAGTAAAATGTTTGTTTATTTGAATGTGTTCCATTTAAAAATCCTCCTTCTTCATATATCAGGTGAAGTTAATTGCATATAAAATGACTCCTATTTAAAAATACCAGGAGTATTAAAATGCAAGAGCCATAATGTAATTTACTATGCTATGTTTACCTTTAAAGACATTCTGCCTGTGAATTTACAGTGCTGTAGTAAAAGGGCCAGCTTTTCAATGGTATTTAGGTCCCCAAAGATGCAGCCAGATGTTTAGAGGGATTTTCAAAAGCAGGGGAGGGGCCTAACTCCTTTGAAATCAATGAGATTTAGGCACCTAATCTGCTTTGGCGCATCTGACAAATCTTGCTGGGGGTGGGATTCACAAGGCTGACTTAGATGCCCAGCTGCCCTTTCTACCACTAGCATTTACAAAACGCTGGCTCAGCTGCCACCTAACATTGTAGGCACCTGAAGACCGTAGGGGCCAGATCCACAAGAGGATTCATCTATCTGCTATTTTAGGATTGTGCTGCCTGTGGAGCTCTGTCTGAAAGCTTTCTCAGGCCACCTAATAGATACAAAACATACAAAACACCACTGCCAGAGGAGAAGGCTGCAGTGCCCCCTCCTCCAACCTTTGGCTTAGGGCTTGGCTACACTTGGAAATGTGCAGCACTGGGAGTTACAGCTGTGGTCGTACAGCTGTATAGGAACAGCGCTGCAGTGTGGCCACACTGACAGCTACCAGCGCTGCAGTGTGGCCACATTTGCAGCATTTGCAGCGCTGTTGGGAGGGCTGCATTGTGGGCAGCTATTCAAACGTTCAACGTGGCTGCCACCTTACCCCAATCCCTCTCTTATTCACTAAAATTGCAAATTATGCACTCCTAAATAGCCTTCAGGCTACATAAGCAGCTGCTCAACACAGACTCCCCTCTCCGCTCAAACAAACAGCTGTGAACATTCCAAAGCAATTTCCCTTCCTCGGCTCGCTCGCTGGAGCAAAGAGCAGCTGTGTTTGTTTTTTAGAGCTGGTCGTTCAGCCGTTCTTCCGGTTTGTTGTGGACAAGAATTCTGGGATACCTCTTAATACCCTGGAGGCCAATAACAGCGCTGTTGGTGTCCACACCTGATGAGCAGCGCTGCATCACCAGCGCTGGAATCGCTACACCCCAATCAGACCAGGTGTACAGCCAGCGCTGCAGCCAGGGAGTTGCAGCGCTGGCTGGGCTTTGTAAGTGTGTACACAGAGTGAGTTGCAGTGCTGTAACCCCTTCACCAGCGCTGCAACTCTCCAGTGTAGCCAAGCCCTTAGTGATTCGGGCACTCATGCAGGAGACCTCGGTTCACTTCCCCTCTCTGCCTGAGGTAGCACAGGGATTTGAATCTACATCTCAGATCTCTCAGGGGACTGCTCTAATCACTGACCCATGGACTATTTAGGTCAGGGGTAAGGGAGGTGTCTCAGTCTCTCCTGATGAAGCCATTCCACTTTGTATAAATAATTAAACATTAATTGGGCCAGAAGAAAAAAGGGAGAATGATTCTCGGGCCCAGTAATTAGAGTGCACCTCTGGGATGTGGGAGACCTACATCCCTGCTCCAACAACTACTGAATTATTTGAACAGGCAGCACATACTTTGCTAAATCAGGCAAAGCTAGAACTGGAACTTTGGCCTCTCACATCCTGGGTGAGTACTCTAATCACAGGGCTATGAGAGATGAGAGCAGGGATGCACTAGTGGCACCATCTCCTCCTAACTGACCTGATTTAAGCACCTATGAGAAAAGTCATGCCTGTAACTCTCCAGCAAATGGAGGCACCTCCCTCCACCCCAGATGTAGGCATCTAACTCTCTATGAGAGGTGGAGCTTAGGACACACCCCTCTTCTCAGTCTTTCCTACTGAGTTTAGGCAGCTCCCCACTCAGCACGCTAGCATCTGTTAATCCTTTTTATAGACACCAAATGGGGTTATCATTTCCACTTGGTGGCAGGGCAGAGGTGCTGACTTTCCTCTTTCCCCTGGGGTGCTCAACCCCTGCTCCTCCACAGTCCCTGCCCCCACTCCACTCCTTCCCCAAAGGCCCCACCTCTGCTGATTGCAGCTGATTGCAGCTGATTGCAGCGGGTGGGAGGCACTGGGAGAGAGGGGGAGGAGCTGAGCAGTTGGGCTCCCAGTGGGTGCAGAGCATGCACAATTTTTTTCCTGTGAGTGCTCCAGCCCCAGAGCCAGTGCCTATGCAGCAAGGCATGTAAAATTTAGGCACTGCAACACTCAGTCTAAGTTCCCTCACCACCCTGTGAATCCCACCCTAGATGCTTAGCTACATATTTTGACATGTAAATACCTTTGAAAATCTGTCCCAAAGAGATTTAGTATGAAATCCTGACCCTGCTGAAATAAATGGCAAAACTCTCATTGATTTAAGTGGAGCCAGGATCAAACCCTTTATCTTGAATATTACAATTAATATTCAAGATGTGGAGAAATTGGAGAGGGTCCAGAGAAGAGCAACAAGAACGATTAAAGATCTTGAGAACATGACCTATGAAGGAAGGCTGAAAGAATTGGGTTTGTTTAGTTTGGAAATGAGAAGACTGAGAGGGGACATGATACCAGTTTTCAAGTATCTAAAAGGGTGTCATCAGGAGAAGGGAGAAAACTTGTTCACCTTAGCCTCTAAGGATAGAACAAGAAGCAATGGACTTAAACTGCAGCAAGGGAGGTTTAGGTTGGACACTAGGAAAAAGTTCCTAACTGTCACAGTGGTTAAATACTGGAATAAATTGCCTAGGGAGGTTCTAGAATCTCCATCTCTGGAAATATTTAAGAGTAGGTTAGATAAATGTCTATCAGGGATGGTCTAGACAGTATTTGGTCCTGCCATGAGGGCAGAGGACTGGACTCAATGACCGCTCAAGGTCCCTTCCAGTTCTAGAATCTATTAATCAGATCACAGGAAAATTTTGGCTGAATATCATGTCCTAGTAGCAGGGTCTATTGCACTCTAGGATACAGGCCAAGAGTAGGGTTACCAGATAGCAACTGTGAAAAAACAGGACAGGAGGTGGGGCACCTATATAAGAAAAAGTCCCAAAAAATGTGACTGTCCTTGTAAAAATGGGACATCTGGTCACCCTAGCCAAGAGGAGTAGTGGATGCCCCATTTTTCAAGCAATTTAAAACTAGACTAGACAAAGCTTTCAATAATACACTATGAGGAACAATGTTGCATTAACAGAGCAATGGACAGGATGACTCATCACATCTTGTCTAGCTCTAATATCTGTCATTCCACGTGTAAGTAGGGATCTTGTACTGTCACAAAAGATAACTCCCTATCATTTTATATTGTTTATATTTCAGTTCCTAAAGACAAATTTGTGAGAAGACCATATACATTTTTAGCCCAATCCGGCTTCCAATAAATTCAACTTCAATTCAAATTCAAAAGCAAAACTCCTGTTTACTTCAACTGGAGAAAGATTACATCCTTCAATTTTGTTGTGGTGCACTCTAACTCATTTACTCTCATCATTCTATAGATTGCTGCAGTGCCTAAGATGTCCTGGTGCGGAAGAGCAGTGAAGGTATGTTAATAGGAATTGTTAAATGATTTTCCTGTTCATTTAGAAGAATGCTTACTTGTATAATAGATTAGCCATGTCTGTTATTAACTGGTAAAATTTATGGAGATATTGGGCAGCTGACTGTAATTTTTGCTTACTCAAATTCAATGTGCAGTTAGATAATTAAGATTCTATAATGGTGCATTTCTTATTTCCATCATAATTTTGAAATATTCTTGTTTATATACATCCCATTAAAAGTTCTGCAAAGATAGATAGTGCAATTATACGCAATTATATAAATGTATCATTCATGTTGGCCTTGAGCATTTAATGGCCATATCTGATTGCTAAAATTCAATATCACTGCAAAATATTAGACCCTTGGGATTAAAACTGTTAGGCATTGGCTTAGTTGGGCAGCTTCCTGAGAGAGGGAATGAGTAAGATGCAATCTCTTATTAATTAACCTGCAATGGGAGGAATTATTAATGACGACAAAGCAGAGCTGTAAACATTTTAAATCAGTGAAGCTATTAATTTTGAGAATTAAACTATCTGATAAGGCTCAAAGAAACGCTTAGTAACACTGGCAAAAAACAAAAATAACTAAAGAGAAATTAGAGTTACAGGAAAACCTTAAATAAGCATTAAAAACTGGCAATGATTAAATGAGCTAATAAAAAGAATTTTCATACATCAGGGCTGAGATGTCACAGTGGCAAATTTACAATCTCTGATTTTTGTCTTTGAAACTTAAATCTTTTGTGTATTCTTGACATCAACATCTTTAACCACCTTATCTTCCAACACAAATACCAAATGGATCAACACACAGCTCTTAGCCTCTTGCCAAGAGTCTCTACATATGCGGAGAAGGGAATGCTCCTGAGTTTTAAAATGGTGAGGGAACTGCAAAAATCAGTACAGGGAAAGAGATGCTGCCTTTTTTTAAGTAAACCTTTTTTCCTCTTTTTTAATGTCTATTCTAACTGAGTAGCACAAGCACCTCCTTTTAGTGGTTTCAGGGTCCCATTATAGATTATATCAGGTTTTGCCATGGCTAAAACATTGGATGCTGCAGTTAGAACTGGACTAACGAAAGAAGGCATGTCTACCATGAACAAATGTAACCTCCGGGGTTCCTGCCATATTAACTGACTGACAACTTAACTAGGAACAGGAGAAGTCAGCTTTCCAAATGCAACTATTGGTTTACTGATGAAACATGCTAAATAATGCCTGCAGGTGTCTGGCTCATGCAGCGGTTTTCTATCTTGCACATGTTAACGAATGTGACGATTCCATGGAAAAAATGGTAAAAAAACAAAATGCAGTGGAACACTCTAATCTAAATCCCTTCCAGCTCCTCTGGAATAGATACGAATAGAGATTCACTCTAATTGCCTTGCTTCAAGGCACTGACACCATTCTGGGGTCTGACTGTCCCCGCTGCAGGATAGGAGTAATGCCTGCTGAGATCCATGGGTGTTGATCACAGCCTGTGTGAGGGGGGATAATTTGGCCCCAGGGCATTCAATCTACTTTGCTATAAACAGTTTTACTTTAAGTGTGTGCCTCCATATTAACAAACTGCATGTTAATCTTCAAAAACATGTCACATAGTGATATGAATGAGTTAAACTGACAAAACCCGGGGAACATGGATATCTATGAGCTATGAGCCAGTCGCGCTCAACCTATTTACCATTGTGGGCTGCATATGCAGCTCTCTATATATACTACCTGTATGGCTCTGAGGATGTCACATGGGCTGCAACTATGTGCTGACTGGGCCACAACTGGCCCGTGGGCTGAAAACCACTGCTATGAGCGAAGTTCTATCTTTAACCCATGGCGGTATGCCTAGATAATTGCTGAACTCAGGTAACTCACTGTAAACAGAACTCCAGTCAAGAAGTACAACAGGGTGAGTACGGACAGAGGTACAGATCCTCAAATGGTATAAATCTGTGTTGCTCCATTGGCTTTGATTTACTCCAGCAAAGAATCTGGCCCAGTGTTTCAGTCTTTACTACAAAAACCTGATTACATCGACAGGTTTCAGAGTGGTAGCTGTGTTAGTCTGTATCAGCGAAAAGAACAGGAGTACTTGTGGCACCTTAGAGACTGTAAAAGCAGCAAAGAGTCCTGTGGCACCTTATAGACTAACAGACATATTGGAGCATGAGCTTTCATGGGTGAATACCCACTTCGTTGGATGCATGCTGCTTTTACAGATCCAGACTAACACAGCTACCCCTCTGATTGGAGACTGTGTTATACAAGTTTAAAACTGGAGCACCACAGTGGTGAATCAGGCCCACTATGCCTTTGATTTTATACAATTAATTTACACTTTTAAGTTAGCCAGACTTTCCTCACTTAATTTTCTGATTTAGTTCCATGTGGATCTCTTACATCACAGAACTTTTCCCTCAATCCTTAGATGTCCATGAAGACACCAGCAGGCAAGGCTCGTGTTTCTCTTATTAGATCAGAACTGAAAGTTCCACATTTCCAATTACATGAAAACAAATCTGATCTGCTAAGAGGAAAATAAACCCCCAACTGTCTGGTTCAGTAAAACCTTAATTAGGGAAGAGGAGAAAATGATAGATTTCCCCTCCTTCTCACCAACAAAACACACGCAGAAAATACTTTGCCATTAAAAATCTCATTGATTTTCATGTTGTTTGTTTAAAAATATTTACAAGATATTGCACACACACAAGACGTACATTAAAACAGGATTTTATTGGGCACCAGGGCTGTCCTTCAGAGTTGGCATAGCCCCTGGATCACTAACTTCCTAGCCATTAGTCAATCTTTGAGTCATTAAACATTAACATTAAATTCATGAAAACATTCACTGGAGGAGTAAGCCAGCTTATTGCATCAGTTCTCTTCCCTCTGCCCTTCTGTGCTAGTCTACCAGTTCCCATTCATTCACTTTAGAAGTTAACTGAATGTTCTAAAGCTTTTATCAGGTGGTCCTAGTTCTATTTCTGGCCACTTTCCCACAGCGTTCAGTCCTCATCTGCAGAACTTTAGATGTGGATCCTCCAGTTGATCAAGGGAGAGATGCAAATTAAATGAGTGGGGAAAGGCAACAGAAATAAGACTGGCAGAGAGGATTAAGGAAGAATTGTTGAACAAAACAAAAATGTAAATTAGGTCATGATATCCTGACCTGGGGGACATGACCTTTCTTTATGGCTAGGGCCCCACCAAACTCATAGAATCATAGAATAGAATATCAGGGTTGGAAGGAACCTCGGGAGATAATCTAGTTCAACCCCTTGCTCAAAGCAGGACCAATCCCCAACTAAATCATCCCAGCCAGGGCTTTGTCAAGCTTGACCTTAAAAATCTTTAAGGAAGGAGACTCCACCACTTCCCTAGGTAACCCATTCCAGTGCTTCACCACCCTCCTAGTGAAAAAGTTTTTCCTGATATCCAATCCAAACCTCCCCCACTGCAACTTGAGACCGTTACTCCTTGTTCAGTCATCTGGTACCACTGAGAACAGTCTAGATCCATCCTCTTTGGAACCCTCTTTCAAGTAGTTGAAAGCAGCTATCAAATCCCCCCTTGTTCTTCTTTTCCGCAGACTAAACAATCCCAGTTCCCTCCGCCTCTCCTCATAGGTCGTGTGTTCCAGCCCACTAATAATTTTTGTTGCCCCCTGCTGGACTCTTTCCAATTTTTCCACATCCTTGTAGTGTGGGACGCAAAATGGGAGGCCTCACCAATGCCAAATAGAGGGGAACGATCACGTCCCTCGATCTGCTGGCAATGCTCCTACTTGGCAACAAAATGCCTTCTTGGCAACAAGAGTACACTGTTGACTCATATCCAGCCTCTCATCCACTGTAACCCCTAGGTCCTTTTCTGCAGAACTGGTGCCTAACATTCAGTCACTAGTCTGTAGCAGTGCATGGGATTCTTCCATCCTAAGTGCAGGACTCTGCACTTGTCTTCATTGAACCACATCAGATTTCTTTTGGCCCAATCCTCTAATTTGTCTAAGTCCCTCTGTATCCTATCCCTACCCTCCAGCATATCTACCACTCCTCCCAGTTTAGTGTCATCTGCAAACTTGCTGATGGTGCAATCCATGCAATCCTGCAGATCATCAATGAACACATTGAACAGAACCGGCCCCTGGACCTACCCTTGGGGCATCAGCTTGATACCGGCTGCCAATTAGACACGGAGCCATTGATCACTACCCGTTGAGCCTGATGAGAACGCTGGCTTTCTATCCACCTTCTAGTCCACTCATCCAGCTCATACTCCTTTAAATTTCATGGCCGTGAAAAATGCATCACAGACCGTGAAATCTGATCTCTACTGTGAAATCTGGTCTTTTGTGTACTTTTACCCTATACAATAAAAATTTCAAAGGGGAAACGAGCATTTCTCAAACTGGGGGTCCAGACCCAAAAGAGAGTTTTGGAGGGGTTGCACGGTTATTGTAGGGAGGTTGTAGTATTGCCACCCTGACTTCTGTACTTTCTTCAGAGCTGGGTGGCCAGAGAGTGGTGGCTGCGGGCCTAGGGTCCAGCTCTGAAGGCAACAGCACAGAAGTAAGAGTGGCAATACCATACCATGCCATCCTTACTTCTGCACTGCTGCTGGTGGTGCTGCTGCCTTCAGAGCTGGGCTCCTGGCCAGCAACTGCTGCTCTCTGGCTGCCCAACTCTGAAAGCAGTGCCACCGCCAGCAGCAGCACAGAAGTAATTGTGGCAATACCACGACCCCCCTACAATAACTTTGTAACCCCCCCACTACTCCTTTTTGTGTAAGGACCCCTACAGTTACAACACTGTGAAATTTCAGATTTAAATTTCTGAAATCATGACATTTATTATTTTTAAAAGCCTATGACCATGAAATTGACGAATATGCACCATGAATTTGGTAGGGCCCTATTTATGGCTACACAGGAAGGGGATCTGGAAACATTTTCTGTTGTGACATGGGGTCACTATACAGAAAATACTGAGAGCCACTAGATGAACTGATTCTGAACTCAGAATGAGACCTCGTTAACCCCTGCCTGCACACTCCTGTTATATCCATAAAGAAACTGTAAAAAAAGTTTTTTTCTGAGACTTGACAGTCTATTCTCTTATTTTGACTGCTCTATATGCACACCAACTCTTCGTTCTTAGGGTATTTTTAATGCAACATCCTGTGGTGGCACCTAAATCCTTGTCATTTTTGCCTTAATTAAACAAATACAATCAGCTCAGTATCTGCAATATGTTCTATGTCTATTATACTCTAACTACTGTAAAGTATTAAGTTATCTTTTTATTATTTAATGTTTGTGTTGAATGAAGGGGGGAACAAATTATAGCTGTTACAATGAAACAACAAAAATACAGAAATAAAATATAAATCCTTGTTCCTCCTATGATAAAATGATACTTAACATTTGTTCATTGCTCTATGTTTTTAGATGTGCTACATACAGTGATGCTACTTTGCCTATTACTCTGGTCCAAAATGAAATAGTCCCACGCCTAGAGTTGACTAGAAACACAAGACTCATCTTCTATTAGTAATCACCATTTGTATACTGGAGAAAGAGGCATATCAAGTTCAGGATCAGAAAAGCCCTGTGGGAATCATGAACGTTGGTATCATGGAAATGTTCTGCAGATGTATATAATGTGGCTGCTCCTCTGTAGTAGCAAAGAGCACTTATCATGGTGCTACCTGGCACACTGCTCCGTATTTGTTACCCTTTCATATGTCCTGGTGGTGCAGGTATTCTGTGCTGATTTCAGGTGGCTGTTTTTGAATTCTACTGGAGGGGATAGTTAACCCTAGTGTCATGACCCTGGAACTAGACATTACTGCACCAACTCTTCATCAAGAACAGTAAGGAACATGATGCTTTTTCAGACTAAATGGTTTTTATTGTCTCTTTAAAAAAAACAACACCATACAATCATTATTTTTTAAATTTCTAATAGATTCAATTTTTAGTTCCCTTTCTTCTTTGAAATCTACCAATAAACGTAAGTAAACAACACTTAGACTTTTAATAAGGGAAACAGCAGTTTTCTTAAGTGAGGCTCAAACTCTTCACCATTCTAGGTGAGGTGTTCATGACCTGATTCTTAGCACTAGCACCATGACACTATTGTTAAACCTACCCATTCATACTTAACAGGAACACCCTGTCACACAAACACTCAGCATCTGTGAGAGAGGACAGCCCAGTGCCAAGACAATATTCAGTGGTGCCTGTGATAAAGCTGCCTTTTTCTTTCTACAATTGTGTGACAAATATTGCTGACCCAATTTTAAACCTAGTCTGACACAAATTCATTTCCATGCTGAAATACTGCATACAAATTAATGCCAAAAGCAAATTTTATGGACACTTTATAAACCCCCTGAAGACAGAGATGTGTAGAGGAAAGAAACACTGACAGAACACCAAATACAACAGTGCTAGTGGCTGATGTCATCATGCAGCTATAAAATGAAAATGTATCAATTTATTAAAAACTTCTTTTAAAATTATTATTTGTTAAATGCAGAAGATGCTATGCCCTGTACCAGTCCTTGCCCTGGAAAGCTCAAAATCTTTAATGTATTTGTTTTTTTTAATGCCAAATGTATCAAACAAAGCTGTATGAACAGCCTTGGAACAGGCACAGAATGGCCAACTTTCCCATAAATGTGCCTCAAATTTGCAATAACGGGACCAATTCTGGGGTAGAGAGAAAGTAGTCAGTTTTCCAGGCCAAATCAATCTTTACACTTGCCACTAAAAATGATAATTGTGTGGTGGCTTTCGTGAGCTAGAAGTTGCCTGCCAGAAACTGGACTGATGCCACTAACACACTGTGTATAGATCAATGAACAAGGCATCAGAAGACACTGACTTTTATTCACTACCAGCCTGAGCTTGATTCAAATCAGCACCTGAAGGGTGATATGTTCTTCACCCCTTTCCCATTCCCTGAGCAATTAAATCGCTCAAAAGGTACCCTATTTCACTAAAGAATGTTATCTCTATTTTCAACCTATCTTAATCAAACCAGTCACATTTCTATTCTAACCTCTAAATGCAGGTGGACACATACAACTAGAGAGAGGTTCCAATTAAAGTCTGGAAGTTGGGGGCAGTTTCTAATCATGGTCACCTTAAACAAGTAACTGTGGCCTTACACAAGTTACTTAACTTGTCTGCTTCCAGTTTCCAAACTATAAAAATCCCACTTCACAGCAGGCTTCTGGGTTCCATTTAGTTAATGTTTGTGAAATGCTCTGAAGAAGAAAAGTGCAAGTATCATTAATATTGCCGGTCACCATACTTCTTTCTATTAAAGCCTAATTAAGTTATGAAAATGAAAAACCAATCATGGAGAGCATAATGATGCTCCATTGCACAAAGGGGAATGGATACACCATCTTTTAGCATTCCTGAATTTTCGTCTAATTCTTCTTTCATAGTGGTGAGATTCACCTACACAAGATGAGGCTGAGGGTCTCAATGCCCAAAGGGGGAGGATCTGCCAAGGCCAGCTGCCTTTACAGTGCTGCTTAAACCCTCATACCTTCTGGCTCTGACCTGAGTGCTGCTCCTAAAATCCCTTTTAGAGAGTACTATCAAGAAAAGTGGATGGGAAAATAATGCATATTATTCAAGCCAAAAATTTCATGTACATAAAAAGTGGAAGATTTTCAGAGGTGCTGAACACAAGGTTAAAAAGCAGCACACAGAGTTGATGGCATTCCTAGCTTCTGCACCCTCCCAAGCTCCGATCCTTAGGGGCTCTGTCCCCTCTCATTAAACATGTGTAAGGGGCATTGGAGCCTTTATTAATCCGTTAAGTTTATTTCTCCAGAAGGTGTTCAATATTCTTTTAATTATTTTCACTTATGTAGTTGAAAAGACAGCTACAGATGACCCAAATGTGGCAGATTTACGGGGCAGAAATGCATGCTTATGCTTTGCTGCACCAGATCTTTAATAAATGTGGAAAGTGCACTTTAAATTAGATGCTATTAAGAGGGCCAACCTTTCAGAAATAATGCTGGAAGCTCAGACAGAAAAAAAATATCTTTAAATAAATCTGTTTTCACAGAAGTGTAAACAATTTTATAAATGCTGGTATGTGCTTGTTAAAAATTTTCTGCACAATTAACATCCATTAAGCAGCACTATTAGATAGCAATTAGGCATAAATTGCTAAACTAAGACTATTCAATATAGTTCATTGCGTTAGTTAAGACTTTTAAATACAGTACAAAGCAAGCTTGAGTCACCTTACAGTTACATAACCTGCTCTGGCTAATCAGACATTCTTTACTGAGCAACTTGGTCTATGCCCCTTTGAAACTACAGGTGGGTTCAAAAGCACATATGTGACATGGGACCATACATCCTAAGTCACTGAATTAATTGTTTAAATGTGTATAAAACTAGTTGTTGCTTATGGATTTCTGGAAGATTATATCTCTCTCTTACCTACTTAAATCAGTAACATTTACATCAGAACAGACAGTTTCTTGTAACTTTCTCTAGTTTATAAAGTATTCAGATCTTTTGCAAGTCCAAACTTTTGATAATATAAGCAATTATATTTTCAAGAATGATGTGGCTATACTGTGCAATTGTCAGATAATACAGGACATAAAAGCCATTTTAAATCACTGACATGTAACAGGAATCAGCATTACAATGATAACAAAAAATATTTCCCATTCTGTATGAAAATGCAGCATAGGAAAATTAGGATGTGTGAAATAATACTATAGGAAAGTCTTGATATATTTTAAATATAATAGATATTAATTTCATTGAAATGGATACTGCTTATTCATTTAGTATATTAATTACTGGCAAATGGGACTTTTAAAACCACAAAATTCAATTTTCTGACCATCATTATATTCACTACTAACCATCCTTTCTCAACAAAATAAATTTGGTTATTAATAACCAAATTTGTTTAATGTTTCTACTTCATAAATTAGTATTTTTAATATTTTATTTTAAGTTAATGTACTATGGAAACTGTTGACCACTGGACTCCACTGACTTAAATTAGATGCATCAAAATGTAGCACACCACCCAGGAACACCAATAATACACTGTGCCTAATATAAAGAAGTGATGACAGCTATTTTAATGGCTACGTCTGATTCTAATCCCTAACATATATCACCATTTACTTATATTTTATTCAATGCACCTAAGTGATGTGGAAATTGACAGTATAATTAGTAATGAAAAAATAGTTTCTTGTGTGCCTAATAAACCATTTAAGGACCAGTTGATCAACAGCTGTTTTTGCTCACCTACCCCACCCTTTAGGTAAAGAAATAATGTTATATATATAGTGTCAAAGGCACACAGTACAGCTTGCCAGAATTGTGAGCTACACACTACCAACAAGCTTCAGTTTTCTGCTTCCAGTAAATAAATAAAGTGGAGAACCTGAACAGTAGCAGGAGTCTAGCCAGATGGCTGAAAGCTTGGTTGGCAGAGTGTCTGAACAGTTGCCAAGAGGTTAGGAATTAAATGGAACTTGAGTCATTTTTTAAGAAAAACCAAATAATAATTGGGGGATTTGGAAATAGAAGGATAAGTTAACAATGCACATATCACATTCCTGGTTCTTTGACTATAAAGGCACCTCCCTCACTGCATGATCAGCTTTACAAAAAGAAAGACTTAAATAATTTTTAAAGATACTTTCTCTTTAGGGCCCCAGGAGGCAAAAGAAGTGTAATAGAATCAGCTTGAGTAAGAGCATTAACTTTTATCAGATTGTATGGCTATGTGAGAAATATCCAAGTATTAGCAGCTCTGAAAAGCTGCCAATATATTCCTCAGTTTCTTGTGTAACTGTGGGTGGGGCAAATAAATTAATTTTCCATTCTTTAAAAAAAGTTTAGGGAATGGGAGAAAATTCTTCATTGCAAGCACTTTTGGCAGTAAAAAAAGTTTAGGGAATGGGAGAAAATTCTTCATTTCAAGCACTTTTGGCAGTAAAATAAGCTGATTCTGGCTGTAATTAATGTGCACAATCTCCACACTTAATATAATTTTTAAAAATTGTGGATGGAAAAATGACTGGAAAAGAAAATTGTCTTTTGGATGTGACATACAGAAGACCAAGTGATCATACTGTTCCAAACAGGGCACATTGCCTCTACACACCGGGTGGACAATGACTCTATTCAGTAGCTGTCAACATACTCTGCTAGTTAATACATAGCAAATCTGAGTTATGGAAAAAAACATGGACGTACAAACTATATATTTCTTCTCACTTTGCTACCAGAGGCCTCCTCTTTCTGCAGAAATGGTTGCTGTGGATGGGATAATAATCCCTATGTCTAAAGTTTACCAAAGGGTGTAAGTTTGTAAGGTACTTTGGGAGGAAAGGTGCTGTATAAATGTAAGCTATTGTTATTAGTATGAACAACTGTAATTACCTCAATGTATGGAATGATTTTGCAAGAGAAGTCTGCCAGCAGCCACTTTTTGGTTAGCTCCTGAAAGATCACCAGGGGCAGGCAGAAGAAGATGATGAGGAAGTCCCAGAAAGCCAGGTTGGCCAGCAGGGAGTTGGAGATGCTCCTCATGTAGTAGTTGTGGCACACGATGCACATCACTGCCATGTTGCCCATGATCCCGATGCCGAAGATCACCACGGACAGGCACATGACCGCATAGGCGCCGTACGACTCCTCGGTCAGAGGGTAGAAAGGGTTCTTGAGCCGGGCCCGGCGGCTTGTCCCATTGCTGCGGGCTCCTGCACCCCTCTCTAGCCCATCAGGGGAGGAGCCATTCAAAGGCAGCAGCTGGGGGGCATCCTCTCCCTTGCCATCACCCTTGGCTGCAGGGCTGCCCAAGGAGCTGCTGAAAGGCTTTGCCAGGTTGCTATTCTTAAGGCCCTTGGTTTTCCCTCCCTCTCCTTCCTTGCCCCTGCCCTGCAGCTCGCTGGCTCCTCTCCTGCTCCTGGCAAGCTTCTTGGGGCTGTGCCTTGCATGGCTGCCACCTTCCTCCCCGCGCACTGCAAGCCACTGGAGAGCAGAGTATCCTCCCATCCCCATAGCTACCGATCGGTCCGTATTCACCTCCCCCTCGCCAGGGTCCTGCCAAGGAGTATCAGGCCGCCCCCTAGGCTCCACGGCAGGAAATCCACTGCTCCTGTTCCTCACGCCCAAGCGAAGGGCAGCTTCAGCAGCAACGTCCCTAGCACCGTGCAGCGGGGCAGCCTCTTCCGCCGCTGCGTGTGGTGCTGTTGCTTTGGATCTGCGAGCAAGCGCTTTCTGCCAGGATCCTCTGGCCCCGTTTCCTAAACTGATTCCGCTGCCAGTCCAGCGGCTCTCCTCTTGCTGGAGCAGCCCAGGGGCTGCCTGGCGCCGGGTCGCAGGCTGAGCACCTTCCCTCTCGCCATCTGCTGGTACCAAGGGTGCCTGCGGGCCAGGCACTTGGGCGAAGGGGGTCAAAGCTCCGAGCAGCTGCAGGATCAAGACGAATGCGAAGGGCGCGCGGTGGAGCTGCATGGCGGTGAGGTGGTGGCACTCGGTGGCTCCCCCTTTATAAACAGCTGCTGCCCAAGCTGCTGGCGTTGGGAGTTGGACCCATGTCACTGCTACTGACAAACATCCGCACACCGGCTCCAGTTGCACGGGGAAAGCGGGGGTGGGGAGAAGGAGGATGGATATTAATCAAGGACACTGTTGATCCCGTTGCAAGTTTCAAGTTCGAGTCATTGCCGCAGAAAATGTACCGGAGAGAGAGAGACCAGAAAACAAACGAAGGAAATATAAACTGCACGCCGAGGAGCGATCTTGTCCCCCCCAGCCTGGCGGGACAACCTTGAGAAGTTGCATCAACGTCTCCGAATTAACGTAGCAAGTGCAAACGCTAGAGGAACCCCCCATCCAGCGCTCCGCCCTTTCTGTGGTAACAGTTGCACCGGGTCTTGAGCTGCCTATTCACGTTCTCTCGATGTTGGCTTCATCCTGGAGGCTTGTCTTTATTGCACGGAAAGATCTGTGCGAAAATTCAAGCTCCCTCCCCCGTGCCACATCATTGCAAACACTAATTCCTCTTCACCAGCGCCTGGGAGTAAACAGGTTGCTGCATGCAGCCCAGGGTGCTTAAGAGATTTGCAAAACTCTTGCTGGGATTAGCGATCGCATCTGATAACACCGCAAAGGGAAATTAGATCATGAAATTAGCACCGGCCAAGCGGCTCCTGTTGCAAGTTCAGAGGGGAGCAGCAGCAGCGCCGGGAGTCCCCCGCTAGTAACGTGTTGATCCGCTGCTTCTCCTTAGCCACCACGACGGGCGTGAAGGGGCGAGAGCTGCCGGGCCGGTGGGAAGAAGCGAGCCGGCGCGGCGCTGCATGGCCAGAGGGGGAAAGCTGCCTGCAAGCGCTGGCTCGGCTACCGTTGCCTAGATCTGGGTGACTCCTCTCCTCCCTCCCTCCCTCGGGGCGAGCTCGCGCCTCACGGAACCCTCCTGCCGCCTGCGCGCCCCTTTGTAGCGGCTTCCACTTGGGGGGAGGGACGGGGGCCCGCAGTGCGCAAGCGCCTCTCCAGGGGCCAGGCACAGCGGCTCTTCGCGCGACCTACTGCCCCAGATGGGAGTCGCGGCAGGAGCCGCAGGCTGGAAGAGTGGGTGCGCTGCTCGCTTCCGCTCCGTGTGCATAGGAGCTGGGTCCTGACCCCCTCTTCCCCGGGCCAGACGCTGCTCCCATCCTACCCAACCTAGGTAGACCTGCCTGGCTCACAGGGTTAGATCTGTGCAGGAGCTGCCTGGACATTGTAGGCGCAGCAGCAGCCCCGGGGCTCGCTCCCTTGCTGCTGCCCCACGCGCCCCACTGCACCCCCCACCTCGTGTTCCTGGCCTCCTGTAATTCCCTAGTCCTGCCACCCCCACTGCTGCCCACTCTCCATCTGGCTACTGTTGCTGCTGCTACCTTCTCCCTGCCTGCAGCACTCCTATTCCTTCCTGTCCCATCCTGACCCACTTCCCTCCTCACACCTTGGTCCCAAGCCTGCACACGGGCTAACGCACGCGAATGGTTGCTGGTGGCAGTGGAGCTAGAACAGAGGCTCTCCTGTTGCAAAAATTAAGACCTGGATGGATCCCATCACCTGCCGGAGTATGGCTGGCAGTGGTAGGGCGGAAACCTTTGTGTTTACATGCACAGTAGAGTCTGACCTGCTGGGTCGGGGAAAGGCTTCCTGAACGAACCACTGATTTTTTCTTTTTAAATGGAGACTTACTATTCCCTGCAACTGCAGCCTTTGTCATCTGAGCATCAAATAGCTTTCATCTATGTACTGTCAGAACACCCCTATCAGGTAGGGAAGGGTTCTTGTATCCCCAGTTTACAGATTGAGACCTGAGAGTCAGGCTTGCCCATGGAATACTGTGATAGAAGAAGGAATTGAACTGGGGTACTGGAGTCTCTGGCTCCCACGCTAACCAGTGGAGTAATCTAGATTTGGAGAGGGGAGCTCTCCCCCAGGAGAAGATGTGCATCCAACGGTAAGGATGGCAAGAATGAAGGCCAGATTAAGGCATCCTGGGACACTACATGCAGCAGGACACAGGCCCCCCAAGACCTCCCCTTTCTTGTTGTGGTCCCTCATCCATCCTCTGACTTCACCCCACTTAGAGTGTTAGTGGTAGGGGCCAAATACACAAGGGAAGTCTGTTGGACCATGGGCCTTTGAGCATGTTAGGGCTTTCTTCCTTCCCAGACAGGCAAGAGTGGCAGCAGGGTTCCCTCCCTTCAGGAGTGGCAGGAACTGTGGCAAGGGAGCTCTCCTCCCAGAGAGGTTGGGGGAGCAGCATGGGGTTTCCTTCCCAATAAGTGGAGGCATCTGTGCAGTAGCAGGGGCCCGAGTACTTTCCCCAACAGCTGGGGTGTAGCTGTTTGAGTCAGTGGGCCCACAGCACTCTTCCCTTCTGCTCCACAAAGAATCCTCTGCTGAGGTGGTTTTGGCAGAGCCACTAGCATAAGGAGTCCAGGAGTTAACCCTGCATTTAGATAGTACAGGTCAAACCTCTTAGAGCTGTTGTTTCAGGCTGTCTGCAGACTCTAGTAAATGTCACTGCATTGGTTACACTCAGGTTTTCAACCGTTTCTCTATAATCACAAAGGCTAGAAACTTACTTTTTTAATTAAAAAAAGAATTCTGGTGTAATTGCATGACTCCAAGAACTGGGGTCCTAGAAGAACAAAGTGTTCTTATCTGTGGACTGTGACTCTGGGTATGTCTGTGATGCAATTACACACCAGTGGTTAGCCCTTGTCAGCTGTCTTGGGCTCCTTGGCTCAGGCTGCGAGGCTATAAAATTGCAGTGTAGACATTTGGGCTCAGGCTGGAGCCCAGTCTGAGGGATTCCGCAGGACAGTGTAGACATACCTTGTGAGAAGGGTCTGCTCAAGGGGTAGAAGTGCTATGGCATTACCTTTCCCCATGGAGGAACTTTCCAGAAACTCACTGCCCTGATGATTTCAGCAGGTAAAGCTTGAGAAAAGGAACGGGAAGAGAATGGGAGCTGCCCAGGAAGCATAATGGCTGGTGGAGAAAAGGATATCCAAGGATGGGACTGTAAATTTAAGCCTTTCATACTTTGGTGTAAATGTGCTTGATGCTAGCCCAGCAGCAAATAAACGTCAGCAGATCCTCAAGGAAAGGCAATTGTTTGTGTTCTAAATGTTTGGGGAAGGCAGGCCCAAGTGTCTCTCTCCCTCTCCTCATCCACACACTCTTATATTAGTTTATATATAGAAAATCAGAGACTTTCCTCCTGACTCTCATCACATCTATCAGATTTCCACGCAATTCCTACTCCTTCTCAGGGCGCCACAGTTGACCACCCTCAGGCACACTAAAATCTCCACCGAAATTGTTTTAAAATGCAAGTCCTGGCATCCCTGTTATTTCAGTTTTTGTCCAAGTTTAACCCTTTGCAGACATTATATTCCTGTTGGTCAGCCCCCAAGCATTTAAAAATATTTCTGGCTCTGTCCCAAAACAAGCCTTCAAACCACTCTTTTTTTACCTTTTTCCCAAGTCCCTTGTCCATTCAGTTCAACTTACAAAAACAAGGTAGTTAAAGCACACCGATCACCTAAGGCATATTTTATAATTGTGAGAGCAGGGACTAAAATCAGGACCATGGGCCCAATCCTGCGAACTCTCCCCCTGGGGAACTCCCACTGAAGTCTTGGAGTTCTGCAGGGAAAGTGTGGAACCCTTACTGAATGGGGTGCAACCTAGTGACAGATGATGTGGAAAAAGCTGAAATACTCAATGCTTTTTTTGCCTCAGTCTTCACAGACAATGTCAACTTCCAGACTGCTGCACTGGGCAGCACAGTATAGGGAGGAGGTGAGTAGCCCTCAGTGGTGAAAGAACTGGTTAAGGATTATTTAGAAAAGCTGGACATCCACAAGTCCATGGGGCCAGATGAAAGGTATCTGAGGGTGCTGAGGGAGTTGGCTGATGTGATTGCAAAGCCATTGGCCATTATCTTTGAAAACTCGTGGCGATCGGAGGAGGTCCAAGACGGTTGGAAAAAGGCAAATATAGTGCCCATCTTTTAAAAACAGATGAATGAGAATCTGGGGAACTACAGCCTCACCTTGGTCACTGGAAAAATCACAGAGCAGGTCCTCAAGGAATCCATTTTGAAGCACTTGGAGGAAAGGAAGGTGATCAGGAACAGTCAACACGGATTCACCAAGGGCAAATTATGCCTGACCAACCTGATTGCCTTCTATGATGAGATAACTGGCTCTGTGGATATGGAGAAAGTGGTGGACATGATATATCTTGACTTTAGCAAAGCTTTTGATATGGTCTCCCACAGTATTCTTGCCAGCAAGTTAAAAAAGTATGGATTGGATGAATGGACTATAAGGTGGATAGAAAGCCAGCTAGATGTAGGCTCAATGGGTGTGATCAACAGCTTGAATGTCTATTTGGCAAGTTGTATAAGCCGAAGTTGCCCGCAGGGGTGGGTCTGGGGACCGGGTTTCATTCAATGTTTCATTAATGATCTGGAGGATGTGATGGATTGCCCCTCTGCAAGCTGCAGATGACACTAAGTTGGGGGGAGAGGTGAATACACTGGAGGGTAGGGTTAGGATCCCAGAGTGACCTAGACAAATTGGAGGAGTGGGCAAAAGAATTTTTATGAGGTCAACAAGGACAAGTGCAGGTTCTGCACTTAGGACGGAAGAATCATGACTGCTACAGGCTAGGGACTGACTGGCTAAGGTTGCAGTCTACAGAAAGGATCTGGGGATTACAGTGGATGAGATGCTGGATATGAGTTCGCGTGTGCCTTGTGCCAAGAAGGCTAAAGGCATATTGGGCTGCATTAGTAGAAGCACTTGCAGCAGATTCAAGGAAATGATTATTCCCCTCTATTAGGCACTGGTGAGGCCTCATCTGGAGTACTGCATCCAGTTTTGGGCCCCCCACTACAGAAAGGATGTGGACAAATTGGAGAGAGTCCAGAGGAGGGCAACAAAAATGAGTAGGGGACTTACGAGGAGATGCTGAGGGAACTGGGATTGTTTAGTCAACAGAAGAGAAGAATGGGTTGGGATTTGATTGCAGCCTTCAACTACCTGAAGGTGGGTTCCAAAGAGGATGGAGCTAGGCTGTTCCCAGAGGTGGCAGATGACAGAACAAGGAGCAATGGTCTGAAGGTGCAGTGGGGGATGTCTAGATTGGATATTAGGAAAAGCTAATTCACTATTAGGGTGGTGAAGCACTGGAATGGGTTACCTAGGGAGGTGCCAGAATCTCCATCCTTAGAGGTTTTTAAGGCCCGGCTTGACAAAGCCCTGACTGGGATGATTTAGTTGGTGCTGGTCCTGCTTTGAGCAGGGATTGGACTAGATGACCTCCTGAGGTCTCTTCCAAACCTGATATTCTGTGATTCTGTGTGGTGCACTTCAGGGTTGGGCTTCAGATTTCCTTGGTTGATATTAAGCTAAGAGGAAGGCTTAGAGTAGCCCTTGGTGCCTATGTATCTAGGGCCTGATTCAACTTCAATTGGAATAACTGGGACTGTTACCATTACTGCAATAGGAATTGGATCAAGCCCACAATGAAGAATGGATCCTTCTGTATTTGTATCATTATTAACTTATTATTTTGTATTTGTGTGTGTTACAGTAGGGACTAAGGACCAGATCCTCAAAGGTATTTAGTTGCTAAATCCCATTGTTTTTAATGGGACGTAGGCACCTAATACCTTTGAGGATCTGAGCCTAACTACCAGAACCAAGCTCAGAACTTGCTTTGCAGGGCATTGTACTAATGCATAGTAACAGAAAGCCCCTCTCCTGAAGAGCTCTGAAAATTCTCAGTTACCCTGAACCCCCTCTTTACTTTCTTTGAGATGTGCAACAGTGACAATTTTAAGAGATTTCTAGACTTGAGAACAAGTATAGTGCATCAGGCACAATCATGTTAAATGTTCCATAATGTTAATTAAGCCATTTCTGTCTCAGTAATGTAAAGAATACTTAGGATTGCTAAGGGGTCAAGAAGATTCTTAGGATGCTTAATAAATAGCAAGTCTTATTTAAGAAAAATCTTTATGCTCAGGGAAAAATATGACCATCAGGAAAAGAAGAGCAAGGAAAATATATTTTTAATTTTTTTCATATTTTTCCTGTTTGATTCTGTGCTCAGGTGGTGCATAACAGAAGTTGAGGATAATGAGCTTACATTTATGGCGCCTTTCTTCCTGAAGGCTCCCACAGGACATTATAAAGAGATATGATAAATTCAGTGCTTGTTCCTAAAGGATAGTGGTGTTAGTGAGAGTGTTGCTTCTAGAGTCATCAGACACATTGCTCTTTTGTATAATTCTGGTATCAAATATGGATCAAAAAGAGGAAAGTTAAGCATTGTTTGGTTTACATCACTGATCCTTTAATGGTGAGGTGAGAAATGAGTAATGCTTGACTTTCTCTGTGTCAGCATCCTTCTGGTTTATATAATAATACCGATAACTGATTTTTTTAACACAAAACAGGGCCCATAAATTATTGCTCTTTGCTGACAATTTTGCCCCATTGTTGTACTTCATTAAGTACTTTGTTTGGTGGAAAGGACACTCAAGAGCAGGAAGAAAGATTTTTTAGAAATCTAGCCACATAGTCATCTCATCTGAATGGGTGAAGATCTCCCGTTGTTTCATATGGCTTCCATGCGAGTCTTTTACGGACATCTCTAAAGCTTTATTCTTGCCAGGACATTCATGTAAAAGAATTGCCATCAGAGGAGTGATTTCACATAGGGGCACTTCCTTATCTCACTGGGATGTAGAGTCTTTTGTAGGTTTTGGTTTGACGTGATGCTTCTTATCATCATTATTTGGCTCTCGCAAACTATAAGGAGTCTCTTTAATTGGTTTTTAAAACAATTAATTTGCCATTACAACTATCCTCACTCTACCCATTTTCTGTTGCAGAGCTTGACCCCTCAAAAGTTTCAAAAAGGTGTGTTTGAAAATTTGATTTCCATGGTTTCAAATACTGTTGTGGTCCATAATGTTTCTGGTCTTTTAGTTTACCAACCTGGTAACTTTCGTATTAGCTATTTAGCTCTTCTGATAAGATCGTCCATTAAGAGTAATGATATTTCTTTCACTGCTAATAGTATCATTCTACTTCCAATTCAGAAGCTTTTTATCCCTCTGTAGTGTTCTGTTCTGCTAAAGGAGTTCTACAAATTGTCATAGCCTCTGTGCTACATCATATATCATCTTAGAAATAGACTGACAAAACAAAAGAGGATTATTGTATTTATAACACGTAAAAATTAACTTTTCTCTGTTGGTTGGGACAAGCGAAATTTGGTTTGGAGGTGTCTTTGCAGCCAATATATATGATGATAGGAAAGACAATAAAAGAACATAATCCCTTATTAGAATACAGAAGTATGGCATTTGAAAGGTTTCCAAGGACATACATTACACTCTCTTGGTGTCCAACTACTTTTCAGCTATGGTAAAGAAATCAATAGGATCTCAGTGTCTACAGCTTGCTTTTTTGACATTTCAGACACTCATTCTCTTGAGGCAACTTAGTCTGAATGTGTTATTATGCTACAGTGAGAAAGAATTTTTGCTATCTAATGAGCTCTGACCAGTGTTCACATCCTACAGCTGGTCAGTGAAGAGGGGGAAGAGTGAATCTGCCTAAAGTAATGTGTGAACTTTGTTGGTTTCAGACCCTGGCACATTCATCTTGCTCACTGTAGTTACCAGATCCTTTCTTGTTATCAACTCTCTCATCTAAGAGACACCTTTCCTCGCTTTAGATAAACCCAGTTGTAGAGACAACTCCTCCCCTTATATCTCTCCTGTTTTGGCACATTATTTTGTCAAAAAGTCTGAGTTTATATAGAATGGATTTCTACTGAGTAGAGTCAGTGGAATTTCTCATCTAGGGCCTGATCCAAAGCCCATTAAACCAGGAACCTTTCTATTGACTTCAATGGGCTATGGACCAAGCTGTTAGTTCAATGGTAAAATGCTAATTTTGAAAAAGAGGGACTCAAAGTTCTGTCCCAAGATAGGGAATTACTTATGCTTACTGCTGTGATTCTACACGGATTGAACTCCATTAAGTAAGCATATGACAATCTGAATGTGTGGATTACTGTCCCTGTATAGCTTCAGATTTTAAACTATAATACTTTTTCTCAGCTCTCCTTTTGGAAGGTCTGAGTTTTCTCTTGAAGAACCAGCATCTAATGTTCACATCACTGAGGCTCAGTAGATCCTTGTTTTAAAAATTATTCTTGTTTAGAAATACAAAGCTAGCCATTAATCGCAGATAGGCCCTCTGGTTTCTGTTACTTATAACAAAACAAGTGATATACATTCCACAATAAAATACAACCGATTACTTACATTTCTGTCCTATTCATTGTCCATGAGGCAGAACAATAAATTGTGCATCTAATAACATAGGTTATAGCAAGCATACAACAGGGACTGAGGAAGGAAAGGAATGAAGTTGGTCCATTGCTTATTTATATCAGATAGAAAAGTAAGCAAAATATTTATAACAGTGCATTTCCTAGTCAGAATGTAGATTGAGACAAAGAGACTGAAAGCACATCCTCATCTGCACCACAAGACTCCATTTCAGACACTTGTGTCTGGTTTCATTTCTTTTATCAGTAATCTTCTTCAGAAGTTTCTGTGCAGAGAATGCATTCCCAGACAGAAAAGTCTTATTATTCTACATCTCCCCTAGACCTTTGCAAGAAACACATGGGATGAGGAGATTCCTTCACCAGTAAATCTATTTATAGTACATACAGTATTTTTCTCCTTTGCTGGCTCATAGAATTCAGATCAGGAAAAAAATAGTGAAGTCTTTTTTTCTTTCCCCCTCCCCATCTCTCGCTCCCTCCCTCTCTCTCTCCTTCTTTCAAAGGGCATCTAAGATTTTCTCCCTGGTACAAGAATCAACAGGATATACAAAAGGGCAAGAGAGAACTTGTGGATGCAGGTTTAATCTTTTCAATATTTTGCAGAATCCAGTGCCATCTTTCAACATACACAAGAGCATTCCCACCAGAGCAAGAATTTTAATTTCTACAGTATCCCCAGAGGAGGCTCTTTCACTTCAGGGATTTTTATCTCATTTTGTTCTCATCTTCTTTTATACACTTCAGCCGACTATCCCTGTTTCACCAATATTTTTAATTTCATGAAACGCAGACCTGGCTCCACTCTTCCATGACCTCCAGGCTTGATTATTACAATTCATTAGGAATGGAGCCATACTCCTTGAAAAGGCTCTGACTGCTATTAAAGCTGAAGTCATTTTGCTTAGCAACACAGATCACCATGATATCATCCTGGATCTGCACTCTCTGCAGAGTCCCCATTTAATACAGGGTCCAGTTCCAGGACTCTGTTCTGAAATTCAAAGTCTTCTGTTGGAATGGCTCAAGCTACCTGAGAGATCAGCTCTCTCTCTGCAGCCTTGGTCTCCTATGAAATCTGTATTCCAGCCAAAAATTGGAGGTTCATGCACATCACAGAACTTTCACAGGAGCTGGGGTTGGAATACGGAACTTGCTTCTGCAAGAGAAAAGAGCAAATATGGGAAGTAACCACTTTGAGAACTTCAGCTTAACTTTCCCTCAATAAGGTCTTCACACATGGATGCAAACATAAACAAATGAGAGACTTAAAAATAATCAAGCTGTTTCTACAAAAGGTAGGGAAAAGGAAGAAAGAGAGAGAATGAGATTAATTCTATTGTAAAGTTCCTGGAAGAGGTGTAAATACCTAGGTGGATAATTGTCACCTCCCTCTTGTCTTTTGTGTTTTTCATTTGTCTGAGATGATTCTCCAGATGTTCTAGTTTCATTCCTGTGATAGAGAGATGCCACTTTATTATGGAACTTGTTTTCTAGATAGGCCTGTACTTTAGTTTAAGCAGTTCTCAGAAGGAAAACTCTTCTGCTGCTGGTGTCAGTGGAGCAGTATCTATGGTCAGTAATTATCAGATATGTAATGCAGGAGTGAGATGGTGGGTCTGTGGTGAGTAAATGGGTGATTGGAGCTGAGTGGTGGGACTCTGTGCATGTGTGTCTGAGAGAGAGAGACACACACAGGGTGAGAGCAAGCAAGAAATAGGTGGTGCAGTGAGGGGTGGGAGAGCTATTGGAGGGGGGACAGTGAGTCAATGTGGGCACATGTAAGGGTGGCTGAGGCCCATGTGTGTGTATGTTGTGTGTATGGATGTCTGTGATGTTTTAGTGGCAGAATGTGAGTGACAAGTGTGGGCAAGCAGTAGATATATAAATGAATGGGGAATGGACGGTAGGACATAAGGGGAATGGGGTAGAAAAGAGGAAGAGACTGGTGATGACAAAAAGGAGGGAAAGAGAAGAAAGGAGGAAGCTGAGAAAAAAGAAAACAGTAATTGAAGGGAAGGAGGGGTTCTCCTGAAAGAACATGGAGAAGGAACTTGAAGGAGAAAAACAGCCCAGGGAAAGAATAGGTGCAGAGAAGGGCTGCTAGGATGATCAAAGGAATGGAGAACTTGCTTTATGAGAGGAGACTTAAGGAGCTTGGCTTGTTTAGCCTAACAAAGTGAAGGCTGAGGGGAGAGATGATTGCTCTCTACAAATACATCGGAGGGATCAACACCAGGGAGGGAGAGAAATTATTTAATTTAAGGGCCTGTGTTGGCACAAGAACAAATGAATATAAACTGTCCAGTAAGTTTAGGCTTGAGGTCAGAAGAAGGAATGAAGTACTGGAACAGCCTTCCAAGGGGAGTAGTGGGACCAAAAAACCTAATCAGTTTCAAGACTGAGCTTCGTAAGTTTATGGAGGGGATGGTATCACAAGGTGGCCTACAATGGCACGTAGCCAATCTGCAACTGGTGTTAACAAATATTTCTAACCGCCAGCGATGGGACACTAGATGAAGAGGGTTCTGAGCTATTGCAGAGAATTCTTTCCTGGGTGCTGGCTGGTGAGTCTTGCCCACATGCTCAGGATCTAATTAATTGCCATATTTGGGATTGGGAAGGAATTTCCACCCACTTGAGATTGGCAAAGACCTTAAGGTTGTTTTGCCCTCCAGTACTGCCATGGGTCAGTTTCTGGTTAGAACAAGAGTAAATGATGGATTCTCTGTAACTTGAAGTCTTTAAATCATGATTTGAGGACTTCAGTAACTCAGCCAGTGGTTAGGGGTCTATTATAGGAGTGGGTGGGTGAGTTTCTGCTGACTGCAATGTTCAGGAGATCAGACTAGATGATCATGATGGTCCTTTCTGGCCGTAAAGTCAAAGTCTTTGAGTCTGAAGGAAGCGCTGAGGAGGGACCTGCCACATCTCACCTGTGCCTGACTGTCACTCCAGCCATCAGCATTCAGATCCTGACTGCCTTTCTCACTGTTCTGGTTCTTCCCCTTGAATTGTACACTAGGCCCTGCTATCAGGCCACTCAGGTTCATTTACCACTGAGACCCTTATCCTTCCATCTACCCCAGGTACAGAGGCGAGCTTTCTTCTCCCTGCTCCATGATGTTAAGTATCTGCATGTGCAACCCAAACTTGCACTAGCCTTTTTTGTCTAACATAACACGTTGCAAACTCAAGTCCAATTTGCTGTCCACCACCATCCCAAAGTGTAAGTCTCAGAATTTATGCTTCCCAGGTTGCTTTCTTCCTGCTGTGGATGGTTCTTCCTAAAATGCATTAGTTTGCTGCTTCCTTTTCACTTAGTTAGATCTCAGTGTGTTATTTACTGTCTATATTTCTAAGCTCAATACTGTAGATCCTTTTTATTATTATTTACCAGTCATGACTGCCTTTTGCAACAGCTCCAAGTAATCTCTGTAATGTTCATGTACATGCTGTTTACCTCTTCTTTAATATTGATGTTAAAAGCAGCACTAACTTCAAACCTTTCAGCAGCACCATTGCACACCTCCCCACAGTATGCTGCCACTTATCATCACACTTTGTATAGGAACCTTCATTCTGTTTTCAATCTGTCAGTGCTCATGTCCAAGGCAATTTGAATTCATTTTGTGAGATTTAGTGAGACGCTGTATTAAATCCTATATTAAGATCATGCTGTATGTCTTTTATTCACTGTTTCTGCAATTCTATCAAAAAAGCATCACGTTTTTTTCCGGCATGATTTGTTCCTTCTAAACCCATGCTGCTTATTGCTCCTGGTTCTATTATCCTCTGAATGTTTGCAGGGTTTTTTTTTCCTCAGCACTTGTTCTGTTATTTTGCGAGGGTCTGAAATTAGACTCACTGGTTGGTGAATGAATGAAGGATCAATCATCTTTCCTTTTTCAAAGCTCGATGTCACACTTGTTTTGTTCTACTCCTCTGTTTGTGTTCCAGTTCTCCATGACTTTTCAAAAATAATTGTCAGTGGTTCAGCATTTTTAGGGTACAGCCAAGGATGCACGTCATCTGGATTTGCTGACTGAGGCTTTGTCTACACTTACAGTTTTGCAGCGCTGGCCGTTACAGCTGTGGTCGTACAGCTGTGTACGGCCAGCGCTGCAGTGTGTCCACACTGACAGCGACCAGCGCTGCAGTGTGTCCACACTTGCACCAGTTGCAGCGCTGTTGTGAGTGGTGCATTGTGGGCAGCTATCCCACAGAGCACCTC
>NC_133769.1:43865810-43873585 GCF_003597395.2 Chelonoidis abingdonii | reverse complement strand
GCTGCATCACCAGCGCTGGTCTCGCTACACCGGAAGCAGACACAGGTGTACAGCCAGCGCTGCAAACAGGGAGTTGCAGCGCTGGCTGAGCTTTTAAGTGTAGACACCTGCTAAGTTGCAGCGCTGTAACCCCCTCACCAGCGCTGCAACTTGCAAGTGTAGACAAGGCCTGAATGTTCGGATTTTCCAAGTATTTCATTACCTGCATGTTATCAATAGCTAGTTTTTCATGTCTTTCTTATTTTCCAACTGTCAAAAGTTCTTATCTTTATTTTTCTTGACAAGCACAGACATTAAAAATGTATCTGCCTTAGAATCATAAATGCCAACACCCTCCCCATTTACTAATGGGCCTACTTGCAAACTAGTGCTTTTCACTCACCTTTCACCTCTTATTAATCCCTTCTGGGGATTAATCCATTCTGGGCTCAATCATGTGAGGTACTGAGCACTCTGGTCCTGATCCAGCAAAGCACCTAAACACATACTTAACCTAAGTCCTAATGATTTCTGTTGGATTACTCACACGCATAAAATTAAACGTGTGTCTAAGTGCTTTGTTGGGCTGCAACCAGAGGGCTCTGCCCCTTTCAGGAACAAGCCCTTGATTGTTGCTGCCATTATTAACCCACTTTGTATATTCTTGTTCATTCCCTCTCCCCCATTAATACATGGAGTGGGGTTGTTCACTACTTTATGGTATGTGCCAGCTCTTCATTTCATACATTTTCTATTTTTCATAAAGTTCTTACTCCATAGATTGTGTTTATGAATGTTCCCTAACTTAAGGCCTGATCCAAAGCCCTTTGGAGTCAGAGTCTTCCTGTTAACCAAAATGGGCTTTGGATCAGGTTCTTACCAGCCTTATCTATGATTTAATTTGGGTCCCCTTTTCCGTTTATCATCCTTGGTTGGGGAGGGGGAGTTATTTTCTCCTCTCTACTTCTAGCTCTCTTTTCCTCCAATTTGCTGCCCCATAATAGAAGACCTTTCACTTCCCTGCTCACTGACAACCTTCCCAAAAGCTATTAACTGCCTCTCAGCAGTGAGAGTAGTATTTGCAGTGCATTGTCCTGTGATCACATGTTCTCATGAGTGGCTGCTTGCCTGTATGTGTCTGCCACCTCCTGTAGAAAGAGGCTGATGTAAGTGCACAATTTCCTATATTAATTTGGCAGACTTATTTTCTTGAGCTATGGTAATGTTGTTCCAATTGCCGGTATCACTTAATAAGGATGCCATGGGAAAACAGAAGAGAAGAGGCATTCCTAGATGCAAACTCTTCATCACCAACCCCCTGTAACGCACAATAAGCTTGTGTCATGTAGGGCACCTGAAGCTACAGATGAATCCTGTCTATAGTTACACCACCTCAGGCTGTGATTTCTGAAGTAAATAGTGTCAGAGTGTATCAATATTTAGATGGAAAAGCTCCATGATAAACCCAGAAAATAATGCACTCTTTCCTTGGCATCAGTACTGAACCAGTGCTTCAGCATGATTTTAGCAGGCACTGGATTCTTAGAGTATGTCTTTCCCATAAAATATAATGCCAAAGCCCTATCTACCTTGTGGCCAGTAAAAGATCCCATAGTGCCTTTTTTAAGACTAGGAATGTTTTAAAACTGCAGTTTTGCTGATAGTAGAGAGACAAGGTGGGTGATGTAATTTATTGGACCAGCTTCTGTTGATGAAAGAAAAACTTTTGAGCTTTGCAGCGCCTGCATTTGAATGGAGCTGGCTAAGCACCACTAACTGCAGGGCCTGAGAGAGTGAAGGGGTAAAGCCACCTTTGCAATCCCCTGATCCTGTAGCCTGCTTTGGTGGTCAGGTCTGCTCTAATGTATGTGAACTACAACAACCCTCTGTGTAACTTTGCACTGGCCCAGGATTGCAAGAGTAACCTGAACTCTATGTTCCTGCCTGCCCTAAACAGACTCCCTATTCTGGAAGGATCATGAAAGGGTATTTTAAAGCCAGCTCTCTGCCAACAAATAATATTTGGAGGTGTACCTATCTCATAGAGCTGGAAGGGACCCTATAAAGTCATCAAGTCCAGCCCCCTGCCTTCACTAGCAGGATCAAGTACTGATTTTGCACCAGATTCCTAGGCATCCCCCTCAAGGATTGAACTCACAACCCTGGGTTTAGTAGGCCAATGCTCAAACCACTGAGCTAGCCCTCCTGACAAAGGGATTCCTTTATCAGGAGATCCCTCAGCTGCCCTTTTGGGGCTCCTTTCTCACATGTTTATTCTACAGTAGGGCAAAGGGGTCAGACTGAGGACCAAGAATCTGGCCTGAATACATGTACATTATTTTTATCCTCTCAAAGAAGGTATTTCTTCAGAAGCATGAAGAACAGAGCATCCAAGACATCCTGCAGAAGGAGCCTGGATAACTAACTAGAGGAAATGTTTACAATGGTCTCTTCAAATAAAGTGCAGACTGGTAGGTTTATGTAAAAATGGGGCTCTGGATTAAGGTTAGGTGGACAGCACACGTCATTTATTGTTCTTTTCAGTTGTATATATAGACCACAGATTAAGAATAATTGAAAAACTCATTTGTAAAGTGAGTTTTATCCCCTTTGATTTGTTCATTCTTTTGCTCTTAACAGCCATTGTCAAAATGTATTTCAACTGGACGCCAGGAAAAGGAGGAGAATTGGCTTTGGAACAAAAATACGCACATTATCCATACACGCTCACACATACATACATATCACTGTGCCCTACTGCAGTATACCTCAGTATCAGCAAAAGTCTTTATTGTGTCCGCTTCAACATAAGTTTCTGTTATCCAGTAACAGTATATTTATGTGAAGAAACTAACAAAACAAATACATTCATTAGCATACTAGTATCACAAAGGCTATTGTATGTCTGTAAAGCTGCTAGCAGCAGGAAGCTAGTTCTCTCTGTATTGTGTCTTCCATCATTATGTTTTTGTGGAGGAGAAAAACTGTTTGCATAGGTCCAGTAGTGTGGTAAGTCATCCACTAGAGCACTCCAGAGAAATTAAAGTAAATTAAAGGCTGCCATTTTCCATAGACGATCAAAAAGATATAACGAAAGCAGGAAAGTAACACGAAACCAAAACAGCCAGTGTGTAAGGATGAGAGTCCTGACTTCATTGAAGGTCTTTGGATTAATGACTTCAGACAGACAGATGCAAAACATTCAGGCTGTATGTTGGGGAAGAGATTCCTAACTGGAGGGCTGCGGGTGGGATAAGAGTCTTCATTCCTTGAAAAATACAAAGGTGGTGACAGAACAACCGTGAAGGACAGCTGTCAAAATGGAAGAAAGAATGTGCACAATGCAAGTGATTGCATGCTGGTAAGTTACGCTAAACACCCAGTTACCTTTTCCACTCACATACAAAATAATTTTGCTTTCTTGATGTTCCCTGCAATGATCTTAAACCTGGATGGGGATCCAGAAATTGTTTCTAAAAATCTGAATACGGAATTATTATGAATGCTTGGTTGCTAATGATAGTTCTCTCTGCTTCCTGTGAGCCCTCGATGCAGGAGAGCTGATTTCTTTGGGGTAGAAAATTTTATAAAACACCAGAGCTGTCATAGCAAATCCATCAAGATTATCCCCTATACACTAGCCATTCCGCTATACTATCAAAAATAAATAAAATCAAGTAAAAACAAACATCTTCATCAGGCATTCAGTAAATTAGGAGTTGCCCTAAGGGACACAAATCCCAACATGGGTGCCTACAGTGCATTATTCAATAAAATATAAGTATGCTCTGGCAGCTAGTACAGAACATGGAAGTACTATATTAAACTGTAGAATTCATTTTATTAGGAATGTAATTGCATACAGACAACAGCTGATTGAAATTATACAAATACTCAATATGTAATGGAACCTTTATACAACAAAATATATGAGAATATACTAAAAATGCACTCAATATCCTGAAATTTATACAATATACAAGGAAATTTCACAAGTTGCCACACACCTGTACAACACTAAAATGTATGTTTTATATGTAGTCTATATGCACGCACACCCAGTTATACACACGTACCCTCACAGGCATACAATATGGTGCTATTTCAATATCACTACTCCCCTCCCTCTAGCCAAAATGCTGGAGTGTTGTATATTAAAATAAGATCACAATAGAGTAGAAATATATTTTTTTAAAACACAGGGTCCATTTTAAAATAATGAAAATGGGGAGAGATCAAAGGAAACAAGACGAGGTGGGAGGGAATGTTATGCTGTAGGGCTGTCATAACAGAATTGTAATCTCCAGCTGATTTCAGATGCAATGAAACCGTGGGTGGTATATAAGCACAGATACCCATCAGTTCAAAGCTCAAGGAGTAGGTCTTACATGGAGCTAGAGTGAAGCCTGGTAAGGGATTTAAAGAACCATAGGCAGCAAGCAATGTAAAGAATGTAGGACAGGTGTAATGTGATCTGACAGTGAACACTCATGCCTCTGCAGTCTGAATTAGCTGCAGAGATGTTGCTGCTCTACCAAGAGCCCTCTGAAGAGGGAATTAGAATAACTGAGCTCCAGTTGCAAAGTCGTCAGTGAATAGAAAAGTCACAGGTGGTGTAAATGGCATAATTTTGTGACTTGAGGAGTGAGATGACTCCGATGGATGACCTCTGCCGAGCTGCAAGGTTGTGTTCGCTGCTTGGGGATGAGTAAGCGCTGTTGCAGTCAACTTGCAGCATCACTCAAACTTTTCTATAGGACTGGGACTTAATCTGCAAGCTCCACAAGGCAAGTGAAATACAATTTTCATCAACAGCACAATGATAATAGTCTAGCCTACATTTAGTAATGAGGCTTCATATATACAGCATGGGAGACAGGAGGGAGCCTTGGAGGATGCCACATTTCACATTCCTCTGCTGTGGACCAGCACATCCGGTTCTCTCTCATTTTCTAGGCAGCTAAAGGGATGACCTTGTGGTTAAGGTGCTGCAGTGGGACTCGGGATCTGAGTTAAAGCCCTGATTCTGACACAGGTCTTTTTTTGTGACCTAAGACAAGATATTTCGACTGTCCATGCCTCAGTACCTGTCTGTAAAATGTGGATACTAACAGTTTGTATCTCCTGCTCTTTATCTGTCTTGATCTATATAGATTCTTTGGAACACAGATTAACTGCTACTGTAAATCTGTGAAGTGCCTCATACATGGGCATCCCACATTGATTGGTCCTCTATGCACTGCCATAATACAAGAAATTAACAATAACCATGACAGAGAAGTTTCAGAAACACCTGCAACATCCCTTAGTTGTTAAAATAGCAACATATAATCAGTCATATTAAAAAGCTACCAAAAAACCCAGCCTGATCAATGTGATACTACAAATTATTGTAGGTAACACAGTTGGTGATGGCTATAGTTATGGGTACCCGACACTTTCAGTTATAAATTTTGCTTGTGAGTTTCTTATATCTTTGCCTAGGCAACTGTTTGAGCTACAATTTCCAGTGATGGTTGTCTTCCTCAGATTGTATTTTTTTCTTTTGTTGCAACTAGAAGAATTCAGGTGTTTCTGACATTGAGATTAAGGGAAAATACATTGTTTTGTCTGTGTTAAAAATATACAAACATTTCTCTGAGAAGCTCTAGGACTCACCATAAGCCCTCCAAAAGGAGCAGAACTTTACCCACTTTGTCAGCAGAGTTCAAAAGTCCTTGAACTGCAGCATGGTTGCTTTTTTAGCTAGATTATGAGCACTGATCAAATTTTTTCAAACATGGCGGTCTAAATTTAGGGTGCTAAATTTCTAATAAGCACCTAAATAAAGAGGCCCAAATTTGCATCTCTGAGAAATCTAAACACTTCTGTTTAAATGCTTAATCATAGATTTATCTGAAGTTGGATCATTTTTTTTTCTGTATTCTTTGCCTTTTGCAGCTAAGAAAAAGGTAACCACCTTTCTTAAACTACATTTTAATATAGAAATATTTGAATATCTTTGCATATTATACATATTTATACATTTAAATCTTCTGAATTGATATTCGTCAAAGGTAACTTGTTTTTTAAGTTGCAATAAGATCTAAAATAAAAGCCAAGTTTAGCATTCTTAGCTTCAGCCACTTTTCTGCTTGGGAAATGCCGGAAAAATATTTTTTTTCTATGCCTGCCTAATCAAAACCAGTTAAACCAATTCTCCTCAAACTTTCCAACACTTGGCACTGAGATAAAGTAAGCAGAACTGGATCCCCCAGGAAGTTTATCTGAAAGAAAGTCTTGAGCAACTGAAAAGGAAAGTATGAATGGAAACCACTTTAAAGTAATGAGAACAATCATTACAAAACACACCTGTTCTAACATATATGCCAAAGGTAATGGAAATGCAAACAGACCTGTTTTCTATGGTATGTGGTACATACAGGGTAGCTCGTGATCTGCTTTGTAGGGGTACTATTTACAACCTTCTCACCAACAAGAAAGTCTCCTAAGAGAGGGCAAGGAGAAGGCAGAGGTCTGGGGCCATTCCCCCTCCCCCCATTTCCCTCTCTCAATCTACAAAGTGGGGCTGGAACTACAAATGTAGGGGGAAATGGAGCAGCAAGGGAAGAAATCTGAAGCAGCCTAATGCATGTCATAAAGTGCATCTCCATCAGTCAACTCCTGGAGAGACAGCATCTTTTGAGGCTGTCATAAACAGATAGTAGGAGTTAATAGAACAGAAGTACTTTATATCTCTTTTGACTGTAAAGGGTTAACAAGTTCAGTAAGCCTGGCTGTCACCTGACCAGAGGACCAATCAGGAGACAGGATACTTTCAAATCTTGAGGGAGGGAAGTTTCTGTGTGTGCTGTTAGTTTTTGGTTGTTGTTCACTCTGGGGGCTCAGAGGTACCAGCATATTGGAATCCCCCGTAAGTCGCTGATTACCAGCTCATTAGGCACCTCTGTACCGCGCTGCACCACACCAGGAATCTCGCCCGCTGCCTCGGTAAATCCACTGCTGGTTCCCACAAAAACTTCCCTGGAACTCGCCCACGAGCCAGGCCCTCTTGCGATCCTCCTAACCCCAAGGAACGGAAAACCCTTCTCCCCCACCACCGCTCTGCCTCTCCCAGCCGACATTCCCTCCTGGGTTCCCCTGAAGTCACCTTGTGATTCAACCTCTCGAACTGGATGAATCCCACACAGAGAAAGGAACAATTACCGCTTAACCCCGCTCCCTTCTCTCTTCTCCTCCAGACTCTCCCTGAGACCGAAGCAGTAAATCTCTGACGCAAAGAGAAATTTCGCCTGCTCTCCTCCCTTCTTCCTTCCTTTCTCCCTCACCAATTCCCTGGGTATTCCAGCCGATCCCCTGGGGTTCTCACCACCAGCCAAAAATACAACCGACAATCAGGTTCTTAAACAAGAAAAAACTTTTAATTAAAGAGAGATAAACAGTTAAAATTATTCTTTGTATAAGTTAAGCTATGGATTAGTACGAGGGTCTTTCAGTCTATAGACTATATGGGTATACCCTCCCAGCCTCTAAGTATACAATGTACAAATGGAAAAGTCCTGTTCAGCAACATTACAAATTTGAAACTCCTCCAGCCAAATACAACATTTAAACTCAACCTTCCAGCCCAAAAACATGGCCTTTGCACCATAGCAGCAGAGAAACTAAGACATAACCTAACTCGCCTTTGATATCTGACCGTAGAATACTCCGTCATTTTGGATCTCTTTATATAAGAAACCTTTGTTCAGGGAGCATTTGGAGAAAACCTTGGGATTGCACAATTCTCGAGTCCT
>NC_133769.1:43863452-43865785 GCF_003597395.2 Chelonoidis abingdonii | reverse complement strand
TCCCCAGTGAAGGTTTTGGGGGGACCAGAGTGTACCAGGCACTGGAATTCCTGGTTGGTGGCAGCGCTACAGGTCCTAAGCTGGTAATCAAGCTTAGGGGAATTCATGCTGGTACCCCATCTTTTGGACGCTAAGGTTCAGAGTGGGGAATTATACCATGACAGAGGCACAATCTGTCTTGGTGCTTACCCAGGCAGTGCAGCTTTGTGCTACCCAGTATTTAGGACTCTGTGCAAACTATATTATTAGGCCCATCGTGTTTATTGAAGGAAATTCTCTATTGAAATAGCTCATGCAAAATAGCCTTCATTTGGGGATGGTTCCAACCAAAATTGTCAGGCATTAACATCCACAAATTCTGGGGAAGTCTGAAGCCAGAACTAATGTTTATTGTTGTTAATATTATTTATTTCTAGGAGCCCCAGGACCATTGTGCTAGGTGCTGTACAAAGATAAAACAAAAAGACAGGATCTGCCCAACGTGTAGGTGCCGACTTCCCCTCTGCCTGGTGGGTGCTTGACCCCCACCACCCCTGGCCCTGCCTCTTCCCACCCATGCACCGCCCTCACCCCACCCCTATTCCACCTCTTCCTCGAAGTCCCCACCCCAATCCACCTTTTCCCACCTAGCCCCACCCCCTTCCCACCCTCAGTTAAGTTGATGGGAGAGCTCTGGCCTGTTGGCTTAGAGCAGTTACACTACATAGCTTACAGCAGCGCCACTGTAAGCTCTCTAGTTTAGCTGTAGCAGGGTGGACTCCTGCTCCGGGAGAGAAGGAGTTAAAACAGCCCTGGCAAGGGGCCATAGCTGGAGCCAGAAGCCTGGGCTGATGGTGGGAATGGCTGCAGCTGGGGGCCATGTCCCAAGCTGAGCCACAAGGCTGTATAAGAAGGCCGGGGAAGCCAGAAGCAGAAAGAGTCTCTCTCTGACTGGAGAGAGAGACAGGCCTGGCTGCTTGGGAAATCACCCAGGGGACCTAAATGAAGGCAGGGCTGGGGAAAGGCCTTAGGAGCTGGAAAGCCCTAGGCCAGCAACTCCCCAGGCTGCAGGGCCTAATTCTAGGCCTCCAAGGTACTGGGCTTGCAGAGAGGCAGCTGGAGGGTTGGTAAAGGCAACCAGGCCAAAACCCCTTTGCCTATGATGAGTGGCTGATACTGCAGTCTGCCCCAGGGCTTTGGGGCTAGACAATGACTGGGCAGTAGCCAATACTGAGGCAAAGTGGGGATAGTGGGGTGGGGTTCCCCTGGGAGGGGGGAGGAGACCCAGTTAAAGGGGCACTGAGGTCCAGGGAGGGGCCTGGGGCCAGTAGCGGACAGGTGGATCAGCGGCCTGCAGAGGGCGCTCCGTGGCTGGAATCGAGCTAATTCCCCGAAGCAACCAGCAGGAGGCGCCGTGGGGGTGAGTCTGCCCCTCTACAGTAGCCATAGCCAGTGTATAAAGCAACAGACAATAGGGAGATACAGACAGAGGAGCAAGCACAAGGCAGCAATGAGACAGTACTGGCCAGTGTGATAGGCAGTGGTCTCAGCAGACTAGCTGCCTAACTTTTTGTCAAAGCAGCAGAGAATCCTGTGGCACCTTACAGACTAACAGACGTTTTGGAGCATGAGCTTTCGTGGGTTGTCATAAGTAGATAGGTAAGGGTTAATTTTCTTTTACCTGTAAAGGGTGAACAAAGGGGGAACCAAATACCTGACCAGAGGACCAATCAGAGACCTGGATTTTTTTTAAAGTCTGGGAGGGAACTGGAAACTTGGGGTCTTTTTGTTTTCCTCGGCTGTGAGTAAACAAGCTTTTCGGGATTGATGCAATCCTTTACATTACAATACCAAGAAACTTTGTCTCCGTCTCTCGCAACGATACCCTTAAGCACCATTGGAACAGAGCTATTCTTCTCTCTCTTTCTTTCCCCTGTAACTTTCCCGCCCTGGACAATTAGGAATAGGAATCCCACAGAGCATGGGCTTTTCCCTTCCCCCCCTAGCGCGGTCACAGATGTAAACAGAACTCCTAGGCACAAATTTCTCCCCCTTTGCCTCACTAGGAAATAAAACTCCACATGGTTTAAAAAGAAACTTTATAAGAAAAAAGAAAGAACTTACAGTATACTACATCTGCTAAGAAACTTAATACAGGATATGGCTCTATAAGAAAATAGTGGATAAAACAGTTCTGTTTAAAAGGCATGCCCATTAATAACCAGGCTCCCAGCAATATCCAATCACCCATGGTAATACAAATCAAAGTCACAATTCACAAGCCGATAACTTTGCGTTCCTTTTGTACTCACACTGATAGTAGAATATTTTGATCAAGAAGATGGAGTTTAGAG
>NC_133769.1:43850565-43863215 GCF_003597395.2 Chelonoidis abingdonii | reverse complement strand
ACGAAGTGGGTATTCACCCACGAAAGCTCATGCTCCAAAACGTCTGTTAGTCTATAAGGTGCCACAGGATTCTCTGCTGCTTTTACAGATCCAGACTAACACGGCTACCCTTCTGATACTTAACTTTTTGTCAAGATCTTTGCTGTGTTGGACCATATCCAGCTCAAATGTTTATTTGAGATACACATATTACTTAGAGGCACCCCTCCTGGCCAAAACAGGGACAGAGAACTGGAAAAAATGCAGAATCATGACAAGAGCCTTCCTCCTCCCCCACATGAAATTTACTTTGAATTTCTAATATCAATGGCAAATTAGTCACTTACTAAGGCCAGAAAGGAGCAGGAGCACAAAAAGAGAACAAGCAACTGAAATCAAACAGTGACAACACTCGTTGACTTTGTACCACTGGAAAAATACAGGCTATTTTGAACACCACATTTTAAATCAAGTCTGAGGATGTGTAACTATTTCTCTCGGAGGACTGACACCGTGTCTAAGCCAATGCATGTAGAATGCTGGATACACTGAATTCACATTGGAATGGTTTGGCAGCCACCTGAAGTACAAGTTCTCACTCTAAGTGAAATGCCCCTCCATCTGGGCTATGTATGCTGCAGAAGGTCTTTTTTTGTTTCTCTATGATTCATATTCACGGGAAGAAAGAGACAGGAGTGGACTTGTCTGTCAGCACAAAATAGAAGCAGCAGGAATTTGGCAGCAGTTAGAGCTGTTTAAAAATCTGAACACTGACACTTCCTAAGGCACTTCTCCAAGACAATATAATGCATAAAATACTATGAGTTCTACTAGCATTTAATAGGCCAGGGTGGCCACACTTTCAATCTACTTTCAATGCAATATTGGTTAGTCAAAGTATTTTTTCAATGTATTATTCTTCTCAAGTCCTAAATAACCCTAAGGGTATACAATCTGATATAATTCTAATGGCTCAGATGGATTGTTAGGTTAGTAGACAAAAAATATGTCCATCTTAGAAAAAAAATGTTGGTATCTACCAAATATATGCCTGCTAATTATTATACTTATTATAAAATTACAATTAAAACAGAAACAAGGCACTACACTTAGACATCACTAACTCGGGGTTTTATTGGACATAGTTATTGGTTATGTTTTAGTACATGCATTTTAAAACAATTGTGTTTCCTCCAGTGTTTTATAGCAATTTTCTAAAAATAGAGTTGAGGATGCATCCTGGTAACAATGGTGCAAGGTCTATAGTCATTTATTTTCCCAGACAGTCATTGTCAAGTCTGACAATAGAGCCCAGTGAGCCAAACTTTTTAGAAATGGAAATGCCATTTTGTTAACATGCACGATTTAAAAAAAAAAAAAAAAAAAAAGCACTGGCACCCCTCCCCCCTCACACACAGAGTTATAACTGGATGCACAATTAGCCTTCTAAAAATGAGTCTTTCAGGTTTCTGCTAACTGTGACATCCTGTATGGTGTATGGACAACTGCACTTGGCATTGGAAAACTGAGGCAAAAGGGCTAATATTCTAGAAATTTGGTCCTTCTTGGTAGGCTGGAAGGGGGGATTTAGGGGATTGGGGATTCCTGTTTATCATTCCCCCTCTAGCTCTGTTTGGATCCTTTAGCAACACTAATAAGATGGAGTCAGTATTAACTTTGGCCTGCACCCTCTGTGTGCTCTGGAACAGCCACTGGTGATGCATTCCAGGGGAAGGCCCTAGCAAGTGAATCCGTCACTGTATGCTGCTATGTAGTCACCGGTGGCTCAGGGCTTCTGTGCGTGGATGGTCCTTGCAGACGTCAGGGACCCAGCCACTTGGTGGACAAAACCAAAAGTGTTCTGCTGTATGGAAGAGGACAAAATGATCCAGAGAGCACTGGGGACCTCACAGAGCTTCCTCTTCTCTAGCAGTTTTTTCCTGGGCCTATGATTTTACAATGTATTAATTAAGAACTAGGCACTCTGTTAAAAAGTGAGCAGGGCCTATTTGAACTTGTGCCCACTCTTTTAATGTAGTGGTCATGCTGCTGTATATTACCTGACATGATGTGCATGATAAAAAGAAAAGCAGCACGAGGTGACATTACTATTGAAATGTGAATGGGAAAGCAGCTCATGCTCTTTGGCTCAGATCTTTACATTAATTCACAGGGGCTTGTGAAATCCCATAGAATCCCAGGCAGGATGAGTGTCTGAGATTTTTAGCCTTTTCTGCAGAGATATATGTTAGAAAAAGAAATGGGGTTTCATAGAATACTTTGGCAGTTTTACAAAAAAATTATATTTACCTCATTGCGAGATTGATGACATTTTAGTACCATTAGCAATAACCCTCTGAATATCCTCTAAGGATGTTACTGTTATTATCACTGAAAACTCAACAATCCACTGTAGCAGCATAAAAATGAAACTGATGAGCTGCAACTTAAGTGTCTAACAGTAAAATATCATATGCAGTATTCAAATACATTACAGCTTGGGAACTCATAGTTGTAACTAAAGGACAATTCGACAGAGCAAATATTAGTCATAGGTACCTGGGCTGGAGGGTGCGGGGGAAGAATAGGCTTAGAAGCACCAGATAGATACATTGGCACTGGAGGTGGAGCAAAGGAACAAGAGGTTTGGGAAGCAATGGCATGGCTGGTTATTAAGACATTAGAAGGTCTGATCCTAGGGCCATTGAAAGAGTTCCACTGAGATCAATGGACTTTGGATTAAGCCCTAAAGAGAGAGAATGTTTAAGCACTAAAATGAAGATATTTTTATTTATCATGGACTGGATCTTAAGGTCCTTGCTTAAGGTCAGATACTGCCTATCCCTTACGTGGGACCACAGTGTGAGAGGTGGCAGAAGGACCTTCCCCTTCCTGCAAACATTAGGGAGCATGGGGTCATGGGGAGGCCATGATTATTGTTATTCATTTGTATTGCTGTAGCACCTAGGGGCTCCTGTCAAGTTCAGGCCCTACAATGCTGGATTTTGTACACAGTAAAAGATACTCCCTTCTCCAAATGCCTAGCATCTTAGTTTCAACTAAGATGTAACAGATAGCTGAAACAAACAGGAAGGGAGGACAGAGAAACAGTAACATGGGCATATTGTTAATTACAATTGATCAGTAATTTGTTGACATTTTTTCATTGGAAAATGTGGATTCATCAAAATTGAAACTGTTAATGAAATTTCAGATTGAGTGAGAACAACAAAAAGCAAGCACCCAGAACAGCCAATAGCCCAGTGGTTAGGGCACTCACCTGGGATGTCGGAAACCCCGATTCAAGTCCCTCTTCTGAATCAAGCTGTTAGCCAACATATATGTTATGCATATTGTGCACCACATTACAACCAATGGCATTTATACACACTATATTATATATAAATGTTAGGTAGTTATATTAAGCTTTATGTTGTGAATCATATTATGCTTTTCCCAGAATGCTGTGCATTCCGGTTCACTCATGCTAAGGTATATCCCATAACACTTTGCAACAGTTTGGCACATACAGATACAAATCCTCTCAGAAGCAAGATGTCTTATTAATGCTGTGCTTGGTATAGTTAGGTAATGCACAACTCATTGATAGCTGGAAAATGGTGCCCAAAACAAAGATAAGGGAAGGTATAGGGTGGTGCAGAAAAACAATATAAAGAAGCTGATACAGATTGGTGGGTTAAGTGTTGGTTGATGTAGATAATGTCTAGTTTGTAAATAGGTGTATAATAAATATTGCTAGTCTTAGGTGCATATTCCCAAAGCTGATTTTCTCTGTAAGGTGAATGAATGCTGTGAGACTGATTGCATCCTGGAAGTAGTGGTATGTCTGCCTTTTCACATTGTACTGCTTTGTCTAAGACTAATAAACTGACTAAGCTTGGCTATTTGGTCTCTAAAATAATTTTTAATATTGAACTATAAGTGTAGGCTAGTGATTGCCCATATATTGATTACTCAAAAAGGCAGAGCGGGACTGAAATCTGGGTCTCCCTCATCCCAGGGAAAGCCCTAACGCTTGCAGGAGGTCATGCTCAATTCCCCGAACCCCCACAATTTTTGAAAGGTCTCTTTTTCATTCCACCTAGGAACAAAAACAAATCTCAAAACCTTGAAATTTTTCACAAAACAGAATTCTTGTTTTCTGGCCAGCCCTATACTAATGGAGACCAATCAGCAGATCAGTAGTTATAGCTCAGCTTGCTGGTTGTCCACTCACTACTAGCTGACAGATTCCATGGGCATCATTCACAAGAGAAGTGCCTGTCAAGGAGAGATTGGAATGAGAATGGGGTAGGTACTTTATAGATTTATCCACTGGCCTGCTGCACTAGGGATAGTAAACTGCATCCCCAGAAAGGGCTGCTGTATGCCCAAGAGCTCCTGGTGGCATTGTGTCTTTCTGAGATAAATGGCTCCTGATGCTCTCCCTGGGATGAGGAGGCTCCAATTCAGGCTGTTACACAATCTAGCTCAGTTTTTTTCCGTCCTTATTCAGCCATGCCCATCATTGCAAATGGGTGTTTGCCTGAATAAAGAGTGAATACAAGGGCCTAACTAATGAGATGCCTGGTTTACATTGATGTAATTCCATTGACTTCAGGGGGTTACTCCTGATTCACACTGGTATAGGTGAGATCAGAATCAGGCCCTTAGAATTTGGCCAATAGATATTTTGTGAGTTTGCTGTGCATATGTCATTACCTGTCCATCTCCCTTCAATGCACAATGGTATCAGCATATTATTGGTGTGTCACATTGCCGTTATGGTTTGACTGGCAGTGATATTATCAGGGAACAAAAATCATTCCCTCCTCCTCTGCCTCACATACCATATGATCTGTCTCTAATGCTGCTTTTTAAGGTGCTTGTTAAAACCACAATGCACTAAAAAGTTTGTTACAGTACATTTATCATAAAATTCAGTGAAGTAAAGCAATATTTGCAGGAAAATACTGTGCCAGGGACAGTGTGTAAATAACACTTTTACAATGGGAAATATTGATCATGAATCTGTCTTGCAAAACTGACACTTTTTTGTCAGTTACCAAACCCTTTAAAATGTTAAGCTATATCGAAGTTATTTGTATATCAGTAACAAGTAGGCTATGAATAACATACAGTTGCGAGCTAGAAGCAGAGAGTTATTTCTCTAGCATGAAGACCTCCCATGTATGCTAATGAATGTAATTCTGATGTTTTTCTTCAATGTCAGAGTGCTTGATACATAAACAAATTGAGCTTTAATTAGGATTTTGTAGACAATTTGTATAGGTACATGAACATTTTAGCAAGTGGAGAAATTGCACAGAAATAAAGTGTCTGCTAATACCAGTAGCACAAGTAGCCAGTACAGAGAAAGGAAAGAGGAATTCACCATTTAACGTGATTGCATCATTAAAAAACCAAAAACGTTTTCTCTCTTATCTGTAACAGCCACAAGACAGCATGAAAGTGAACAGTGTTTCCTTATTACAATGATTTTCCTTGATTTTGTGCTCACTTTGGCTTGTTGCTAGAAAGTGACTTCCGTGTGCTGGACTGATGGCACTAGGGTGACCAGATAGCAAGTGTGAAAAATCAGGACGAGGTGGGGGAAGGGGGGTAATAAGATCCTGTATAAGAAAAAGACCCCAAAATCAGGACTGTCCCTATAAAACTGGGACATCTGGTCACCCTAGACGGCACTGAGGTTTTCTCATTTAGAAATAAAAACACTGACGTGTTAAAAACAACAATTACATGATCTTTACAAACCAACAGAAGAAAAAAAGGCAAGTCACATTTTAGACCCACCAGCTTTGAGAGTGCCCTTTCATTTTAGTTGGCATGGCAGATGAGTGGTTTTATAAATATATCCCACACTTGTATTGTCACTCAACTTTGTGCATCATTAGGCAAGTGTGTGAGAACATTCAACGCCCTGTGAGTGAGTCAAACTAATGAACTCAATCCTGGGAGGTGCAGTGTGTCTCCGGGAAGGTGTTGTGTGCTCCCTTGAAAGCATGAGGGCACTCAGCAATGCACAGTAGATATTCAGCTTACATGATTGGGCCCCTAGTGATTTTCAGTTTACAAGCAGGAGATTCACTGATGTCACTGTTCAATGTAATGTAGTGACTGTGTTGCTGTATATGACACCATGTTTTATGTTTGAATCATGTCCACATACATCATCAAGCACTGTGAAGAACTATCATCCTACTTCATGAAATGATCACACACATTCAAGAACCCTTTTCAAACAGCATAGATGGGCTCTGCTTGTGCCCACCAATCAACAGCCCACCAGTATTCCTACAGTTCAGGACATTTACTCATCAAAGGAATCTTCCTTTCCTCCTTCAATTATACAATACTGTGACCAACCCTGAAGAAACCCATCCTGGATACTTCAGTCCTAGCCAACTACCACCCAATCTCGAACCAGTCATTCCTGAGAAAAGCTCATTGAGAAAATAGCCAAGGCCGATTACAAGCTCATCAAACTAAAGCCAGCATCCTAGACCCAGCAAAACACAGATTTAGACCAGGACATGGAACTGAACCTGCTTCAGTGTCACCAATGAATGATCTCCTCCTGCTAATGGAGAGAGGATAGATGTGCATTTGACATTGTTGACCCTGAGATACTGTGTCTTGCCTGGGAGAAGGGTAGGAGTCCAAGTTTGAACTAAAATGGTTTGAGTTCTTCCTGGAGGAATACACTCAAAGAGTAGTGATGCATTGCCACTACTGGACCCCTCATTTGTGTGGTTCCACAAGGATCAATTCTCTCTCCAGTCCTTTTCAATATCCATATGCAATTACTAGGTGATCTGGTCAAATGGCATGGACTTAAGTGCCAGCAATATGCAGGTGACACACAGCTCTACTTATCCTTTACTACATACGATCACATGACTACTACCAAGATGTCCCAGTGCTTGGAGGAGATCAGACCCTAGATGAATAACATCTGGCTAAAGCTGAACCTGAGCAAAACAGAGGTGATGCTGGTGACAAAGAATGCTGGTATTTTGAGGAGTTTGCAGCCACAGTGCAACCTATTTCCCTGAAGATTCACATCCACAATTGGTCATTTCAATCCAGAGTCTAGGACCGCTCTTGTATTCCTGGTTGATACTTAGCGCTCACATTGAAAAAGCTGTGAGTAATGCTTTCCATTATCTCCAGCTGGGTATTAGACTCTGTCCCATCCTGGCTGTTGAAGATCTGACATCAGTTATTCATGTCTTTGTCACACTTCAGACTGGATTACAACAACGCGTTGTACCTGGGGATGAAACCTTCAGCACGTAGGAAACTCCAACTAGTACAAAAAGCTGCAGTGCGTCTCCTCAGCAGCATGGCTCCTCATGTATGTTTGTAAGTAAGTTCCTTTCCCATACACTTGTACATGGGAGGGGCCCTTGTGATTGCTCCCAATCTTCATTTAAATCCCAGAGGAAGGTTGCTCTTCAGACCCTCCATAACTTGATCTGAGAAGGGGCACCCCAGGCAAGAAGTCACACACTTGTACATCACACTGTCCTCTGCTCTCTACTCTGGCTTCCTATAGAATTTTGAATCATGTTCAAGGTCTTGGTCCTTATCTTGAAAGCACTCTATGGCCTAAGCCCAGGATACTAAAAGACCATTTGAAGTTCCTTAGTGAAGATCACACAGTAGAACTCTCAACAGTAAGAGTAAAGCTCGTCTGTGCAGGATATAGATCCTTCTCTGAAGGTTGTCCAAGACTGTGGAATGAACTCCCCCTGGAACTAAGGACTATCACAAACCTCACCACTTTCCATTCCAAATGCAAGGCATATTTCTTTGACCTTGCCTTCTCGAATTTAAACACATAACAACAGGTATGTTTAACAACCAACAAAAAAAAAATCCCTACCAATACAAGACACTGCACTCCACATGCTTCTCCACCTGGGCAGAGAATGAGAGTACAAACAACAGACAGATGTGTAGTCACATTGCCGTATGCACTACTGGAAGTCACTCAGATACTGTGGTGATGATATGGTATAAAAACCTGTATAGAATAGGACAGAACATTAACTGTTAAGCAACACAGAAAGAACCCTGAGGGAAAGGTGAATTGCAAAGTAAATGAAAGCAGGCAGGGATAATTTCAGCCATCAGTATCAATAAATGGGGTGTGGGGCATATTTCCATGTTGTTAAACACTGTACATTGGCTACATTTAAAAGAACATAAACATGTATTTTCTAACTCAAATTTTGCTTCCTTGGAAACAAAATGAGCACACCCACAGCGTACAAAAAATAATGTTATTGTGCTCTAGCATTCTAACTCACCGTAAACAAGCACGCTGGACCTCCTGTATTGGTCACTCCTGCTAGGAACTAATGTCTGTGCAGAGAGAGAGGCACTGTTTCTATTACAGGATAAAGTGCATATTGTACATGTAAAAATGAGTGGTTGACTTCTCCTTGCCTGGAGTACCCCCTCCATAGATCACATTATGGAAGATCTGCAGTACAACTTACCTCCAAACATACATGGGGAGCTGCAGTTCCAGCTCACCATCCCTTTGGGGCCAATGATAGCATAGTAGAGGTAGGGAGAAGGGCCTTAATACACTATCTAGTCTAGCAATCTACAGGGCAATGTAATTTATCCATTCCTCTCTGTGGGTCAGCTCTATTGCATTTTTATCCAAAGGATACAGCATTGCAATTTGTGTTTCATGTTCATCCCCAACACATGATGCAGTTGCATTTACTGTGCTCTTGTAGCCAGAGCACCATGCAATTTTACACATCCACATCCTAGAATATGTAGGAAAGAGCTCCCTCCCCTGCAAAACAAAAGGCATTGCTGCAACTTATTTAAGACCACACAGTGATCTATTCATTATCTACTGGAGCCAAAGTCAGCCTGTTTAATTTGACTGCTTTAGCAAATTGAACTTGCAGTTCAATGTGTATAGTATTTCCTATATTTAGTGTATGTGATTTGTGAATTGAAGTCATATATATATAAGCAGTAACTTAATTTACAAGTATAATACGTATCTATGGAAACACTGTGGAAACAGATCATTATATGAAGTTCTTCAGGAATAAAAAAAAAATCTCCGCATGCCATAAGATTTTTCTTGTATGGTTAGAAGGCTAACCGGTGGTGATTTAAATTTCCTTCCAATAAATATGATAAAGTTATACAGCAACTCACAGCTCACAGTCAGCATGCAGTTGGTATATTTGTGTAAGAAAGCACTCATGAATTTTGATGGATAAATACATGTCAAAGAAACATAAGATTTCCATTAGGCAGGCCATGGGCAATTCTAGATCCCTGAGAAAGCTAAACAGCTTTGCCAAATACACATCTAATGTGTTGTGTTGTGATCTTTGTGGAGTTCTGTGTAGTGCACCCATGATTAGAACCAGGTGACACTTTTTGGCCGAAACTTTTTTTGCTGAGAAATGAGGGCTGGACGACAATGAAGTATTTTCTGTCTACACATCTATTTCGCTGAATTGTTACGGCCAAAAAATCAACAAAAAAACCCAAAATTCTAAAAAGGTAAAAATGAAACTTTTCAATGTGTGGGGGATCAAAATAACTTTTTGTTTTGAAATTTCCTTGAATTTTATCAAAAATGTGGAAGAATAAAAGTCTCAATCCAAGCAAAATTTTTTAAAAAACTTGTCCATTCATCAAAATAAATAAATAATTAGAACTACCAAGGAAACAAAAAATCCACGATTTTCACAGCTCTAATCATGCTACAGGATCAGGACTTGAATTTGGTGTTTCAGTTTCCTATTAAATCCCAATACTTTCTGTATTTGACAGAAGACAATTGAAGGGACTCATCTGGCTGTGCACATTGTACATGACATCCTGCTTGTGGCCATTTGTAAGGCATGAACTATTTAATGGGTTTGTCAAAAAATAAATATGTCTTGGATAATATTTTCTGACTACATCTTCTTATTGTGGATAAATAAATAGCCTTCCTAATTGGGACCTAAATAATAAATAGCAGTAGTACAAGAGCTGATCCGAATGATAAAAGTCTGCTCTGCCTCCATAGTATAAATTCACAGTATAAAATTATGAGACAAAGAATGATGCATTTAAATCAATTAAAACAATATATACAGCAATACACTGCTAAATTATTGTTCAGATGGGATTTTTAGGGTATAAACTGTAATACTCATGAAAACAAAAGACCCTACTGCAGGCATGATGTGGGCAGGCACTGCTGGCAATGTGTCTTAATCCTGAGCTGCAGCACTGCTGCTATTTCAGCCATAGGCTTCTTTTTCTTACACGGCTTATGGGCTTCTTTTCTTAAACAGAAACAATCATTTATGCTATGCCATCCAGTTTCTCATGATTTTGTTTTGTTATTTGGCAGCCAAAGTAGCTCTTCAATAATAATAATAAAAAGGAAATGCTGCTGCTGCTCGGGCTGGTGACTATCATAGCTATTATTTTTAAGATCACAGTCCTCCTCCCACTGAGACCAATTAGGTTCTAAGCAACTCTGGTCAAATCCTGGACCTCAGCATGCAATCTGAGTGGCCCAGCTGTGTGCAGTGGCGATTAGCAGGATGGGGAAGAAATCCTCTTTCCCGGCTGCAATGTGGTATGGAGGTGCTCTGTGGCAACTACTGCTGCCTCAGGGCTCCATAACCTTTGTTATTGTGTGTTCCTCCTCAGCATGGGAGAATGGCCATTAGTTCTGTAGAGTCACATAGCCACTGACCACACCATGCCCCTAGAACCATGTTCTTGTCAGGTTCTTAACCCATGCCCATCCCTGGTATATGAGGACCAACTCCTCAAAGGTACTTATGTAATTAAGCCCACCATTTCAATGCCACTGACATTTTTAAAACCACTACTCAGCCGCTGCCTGGCTCCATGGCATCTACGTTTTGCCTGGTCAGCATTAGCAAAGCTGTCTAAGCTCTAATGCTGCCCCACAGCTAACAAGCTGCTCTGAGCCCTAGCTCAAGCCAAAGCCCCTGAAACTAGGCTGATGAATGCCTATCTCACCAGCGTCCGAGACCAATGCAGGTTTGGGTGAATGTTTGAGTGAGAGAGGAAAATCAAAACAAAAACAGATTGCAATTCAAAACCACATGGCTGTTTATTAATGGGGATAAGTTGCAACTTGGGCTGGGGAGGAGCACTTTTACCAACTAGCAATACTATCAGAACAAGAATATACACACAATTCGAAACAATATATTTACATCCAACAACAAGAAACCAAGCAATCTATAATCAACTGCTCACTAAAATCCAGATTAGATACACAAAACTGAGTAAACCGTACACACATTAACCAGATATTGCAAAATACAACAATTAACCACAATAGCAATCAATACAACAATTTGTCTTTCATATACTATATACACAACTTGGCACCAAGTAAGGGAAGGGAAAAAGGGAAGAGGCTAAACAAACAGAGTATTTACAGATATTAACATGTACATACCACACTCCAGGAGCAGCTGACCAGCAGTACAGACACCAAGGGCATGGTGAATTGGTGGGAAGTAATCCCAAAATGACACGACACAAGCCGGCTAAATCCGGAGGAGACCCTGGCTGAAAGGGTGATCATGCCTTTCAGCTAGCATGCGGATACTCCTGCAGATTTTGGTGCGAGACATGGTTTTATTCAAAGGCTTTTACTCATGTTAGCGTCTGATTGGTCCCTAGCTCCTTCACCAACCAGGTTCTGAGCTGGTGCCCTTTACGTAAACAGGATCTGCAGCCGGCACACTACTTTTTGCACACAGCCCTACCCCTTTGCACATGGCACTGTACTTTTGCACATGGCCCCACTTGACCCCTTGACCAGACAGAAGGTTCGAGAGTAGGCACACGGCACTATAATGTTGCACCCCGCACTACGGTGTTGCACACGGTACCAATGTGACCTTTTGACCGACAACTGGCCAAACAGACGCCATGTTTGAGCATAGGCTTTAGGGCTGTGACAACCAGCAGTGCCCAAACCTTTAGGAATGGTCTGAGCACACCTAAGACCTGATATCTCTAAGACCCCACAGCAGGAGGGCTGGATGTAGGATATTGATGGGGTGGGGGAAAGGCAGCATAGAAGCTGAACAAAAGACAGCTGGGGCACAAGAAAATGTAAGGATGAGCATGAAAGATATTGAACATGAGCTGCAGAGAGAAAGTTCCAGTTGCTAGACTATGGGCTACCTAAGTGACTAACCTAGCTTAGGTACCTAACTCCAGGAGACGGTTCACAGCTGAGGCTCCTGAGCAAAGGGAGGCACCTATCTGGTCTATCAGCCAGACCGACCAGGCCAACTGCCTAAGTCCCCAAGCTCTTTTCCTCTCCCTGACCTCCTCGGCATGTCCTACTGGCTAATTTAGGAGACTCCCTGCTCAGCTTGCTAGTGATCAATGGCTCCATGTCTAGTTGGCAGCTGGTATCAAGCGGAGTGCCCCAAGGGTCCATCCTGGGGCTGATTTTGTTCAATATCTTCATTAATGATCTGGAGGATAGCGTGGATTGCACCCTCAGCAAGTTTGCAGATGACGCTAAACTGGGAGGAGTGGTAGATACGCTGGAGGGTAGGGCTAGGATACAGAGGGACCTAGACAAATTGGAGGATTGGGCCAAA
>NC_133769.1:43835994-43849477 GCF_003597395.2 Chelonoidis abingdonii | reverse complement strand
GGAATGGGTTACCTAGGGAGGTGGTGGAATCTCCTTCCTTAGAGGTTTTTAAGGTCAGGCTTGACAAAGCCCTGGATGGGATGATTTAGTTGGGGATTGGTCCTGCTTTGAGGAGGGCAACCTCCTGAGGTCCCTTCCAACCCTGATATTTTATGATTCATAATTGTGAGGATCCCTTTCTTGGGCACCTAACTTGCTTTGCATGGGGAACCTGAGGGCTTAGCTCAGGGCTGAGGATTCCAATAGGCAGAAGGCATTTAGGAGTTAGGCACTGCAATGGTGAGTGAAGCAGCTTTGAAGTATGTGTGACTGTGTGCCTTCCAAAATTAGGAAACTAAACAGGGGGACCAAGGGAATGAGCTTGTACCCAGAAGTCCATGGGAGTATTGCCATTGACTTCAATGAAAGTGCGATCCGGTCTTACTTCACATGGAGCGCCTGTGGGACAGGGATGGATGCAACTCTCCTCCCCTAGCCTCTACAGTCTATTCGCCCCACTGCCATTTCAGCAGAACTGTAATAGTTCTGCCATCTTTAGCTCTCTGTGCAGCTACACCAGTGATGGACTGGTGGTAAGGGTGAGGTGTTTGGGCTTAAAAATTGAAATAGCTTCACTGAGAAATTAAAGTGATAATATACACAAGGTCCTGTATATTCTGCGGTTCCATGACCACAGAACTCACCATACAGTTTATGTGCTACACACTGAAATATGCATATATTATTTTTTAAGCACCAGTATGTTTCTTTTAATACTTGATGTGTTTCTATAAGCTATTGCATACAAGTCTTGGTTTGCTTATATTAATCAAAATTCTGGCTGTGAAAATGTCCTCCACAGAGCTACGTAGATGGAATTAAATTGGTTATTAAAAAGGTTATTAAATGTCAATTTTAATTTTCCTCTATATGTAGTTTTCTGACCAAAATCTTTGTGGTGTTTATATGCGGTGTTTCCACAATGTGTTATCTAGAAATATGACCATTTTCCTTTTGATATTAAAATGTCTTCATACACAATATTTTAATAAGAAGTCATTAGACTTAGCTGTCAAAAGCTGACATCAATCATTTTCCAGTGTCTAATTGGGAAAATAGCAAGATATATTTCTGGAGGAAAGTATGTCCCAAACCTTCTTGTTCTTGACCAAGACATATGGCATAAAAGGAGTACTAACAGGAAAGCTGTTCTCTAGTAATTGGTAAAATAGTTGTATTTATGGTGAAATTCAATAAAGGAAATTGATATTTCTTTTAAGAATAAAAATGTGTAACAGTAGAAATAGATTCTTCTCTACTGTCATTTTCTTGAGTACAAAACTCTAGTCAGGGCTTAAAGCATTAAAATGTAGATCACATTAGTCTTTATCTCTGACTCTTAAAATTCTCTCACTTTTTCTTGATTTCCAAAGATTCCTCACAGATCACAAGAATTCTAATAGCTGCTAAAAGTTGAGCACAGTCATTGCCAAGTTTCAATAATGGAATGAACAAAACAGATAAATAACACGGCAGAATAACGAAACATGGAACAAAAAGTGGTTGGCACAAAAAGACAGATGTATTTATTTTGTTAACCAAGCTTATTTCTCCTTTTTGTTGTTGTTTTGGTAGCTTGTGTATTGCACTTTGGAAATTTTGAAACTGGTTTAAAGTGGCAGAGCTTAACTGAAGTCAATTAAGCTAGGTCAGTTTACACCAGAAAATTATCTGGCCCATAATATTTAAATAAGAGAGCAGAGGATACTATGGGAATATATTACTTTCTATCCCCCATGATTTTCTTTACTTTTAAAAGGTATTTAAATTAGAAGAGTGTAATGCATGATAGTTAACACAGTCAAAGATTTTCTAGTTTATAGTTTTAAAGACGGACTTTGCAAACCAAGAAGACTGGAGGGACATTTGGTTTAGCGACTGGTGGACAAAATAATTCCAGACCTGCAAAAGCCAAAGTAGTGACATGTTATTAAAGCATACACACCAGTGCAATCATTTCTGAGTTATACGTAATAAACAGTTGCAAATTACAGCTCTATAACTGCAGTGGAGGGCGCTCAGGACATCATAAAGCCGAGCCAAATAAGAATGATTTGTGTAATCCCTATAACTAGACCTTGTTGGGCATTTTTTGACAAATCTTTGATTTTGTCAGAAAGTGTTGGTTCACCAGAACTTTTTAGGGGAACATATTAGTTTTGATGGGAATGGTTTCACAATGTGCATACACATGTGTGCCCCCAGAATAGCTCAGTGGTTAGGGCGCTGATCTGGAGCAGGAATTTGAATCTCCCACATCCCAGCTAATGGCCCTAACCACAAAGCTATTCTCAGGTGAGAGGGTCTCTGTCTCTTGAGTTTTTTATAAAACATTTCAAAAGGCCTAGGTTTCATCCCAGTATGGAATGGGAAAATGTTTGACATCTCAGACATTTTTGCAGGATGGAAAAAGTGTTTCCTGCATAGCTCTAATCACAGTCTTGGGAGGTTATTATAGACCCATAAGTCAAAATTTACTAAGTTTCTTCTAAATTTGTGGGCATGTAAAGAGGGGTTAAAATGTTTAAGTGATTTTCTTGCTCCTAACTGGTAATGAACTTCCTGGAGGTAGTTTTCCATTTATGCACAGGAAAATTACAGGACAAACATACACACAAAGTTATATCTCTGTGCACTCAGAAATGATGTAACAATAATAGTGAAGTAATAGCTTCGCTGTTCTAGTACAAGTATTATTCCCACATTTGGGAACTCTGATAAGCACATGCTTAAGCTCCTGTGTAAGTCCTATTGATTTCTGTGAGAGTTAAGCACATGCTTAGGTGGTTTGCTGGCTAGGTCTATACGATTGGCCCAGGGTTACTCAGTATATCATTTGTAGAGTTAGGATAAAAGCCCCAATTTCCCCTCACTTGAAGGCCTCTGCTCTAACTACTTGTGTTCCATATATATACCAATGTGCTTTTATGATGTTTTGGAGGGACTCAAAGATGGACAGGGGAGCAGGTTATTATATTCATTCAGCCTTTGGCCTCTGTGCGGAACTGCCAACAGGGGTGTTATTTATATATGGGGGCACCTGCATAGTAGGAATGAGACTGAAAGCACCAACTCATCTCACGTGGGCCACCAGAGAGCTGTCTGATGACAACAAACTTCAATTACTACCAATCTGGGTTAGATCTGAACTGGTGATCCTGTAAAGGCTCTGGCAGAAATCTTGGCCCCACTGAAGCTGTCAAGGTTCCTTCCCCACTCTGAAATTTAGGGTACAAATGTGGGGACCTGCATTGACACGTCTAAGCTTAATTACTACCTTAGATCTGGTAACACTGCCACCATCCAGAAGTTAGTGTCTGGATCACTTCTTGTCCCCCCCTGAAAACCTTCCCCTCCCTGGGCAGCCTTGAGAGGCTTCACCAATTCCCTGCTGAACACAGATGCAAACCCCTTGGATCTTAAAACAAGGAAAAATCAATCAGGGTCTTAAAAAGAAAGCTTTTAATTAAAGAAAGAAAAGTAAAAAAAAAATCATCTCTGTAAAATCAGGATGGAAAATACTTTACAGGGTAATCAGATTCATATAGCCCAGACGAACCCCCTCTAGTCTTAGGTTCAAAGTTACAGCAAGCAGAGGTAAAATCCTCTCAGCAAAAAAAAGGGACATTTACAAGTTGAGAAAACAAAAATAAAACTAATCCGCCTTGCCTGGCTGTTACTTACAATTTTGAAACATGAGAGACTGATTCAGAAAGATTTGGAAAGCCTGGATTGACAACTGGTCCCTCTTAGTTCCAAGAATGACCAACACCCAAAACAAAGAGCACAAACAAAGACTTCCCTCCACCAAGATTTGAAATTATCTTGTTCCCTTATTGGTCCTCTGGTCAGGTGTCAGCCAGGTTTACTGATCTTCTTAACCTTTTACAGGTAAAAGAGGCATTAACCCTTAACTATCTGTTCATGACAAAAGCCAATGTCAAAACTCCCAGTTACCAACCCCTCAAGCCATTCTGTCTCAATCTGTGTTTTTTCCCCCTTCTCTTATTTTTATTTTATATAATGCACCTCAATTGAAAAGTAATTCTTTCCCACACTCACCTGCTGCTTTTCCCAAAGCTTCCCATTTGGAACAGCACAACTCTTCGGGCTGCCCGGGCTACTACTGCTCCAATTCAGCACGACAAAGTGTTGAAAGATTGGTTCAATGACCTAGGTACATCATAAAAGTCTAAATAATTCTGACATGAATTTAATCCAAATGAACTGGAATGATCACATTAGGTGGAATTAAAGGCATGACTGACTTTAATCTTTGCAGTGTTTTAGCACTGTGCACAAAACTTTTTTTTCTCAATGTTTAAGAGCAAAGTCAAATCGTTTATGGAGCCGCACAATCTTTATAAGGAAAGGAAAAAAATTATGTGCAACATTAAACAAATTAATTTTCAAGATACTGGCAGCAGCCTGGATAGTGAGCCTAATTAATATTATATATTATGCAAATAAAAGTATGGAAAGTTTGGGTTGTAAAAGTCAGCCTTGTGGTGGAATACATTTTTATTATGGTAAGCCTAGATTGTTCTAAAAGGTGTATGAACTATACTGAGGAACTTTAAATGTCGACCTAAATTTATTTCTGTTTTTTAAATCTCAATGGTTTTGTGAAGTTTAAGAAAGAATGATCACACCTCAAACTAAACCACACTAAAATTCATTCACCTGTAAACATGTCTAATGGGAACCATAAGTAAACAAACATTAATACATCATTTAATTTTGTCATATGAATGATGATTGTTTAACAATAAATAATGAGTCTGATCATGGCTCCAATTCTATCAGCTTTGCACAAAGCAGGCAGAAAACTACCATAAAAAGGTATCTGAGGGTCCTTAATGTAGAACCAATGTAGCCTACTCTACACCACCTGACTCCCCTCCTCTACATAGGGGGCATGTTGTGATAGGGAAGGAGTCAGACAGGGGTGTGGATCTCCACCTGATTCCAATCTAGTACATCAATCCCACAGGAGCTGGGGCCATTTTGGCCCCAACTCAGCCCAGGGACATATCATAAATTTTCCTAATATTGTTGTTACATTTATTTTGTGAACAATGAACCGTTTTTAGATTTTCTCTTTAAACAAAGCAGTATGGAATTATAATGGTGGTACATAGTGTGTAATTACAGCATCTATGCTTTGAATGATATTCTTCTAATTGTAATCACTTAATCAAGGCCTGTCACCACTCAGCTATTCTTTACACTTAGCCCTAGTCTACGCTACGAGTATAGGTTGAATATAGCATCATTAGATGGATTTAACCCTGCACCCATCCACATGACAAAGCCATTTTTGTCAACTTAAAGGGCTCTTACAACCAACTTCTGTACTCCTCCCCGATAAGGGGATTAGTGCTGAAATCGACTCTTCTGGGTTGAATTTGGGGTAGCGTGGATGCAATTAAACAGTATTGGCCTCCAGGAGCTAACCCAAAGTGCTCCATTGTGACCACTCTGGACAGCGCTCTCAACTCAGATGTACTGGCCAGGCAGACAGGAAAAGCCCTGCGAACCTTTGAATGAGCTCCAGCATGGACCGAATGAAAGGTTCTGCATCTGATCGGTGTATGGGGAGACAAATCCATGCTATCCGAACTCCGTTCCAAAAGACAAAATACCGGAATATTTGAAAAAATCTCCAAGGGCATGAAGAACAGAGGTTATAACAGGGACCTGCAGCAGTGCTGCGTTAAACTTAAGGAGCCCAGGCAAGCCTACCAAAGAACCAGAGAGGCAAACAGCTGCTCTAGGTCAGAGCCCCAGACATGACGCTTCTATGATGAGCTGCATGCCATTCTAGGGGGTGCCCTACAACTACCCCACCCCATGCTTCCCTCCTCCCCCACCCTCCTGGGCTACCTTGGCAGTTATCCCTTGGCAGTAAACAACAATGAATTTATTGCCTCTGCAAGTGGAGATCAAAGAAGGGAGGGGAAGGAGGTTGGCTTAAAGGGAACTAGAGTGAACCAAGGGAGTGTGTTTTCATCAAGGAGAAACAAACATAACTTTCACACCATATCCTGGACAGTCATGAAACTGGTTTTCAAAGCTTCTCTGATGCACAGCATGCCTTGCTGTGCTCTTCTAACCACCTGGTGTCTGGCTGCACGTAATCAGCAGCCAGGCAATTTGCCTCAACCTCCCACACCACCATAAACATCTCCCCTACTCTTACAGATGCTGTGGAGGACACAAAAGCAGTAATAATGATGGGAATATTGGTTTCACTGAGGTCTAACAGAGTCAGTAAACTGCGCCAGCGAGCTTTTAAATGTCCAAAGGCACATTCTACCACCATTATGCACTTGCTCAGCCTATAGTTGAACTGCTCCTTACTACTGTTCAGACTTCATGAGCCATGGGAGCAAGGGGTAGCCTGGGGTAGGTGTGACTGCATGGTGCTGCTGACTGGGAAAGCAGCCTGAGGCAGAAGCCTCCAGCTGGCATGATACTCAAGGCAGGACTGAACCTCCATTAGACAAAATTTAAAGAAGAGAATGACCTGGAATCATTCCCATCTTTGTCCAGGCGCCCCCGACTGATCTCACCAAGGCCGTCCAGGAGCACCCATGTCTGCCCAGATGCCCCTGACCAACCTAACCAAGGCCGTCCAGGAGCACCCATGTCTGCCCAGGCACCTCCGACCAACCTAACCGAAGTCGGCCAGGAGCACCTATGGGATGACGATTAGTAGTTGTATTGCAACGTCTGCCGTTCACAAGGCAAGGCAAGGCAAGGGGATGCTGCAGTACCACATCTGCTAACAGCACCCAGGAGACACACAGTGACAGTGAGCTGAGTGAGCTCCATGCTTGCTGTGGTATGTCATCTGCACGGGTAACCCAGGAAAAAAGGCGAGAAACAATTTTTTGCCATTGCTTTCACGGAGGGAGTGAGGGAGGGAGGCCTGACGACCTGTACCCAGAACCACCCGCGACAATGTTTTTGCCCCATCCGGCATTGGGACCTCAACCCAGAATTCCAATGGGCAGCAGAGACTGCGGGAACTGTGGGATAGCTACCACAGTGCAACGCTCCAAAGGTCGACGCTAGCCTCGGTACTGTGGATGCACACCGCCGACTTAATGCGCTTAGTGGGGACACACACAATCGACTGTATCAAATTGATCTCTAAAAAAATCGACTTCTATTACATCAACCTAATTTCGTAGTGTAGACATACCCTTCTAGTGGTTGGACATCTGGGTCTCACTAATAAAATTGCAATTCAATGGTAGAGCCATTTTATAAACTTTCAGCAAGAGAAGGTGGAGATTAAGCACATTCTTTCATTATTAAAATAAACTATGCTGTCTAATTGTTGAAGAGCAAACATCACTGAAGAGCAGATGCAGCTCAAATTTCAATTAAGCCAGTGACCTGCACACATATTACTAATGTGACTAAGGGCTTACCATGATTTATATAAACAAAAATGTTTGGAGGGATTTTTGCTGTTCACGTTTCTGCTTCTTCCCCATAAAAAAACATCCACTGCAATCCGTGCCTTTTACTACACTCTACATCAGACAGAGATACTCTTGAAGAGCTGAAATGCGTGTGCCATCTAAATTTTTTTTTTTTCTCACGTTTGCTTCAAGATGTAGTTTTGGTCTCAAAGCAGTTCACAAAAAATGTCGGTGTCTTAATCACCATGTGCTCACTAATGCAATGTGCTGAAAAGAGAACAAAGTGCCTCAGTGGAAGTATCCTTGTTAAGTGAGTGGTTTGGCTTTTGCCTTTAGCTAAATATTGGAAGCTGATATTGTGGTTACTTTTTCTCCACATTTTTTTATAACATGGCAGGTTCTGGGACAGATGAATTTTGTAATGAATGAACTTCAGTTTATAACAACGGATTGCATAACATATATTTACCAGTGAAACACTATTCAGCTCTTTTCTTAATCATCTTCCTTTATCAAGATATGTAATTAGCTATAACTGAAAGATATACACTATTTAATACTTTAATAAACTTTTAAATAAGCTTGCTTCGCACTTAGCCAAATAGATGACTGTAATTTTAATGGTCACATGTGACACTAGTCATCATTTGTACCTAGTGCGTCCTGAATTATACATTTTGGGGGGGGGGAGGGAAAAACACAAGGAAGCAATAACCACATTAGAGATAGGTCACCCTTGATATGCCAAGATAAAAATTGTATCCCTAAACCTGAAAGGATGCTGTGGTCTCAACACAATATGAGCAATGACGACTAAGGCCTTTCTACATGACTGATCCCCCTTCTTAATCCTGCCATGGGCAGCAGTGTAGCAATGCATCCACCAGGGACCATTCTTGTGCCAGAACAGGCCCATCCCACAGCAGCACTTGTCATCCTAGTCTCCCACATCCATATGAGAGCTTGAGTCTATCCCTGGAAATATTGCCCCCACCTGCAGCTTCCTGTGTGTGTGTGTGTACTTTTGAAAGTGACAAAAGATCTTCTTCAAGTAAAGACTTGGTCAACCATGCTTTGGGTTAGTTACAGTTCAGTATTTAGTGATGACTGTAAATTGCCTCTATCTTCATAAGTCAGTTTTATCTATGCACATTCAGATACCACCAGTCTCCACTGGAAAGTAAATACAATATTTATTTCCTTATAAAAATCCCTTCTGCATTTGCAATGACTTTCCAATACTGAGGAATAAAGTTGTGACATGATAAAACACTTTATACAATTACTCCGAAGGAAAGTACAAAACTGCTCAAGCAGAAACATGGTGAAGTGGCATAACCACCCTGACTTGCTGCACATAGGATAAAGAGTAACCTAGACCTGCTAGAAGCATACAATGGTGTTTTTGTCACTAAAAGCACAGACAAAGAGAAGGTATTATGCTGTGATTAGTAGAGATTAAAGAGCATTACAATTTGATAACTGTCCAATAACTTTTGTGAAGTAAATTGGTGATCTGGGACAAGTTCTTAGTACACAGACCTACACACCACAGTGGGCACTTCAATAAGGCTCCTAAACCATGCATGAAGGCTGACATTTTCAAACTTCCCTAGCAAGCTAAAATACAGTCAGTTCAAGGGTCATCAGTACAAGGATCTCACCACCATAAAGACATTTTTATTCTTATCCTAGCCTCTGTGACTGCCAACTCTGTCTGAAATATACAAGTTTCTTCTAGTAAAAAGAACGTCTGAATGGGGAGGTTCTGGAAGCCACGACTGAAACACAGCTTAAGAGAATGTATAAATGAATCCCATGGTCTCAGAAAAGTTCATAGTGGATACCTATTCTAGTCAAAAGACATGAATACTGTTGATAAATTGTATAGTCAATTGCTTGACCACACTTGGTTTGTTAAAACAGGTATATTTATGCTAAAGAATTAGGAAAATCAGAACAGAAGCACAGCCTGTGTTATAAATGGCTTGGTCCCCATTACATCGTAAATAAACTAAGTTAATCTTTGTATACATTTAGGTTATTGAAAATAAGAGAAATGTAAAACACTGTGGTCCAATGTCACGATTTGGCAGGCTAAGATTAGAGTAGCAATGCTGCTGCAGATCAGGGTTAAAACATGCCTCTATTTTGAAAAGTGACTCTGTAAACCTAGAACTTTCTTACCCAAGAGACCTTCTTGTGTATTCAGAGTCAGATCTGCAACTGCAGTGACTAAATAATGCTTTTTACTTAACCTCATAGGGCCAGTGCAGCTAAGGGCAGTGATTGGATTGAGTTGCTTTGAAATTTCAAATGCATATTTTCCTGCTTGTTTTGCTCCAAATTTACACTTATTTAAAAATAAATCTATCCCTTATTGTTGTGAAGAAAAGGTGGACAGAATGTAAACCACTGCAGTGCTGTTTGCTGAACTCTGCTAGGAGATAACCTGAAACAATAGCTCTGAGAGATGTATAAGCTGTTCCCATTCATCTCTTTGATGACAATTTCATGATAACAATTTATGTCTGTATTGTTAACTACTTCACTGCTGATCAAATCATAGGAACATCACTGAGAGAACCTCTTGAGTTATATAAGCAAAATCATGCTAGGAAGGTCTGCACAATCCACTGTAAGTGGCAAAGTTTGGCTTGTTTGTAGAACTTTGGCGTGTACCACGACTAATTTTTTTCCCCAAGCTGACCCCTGGCTAGGAAAGAATCAACTGAACTCTATTTCTTCTTGGCCATTGGCAGACTTGTTTAATAAGCTTTAATCAGCTATATGCAAGCTTGTTAGAGCCAAAGGGCTGCACAGATGTTACTGAGGGTATTAGCTAGCCTACAAGAACCTCTGTCTTTGGTGATGACTTATGAGAAGACAAGAACTCAGCTCAATTCTCAGATTCCAGAAAATTTTGCAAGCCTGTCGGATCAAACACAAAACCAAAACATCTTTTTACATATAAGTGGAGCATATTTGATCTGGAGGCCCTGACAGTAGATTTGGAAGCTCATGATCCCATTTTCACAGAGTCACTTTTCAGTGTGCGCGCGCGCCCACACACACACACACACACACAATGTTCAAAGAGTGCAAAAATACCCCACTCTAATCTATTATAGGAATAGATCAGATTATTTGCTATGTGCCAAACCAATACATAATAAATGGAGAGTGTGGGGGGATTAATATGTAATAATTCATTTTTGTTGTCAAGAGTTGAGCCTAAGCCTTCTGCCAATGAAAGAAATGCTTTTTCAGGTGTAATGGCCATGCCTATTATTTTCCTATCATTGTTTTGAAACCAACTCTAGAGCTGATGCCATTAAAACATTTCTGTTTGTTCATATGAACCAGAGTTTTGTTAGTGAGGCTAAAAGTCTAATTCACTGAAGCACTTTGAGGCCAACTTCAGATCTTTGTTATTGTCTGTATGAGCTTGACATTACAGCAGAACCGAACTCTGCTCACCTGACTGACAAATAGTCCCAATGGCCCAAATTTATGCCTGGTGTAATTCCTTTGAAATCTGGGGCTACACTAAGCATGAGTATGGTCCACTGACTTCAGTGAAACAACTCATATGAATAAGGCAAGAGGGATTTGATTCCAAACTTCTAAAGGTAATTTACCATGCAGTGACACAGTAAAGGCTTGATCCTCCAATATGATGGGTATTCTCTGGCCTTGATCCAGCAAAGCACTTACTGAGTCCAGTGGGGGTACTCACATGCTTGAAGTTCAGCGTGTGCCTAAGTACCTAATTCTTATCTATTATTTATATTATTGTAGCACCTATTGGCTCAGTTGAATTGGGGCTATGATTGTAACTTGTGGTGTATTTTATGAAGAAGTGTGTCAGGTTACTTAAAAATCAACATCTGTCTTTTTGAATTATGCATTACTTATAGAAACTGCAGAATAAGTCTGAAGTGCTATGAAAACTTCTGCCCACTGCAAACTTCAAATGTGATGTCTCCTGGTATATTGCAATTTACAAATATTTTTAAAAGTAATGTTTAGATATGCATGCATGCTGAACATTAAGACAGTTTATATAGAGAAGTTTCCTGTATTTGTAGCTTTTTCAGCCTTGGAGCACCCTCTGCTGGCCGGTATCCCACCCTCCAAAGTACCCCCACAGCTCTGGGTCACCCCTCCCCGGGGAACCCCCAACCCTCTATCCCCACCTTGCCTCAGTCTATGGTTACTGCCAGTCACTATCTAGCTCCCACTCACTGGAGCATACTGCATTATACAAGCCATTCATCATTAGCAAAGAGGGTTTGGACCTGCTGCCTTTGCCTACCCTTGGGCTGCCCCTCTGCAACCCCAGTACCTGTTTCAGGCTGTCAGCAAGGCCTGCAGGCTGGGGGTTTTCCAGGCAAGAGTTTCCCAGCTTTGCTGGCCTTTCCTCAGCTCTGCTCCACTCTAGGTACCCTGCTGAGCTCCCAAGCAGCCAGGCCCAGCTCTCTCCACAGCTAGAGAGAGGGTCTGCCTGAGCGCCTGGCCCACAGCCTTTTATAGGGCCAGCCGTGGCCTGATTGGGGTGTGGCCCCAGCTGTGGCTGCTTCCCCATCAGCCTAGTCCTTGGCTTGCAGCTCCAGCCCTCTCCCAGAGCTGGCTGTAATCCTTTTAGGCTCGGAGTGGGTGACCACCGCACTACACAGACCCAGCAAGAAAGATCTCTATCTGCAAAGAAGAACTGGAAAATGTAGAATACTTTGCCTATCTTGGCAGCCATTTCTCACAGAGGGCAGACACAGAGGTCGAGATTCAGCACAGAATTCGCTGTGTCAGCCTTGCCTTTGGCAGACTGTCTTTCCAGGTGTTCAACAATTACAACATCGAAACACATACTAGACTGTTAGTTCACAAAGTGGTGGTAATCCCAATTCTCCTCTATGGCTGTGAGACTTGGATGACCTACAGAAAACACCTGAAAAACCTGGAACGTCAGCATCAGCACTTTCTTTGGAAGATCCTCATCATAAAGTGGGAGGATAATCGCAGTAATGTCAGTGTCCTCACAGAGGCCAACTTCTTCAGTGTTGATGCCCTGATTATCCAGCACCAGCTGAGGAGGAGTGGGCACTGTGTGTGCATGCCTGACGTATACTTACCAAAACAACTGCTATATGCCCAATTCACCAAAGAATCACACTGTCACCAGGAAAGGGCAGGTCTACGTGATTGGGGACTCCTTACTGAGAAGAATAGACAGGCCTGTAACTAGAGCTGATCCAGAGAACAGAAGGGTGTGCTGTCTGCCTGGGTCTGCTTGGTGCTAGATACGGGATGGTGGACCTGAGGCTGAAAAGATCCTAATGGGGTGGGAAGAATCCATTGATTGTCCTTCATGGTGGGAACGAAATGATAGCGGCTAAATTCCGCTAAGTATCAAAGGGAGACTATTGCCAGACTGGGAAGACAAGCTTAAGGAAAAGTCGAGGCTGCAGGTGATCTTCAGTGGGATCTGCCGGTTTCATAAGAGAAGGGCAACAAAGGTGTTGACAAGATTATGGTATCAAGAATAGATGGCTCACGCGAGTGGTGCTATAGAGGAGAGGCTTGGATGTAGGCCACTGGGAAAGCATTTATGGACAAAGACTGTCTCCTGCGGGATGGACTTCCACCTGGTAAGGAGGGAATACTTCATAGGTGGAGGCTCGCCGAACTGATTAAAAGCTTAAATGGTTTGGGGTGGGGTCCGTGGGTACCACGCCGAATTTACCTGAGAGGGCGTGGGGGGATACAGCGGCCGAAGAGACAATAAGATTGGTTCTAACATTGATGCTGGTGGTTAGAGACGCCGGTGCCTGAACCAGGTAAGAATGTCAGTGAACCAAAAACGGCAAAAATTAAGATGTCTGTACACTGAATGCGAGCCTAGGGAACGAAATGGAGGAACTGGAGCGTACTGGTGCAGGAAGTGAAATGCGAGTATAATAGGATAACAGAAAGATATGGACATAGTATCATACTGAGTACAAGTATTA
>NC_133769.1:43812228-43830730 GCF_003597395.2 Chelonoidis abingdonii | reverse complement strand
GGGGTTTGTTATAGAAGTGGATGGGTAGGATTCTGTGGCCTGCTTTGTGCAGCAGGTCAGACTAGATGATCATATTGGTCCCTTCTGACCTTAAAGTCTATGAGTCTATGAAAGGAAACAAGGAGGCCAAAAGAAACGTTGTAAAGACACCCTCAAGAAAAACATCAAGAGATGTGGCATCGACACCATACAGTGGGAGACAGCAGCCCAGAATAGGGATAACTGGCAAAGACTTGTCAGAGAGGAAAGACTTGTCCACTTTTGAGGAAAATCGCTTTGCCCTGCTCACAGAAAAATGCCAGAAAAGAAAGGAAAAACAGTCATGCAGCAATCACGGCCCAACCCTGTCTTCCAACACCACCTGCAATGTCTGCCAACCAGTCTGTGGCTCAAGAATTGGACTCTTCAGGCAGCAAAGGACCCATGAAAAATAAAACCTGTGAAACAGATCGAACTCAAGGGATTGCTGCCGCTGATGGGATTGTTGCCGCTGATCCCAGGCTGAGAAGACATTTTTTATCACTTATCTATGGGCTTCAAAAAGCTAATATTTCAAATTGGATTGTCTTTCTAACCAGCAAACATGATTGTTCCAATTTTCAGGCTGTGTCCTCATTCTCTTAAGTAAATTAAAATGAAGCACGCTTGCTGCTCTGATTGTTTAGAGGCATTTTTCTGAGTAATGCGTGTTCTCTTTTGGACTGTTGTGCCAGGATTTCCCTCCTGCCTTCACTATTTTGTTTTTCTGTCTCTCACTTAGTCTTATATGCGAAGTTTTAAATATAAATTAAAATGCTACTGCTATCACCTGCCTAAGGCTGGGAAAAAGTCAAGTAAACATAATTCCAAAATATTATAATGAACGTACACCTGGTTGAAATCCAGATCTGATCATATAGAATAACACTAGTCCAGCCCCCCACTAGTCTGGCATTCTGCTGCTGCTGCTCAGTGCTCACTGCAACTGTTCTTGGTGGGAGGAGGGATAGCTCAGTGGTTTGAGCATTGGCCTGCTAAACCCAGGGTTGTGAGTTCAATTCTTGAGGGGGCCACTTAGGGAACGTGTAAAAATTGGTCAGAGAGTGGGGTTTACTTTGAGCATGGGGGTGGACTAAATGACCTCCTCAGGTCCCTTCTAACCCTGATATTCATTGAATCATCATCAAATGTTCTGTTCTAAGTTGCTCATCAAGCCTGAGAGGGCTGGAAATCATCTGTTTTGATGTCACTCATATGGCCCAGACTCAGCAAAGTACTAAGCACATGCATAAATCTGATTGAAATCCAAAAGGAAGTAAAGAAGCACATAAGTGCTTTGCGGAACAAAGATGGGATTACTCATGTGATTAAAGTTAAACCCGTGTTTAACAGGTTTGATGACTCAGGGCATAAATCTTGGAATGTACTTTATTGCCTATGTGTGCATATTGCTTTAAGTATTTGAAGCAGCAAAATTTGCAGATGATGCAAAATTATTCAAGGTAGTTAAGTCCAAAGCTGACCGCAAAGAGATACAAAGAAATGTCATAAAACTATGTCGGCAACAAAATGGCAGATGAAATTTAACACTGATCAGTGCAAAGTATGCACATTGGAAAATATAATCCCAACTACACATACAAAATAGTGAAGTCTAAATTAACTGTTACCACTCTAGAAAGAGATCTTGGACTCACCATGGCCAGTTCTCTGAAAACTTCAACTCAATGTGCAGCAGTGTTTGAAAAGGCTAACAGAATGTTAGAAACCATTAGGAAAGAGACAGAAAACAAGACCGAAAATCTCATAATGCTGCTATATAAATCCATTGTACACTAACACCTTGAATACTGTGTCCAGTTCTGGTTACCCCATCACAAAAAAGATATAGTGGAACTTGAAAATGTTCAGGAAAAGGTAACAAAGATGATCAAGGGTATGGAATGGCTTCCATACACAGAAAGATTAGGGCTTTTCAGATTAGAAAAGAGACAATTAATGGGAGATATGATAGAGGTCTATAATATCATGAATCATATGTGTAACCCTTCTGCCCCTCTGAGTTGGCAGCAACAAAGGCCGGGTTCAGTATCCAGGGGTTCCATTTTAATAACACCATGCATAACCGGCTCGAGCCCCCACCCAGTGACCTGGGACACTTACATACCACACCCTCCTGGGCACCTCTAGGAGGCAATACTTTCCCTCTCGCATAGCACGGAGTCTGCTAGTAGCAAAAATCCTTTTAATAAAGGAAGGAAAGCAATTGCGCATCCCAGTGGAGAAACACCACAAACAGGTGTATAACACAAACCATAAAACAAAACTCACCTCCAAGTACATTTGGCAATGTGCTTGTTCCCCTTAGGCGTCTATAAGTCCAGTTTACCCCAAAGCTCGCAACCGACCCAAAACGTCTCCTGGGTTCGGTGCCACCCCAGAATACAAGAGTTTATCTGGCAGAGTTTTAACCCCCCCAGCCTGGGTGGAACATGTGTGGGGGGGGGGGGGTGGAGTCCACACAGGATTGTTAACGGGGCACCTTACGTGGGCCAGGGCCAACTGCTCCACCTCCTCCATGGAGTTCTGCTGCAGCCTTCACAATGACCGCAGCTCCAAGCCACACCAGCTGTGCCGCTTCTCCAGCTGTCCGTGCAAACCACTTCACTCCACTCCACTCACTGTTCCATGGGCTGTTTCCGACACACTACAAACTGCTCAGCGATAGGTCTTCAGGCTCCCCCCACGGGTTAAAACACAGGACTTCAATGATCTCAGCTCAGCTCTTTCAGTGATTTCAGCTCTTAGCCCCTAGGGGAGCCTGGTTCTGGTGGCACCATAGCCCAACGTGAATTCAGCTCAGCAGTCTCTAGATGGACTCCTAAATGGAATCAAAATTAGCTCTACTCTTTAACAGTGGAGAGAGGAGGATGCGCAATTGGTGTTCCAGGGCCCTCAAAAGGGGCCCATGCCATCAGGTACACACACCGCCAGTCCCCAGCCTCTCTCAATTCATGGGGTTTTGGAACTCATGTCCCATGTTTAGCAAGTACCACCTAACTGAGGTTGAGTCATCTCTGTCACAAAGCAGTCCCACAGCTCCCCATTCACACAATCAGGGTGACAAACTTTTTTTTTCCTCCTGCCCCAATAACAAAGAAAATGGGGATCCCAGAGCTGTTAAAATAACCATCCCAGTTTGCTGTGGGCTTATGCTAAGTAAGGGGTGGATGCCAATGCAAATCTTTCCACACTCTTTGAAATTCTTAAAATTCTTTCCACACTCCCTACAATTCACCACCAGATGTCAGGGTAGTGCTCATCCTGACTCTGCTTACATATGGAAAAAGTGAATAGAGAAGAGTTATTTACCCTCTTCCACAACACAAAAACCAGGGGTGGCCTGATTAAATTAATGGGCATCATGTTTAATATAAATAAGAGAAAGTACCTTTTTACACATTTAACCTGTGGAACTCATTGCTATGGGATGTTGTGATGGCCAAAAGTATATGTGCATTCAAAAATGAACTAGGTAAGATCATGGAGGATTGGCCCATGAAAGGCTATTAGCCAAGATGGTCAGGGATGAAACCTAATGCTACTGGCAATTCTAACCTTCTACCTGCTAGAAGCTTGACAGGGAAGATAGGGGTGGATCTTTCAAAACTGCCCCATTCTGTACACTTCCTTTGAAGCTTCAGTACTGGCCACTGTAAACAGGGAGAGACAGGAGTGGGCTAGATGCACCATTGGTCTGACCCACTTTGGCAGTAGTCATGTTCTTAATTATGGAAAACCTATGTTTTTCCCCTAAAGAACTATAGGAGGATGCAAACAATATTACCAACAAGTACAATCTATCTCAAAAGGCTGGGTGGTTAAATAAATTTTAAACTTGTCTTGTACTCTCTTTGTTGTAGATTTGATATTATTAAGTGTAATTTTAGAGGTAATCATGGATTTAGGATAGTGTCATGTTCCTCGTCACTCAAGATCTGTGTAAAATGTCTAGCAGAGTTTTAAGCTGTACATTTTCATAATGAGCCAATTCATCATCATCATAATTAGGACAATTTGTTGAATCAAATCATTAAAACCACATGAATGGTAGTTGCTGCACACTGAGGAATCTGGCTTCCATGTGTTCAGTGGAAGACTCAAGCACACATATCTGAGTTTTCTGTTTCTTGCCTTTAAATGGAAGCTGTGAGTCCTCAAAACCTCTGAAAATCTGAGCAAGTCTGTTTACAGCAATAATCCAGGATACAATTCTAATTTCACTATTAATGTGATGAGTGTCCTCAGACAGAATTGGGAGGGAAGAGGTTGGAGAGGTAACAATTCCTAACGTGCTACCTACATACAGATAGTATGAAACATGGAATTATGAATAAAGGAATTGTGACGTTTCCAATATCAGTCCTACACAGAAAGTTACGCAGATGGGACCTTTCCTGGTGTGGTTCTCTTTGCAGGATCAGGGCCTTTAACTTAACAGATAAAAATTAATGGTAGCTTTAGGTTCCTGTGCTCATGACTTTATTACATTTATAATGTTCAAACTGAGTGAAGTCCAGACCAGCTTTATATGGCCGGTTTCACAAAGCTGAAAAATAATTATGAGCCAAATCATCTAGAAGGAAGAATTTAATCAGAAAAATATGAATGATAAGTAGAAATTGTTTACCTTACTAGCTGCCCCCAAAGCCACTATCTCACTGTCAAGGAAGAAGGCCATATTGGTTAAAAGCAAACTAGTGTAGAGGCAAAGTAAATCCAGCTATAAAAATAATATATAGCGAATGGAAGAATGGTGAAGTGGACAGTAATAACTATAAATGAGTATAAATCAGAAGCTAGGAATTATAGAAATTTGATATGGGAAGCAAAGAGACACAAGGAGAAATCTATGGCCACCAGAGTGAAGGACAATAAGGAGGGTTTTTTTGTTTGTTTGTTTGTTTTTCTTAAAGTGTTTTAGGAACTAAAAGAATTCTAACAATGGTATTGGTCTATCAATAGATGGAAATTGTAGAATTATCAATAATAATGCAGAAAAGGCAGAAGTGTTTCATAAATGTTTTTGTTCTGTATTGGGGAAAAAAGGATGATGCAGTCATATTATATACAATAATGCTACTTTTTCCATTCTGCTAGTATCTCAGAGGATGTTAAACAGCAGCTACTGAAGTAATTTTTAAATCAGTAGGTCCAAATAACTTGCATCCAAGAGTCTTAAAAAAAGCTGTCTTCAGAGCTTATAGGACCATTAATGTAAATTTCAATGAGTCTTGGAATGCCAGGGAACTTCCAGAGGATTGGAGGAAAGCTAGTTTGCCAATATTTGCAAAGGTTAAACAGGAAGACCTGGGTAATTGCATTAATTGCAAGCAAGATACTGGAGTGGTTGATATGGGACTCGATCAATAAAAAAATAAAGGAGGATAATATAATTAATGTTTATGGAAAACAGACTCTGTCATACTAACTTTATCTCTGTTTTTAATGAGAGTACAAGTTTGGTTTACGAAGGTAATAGTACTGATGTAATATACTTAGACGTCTGTAAGGCATTTGTCTTGATACTTCAGAGATAAAGGACCCTAATTGGGCCCTGGGTTATCACTACTTCCCACCACCCAACACAGATGTAATGAGGTTGAGCAGTGCCTGTATAAGAAATATTAAAACTACTGATTATTCCTCAGAAAAGGTTTTTAATGTCTTTCGATTTGACTATAAAAGTGACATAGGCAAAACAAGAAAAGCAAGAATAAAGACCAGCACTGAATAGGATTAATATAAATGGCAAGTTATACTGAAGACAAGCACAAGTATATGTAAAGTTATTATTCATCAGCTACTTGCTACTATCTTAACACTATAGTATCCATACAACTTGAGATCAATTCTGCTCGAGCAATCAGACTTCTTTACTCCATAACCTTAGCCTGCATTTGCCTGAAGATATGTTACCCTTCACTCAGCTGTTTTTCACACTGGCCAGGTACAGACGGTCATGAAGTGCACGACCCTTCAGCTCAGGGGTTGTGGATCAGGTTTCCCTTATGGCCAAAACACACACACAATCCTGTGCCTTCGTACTTTTTATCTGATCTGTCAGCAGTGTCTTAAAACAGACGAAACAATTAGAGTCAGCCAAATCTTTATTGTGGTTACTTATCTCCTTGTCTCGCTTTGACCATATAATTTATACTTCTTTTCTTATAGCCAATTGTTTTAATTTTGAGTTAGACAAGTTGTGCCCAGGGGCACAACTTATCTCGCTTTATAGGAGTTAGAATGTGTTATCTGATTGCAATGCATTTTGACCACAAGTCTTAGCTTACTTCTGCAAAGCTTGTCCTTTTCACCTCTGCAAAGCAGAGTTTGAGGCCTAACACTGACAATACCTTTGTTCATTTTAAGCTTGGCAATACTTTTGCTCAGAGATTAATCACAGATACCACATGACATTTTGATTAAAAAGAAAGATATAAAATTAACATGGCACACATTACATGGATTAAAAACTGACTAATTGATAGGTCTCTAAATGTAATTGTAAACGAGGAAGAATTGAGTGAGTTAGGTCACACAAGGATCAGTTCTTGGCCCTATGCTATTTAACATTTTTATCAATAACCTGGAAGAAAATATAAAATCATCACTGATAAAGTTTGCAGATGACATGAAAATTGGGGGAGTCATAAATAATGAAGAGGATGGAGATCAATATGGGTTGCTTGGTAAGCTGGGTGCACACAAACAATATGCGATTTGGAAGGACTTGAACCCGGTGCTCTAACTACTGGATTATAGAATCAGTTGCTACTGCTTTCTGTCTCACCCAATGAATATTTAATTATTAATACAAAGTGGAACAGCTACAGCAGGAAAGATTGAGAGGACTCTCTCCTAGAGTAGCCCATAGCCTGGTGGTGAGGGCATTCATCCAAGAGGTGGGCAACACAGGTTCAGGTTCCTAGCCTGTTTGATTTGGAGCAGGGATGTGAAGTTGGGTCTTCCCCATGGAGATAAACGCAAGACCTTTTGAAGTTCACAATATGGAACGGCAATTTTTTTTGAAATCTCAAAAATTTTCAAGAGATGAATAATCTGTTTCATGCCCAGCTCGATTAGAACCCTTGCTATGAAGAGTTCATTTATGTGGGAAGTGCTTATAGTGTGATGGGCTCTATAGATAAAATAGAAGATGAGATCTCTCAAGTGATGTGAGAACTGCAAAGAACTTTCTCCACTTTTACCTTATCTTTTTGTGCATAAAGAAAGCAACATTTCCTCTCTTAATTAAGGTGCATAACCTTGGGGCTGCTTTTAGTCTTCAGGAAGATTAAAAGACAACTGTGATGAGATATCAGTTTTCTAGGTTATTAAAAAGCCTTTGGCTTCAGTTTGCATCTCACATAGCACTAGACAAAAACAAGGTTACTTACCTTTGTAACTGTTGTTCTTCGAGATGTGTTGCTCATATCCATTCCAGTTATCCATTCCAGTTAGGTGTGTGCGCGCCGCGTGCACAGCCGTCGGAGAAACTTTTACCCTAGCAACACTCAGCGGGTCGGCTGGGCGCCCCCTGGAGTGGCGCCACCATGGCGCTTAATTTTAAAAGGGGGGGGGGGTGAAGCTTCGTTAAGAGCCTTTGAACCCAGATAGATCCCAGATATTACTTACTTACGGATCTCCCTGTTTTTATGTTTTTAGGTTTATATTATTTAAGTTAACGTATAGAGAGAAACCATTTATTGTATTAAACGCAAGTTATTGAGCTGGAAGACAGGGCCAGACAAGGGTGGACTTTGCGACCAGCTTCTGTGCCGGAGGTCGGGACCGGGACCTCAGCCCTTAGAGCGAGATCGACATCCGTGAAACGACGGTCCCCATGTAGCGGTGCCTGGAGCTCGACGGTGCAGCGAATAGTGGGACAGGAGCGAGAGGTGGACCGCGTCGTGGTGAGCGGTTGCCGCGACGGTGAGTGGTGGCCGGACGGCGCAGCGGTGACTTGAGGTGAGTGGGCCGCTGAGGCCGACTGCGGTCGTGAAATCGGGAGCGACGTCGAGATGTGAGCCGCAAGGGAGTGGGGACCTCGAGCGTGGCCCATACCAGACTGGGACAGAGGCGGCGCGTAAGACGCGGCTTGCTCTGGAGAGATCGCGCGAACCGCGTGCCGGGCATACGGGCAATGAGCCTCTGCAGCTTAAGATAAAGGCTCCGGCATCTGAAGGCCAAAGTTAGCTCGACCACGGGCCAGATGCCGGGAGCTTCCAGGCGACCGGAACTCGAACGGCCCTCATGGGCTGGAGTCAACGGGGCCCGGTTTATGGGACGGCGCCGGCAACCGGGGCCGTGCCGCGTCCTCCTTGCGGTTGCATTCCGCCTAGCCACGTGCGGGACTCAGAGGAGCCGGTCCGAGGCTTAACCGACTTCGACCTAGGAAGAGGGACGGCAGTGGGCTCCTCAGCGTCGGCTGCGCCCGTGCCTCGAGAGAGCCTTCGCGGTGCGACCGTGCTCGGATGCCAAGGGGCGGCGTCCTCACTTGCTGGCTAGTATCTCGGTGCGCAGGGTGCTAATGCCGCTTCTAAGGAGCTGCGGAGTCTAGCTCCGCTCCCTTCTTCGTGCGCGGCTTAATGCTGCAAAGGGGCACTTATCAGATAAGTGCGATTCCCCCAGGCACGTAAGAACAGAGCAGGGGATCTCCTGTGGCATGGCCTATTGCACGCCGACACTGCTTAAGCCCGCGACAGGCATGGCTAGGTACGGGCGCGGTAGGGAAGAGCCAGGCCCGCAAAACTATTACTAAAAAACACTAACAACTATAACGTTAAACTGTCAATAAACTAATTAACTATTAAAACACGACCTATAAGTAACAAAGAACAAAAAATGAGCGATTGCTAGGGAAATGCAGAGAGTCAGGTAAACTGCACCCACTGTTCCAACGACCACACGCGGTAAGAAGGATGAAGAGACTGGCCATGTGTCGGTGGGTTACTCTCTACAGGCGCCATGGTGGGCACTCCAGGGGGCGCAGGGACACGCTGAGAATGTTTGATAGAGAGATATATATACGGCTGTGCACGCGGCGCCCAACACTAACTCGGTATAACCTGGATGGTATGAGCATCCTCGAAGAGAACTCAATGGGTAGTGCAAGTGCCAACTCATTGATGATGCGTCGGTGTGTGGTGGACTGTTCTCATTTCTAAGGGCCTCAATTTTACAGCACTACCATTATTCTTTTGGTTTCTTCAGTGAACGATGGTCTTTGTGTTAATTAGAGCCTTAAATCTTCCTTGAGAAGATGTCTCATGTTTCCATTATTGCAGTTCCTCTATAGGTATGTTGTACCATTCAGAAGGGAATGTGCCTACGGTATTTACTAATGTGTTTTAAGGTTGTCTGAAAATTCTAGTAAATATTTGCTTCTTCTACCCCACTGTTATTATTGGGGAAAATTCAAACCATTTACATGGCCATAACCATCATTGCCTTTGCCACCTCCATTTTGCTCATCTTAATGCTGTCACGATCACCTAAGTGAACAAGGTAGGAATAACTGGATTACACCCTTCTCTTCTGTGCTTTTCTCTTTAAAAATATTACAACTACTGATCTTTCCCCCCCATTGTACGGTTCTTTTACCAAAGTAGAAGTACCTCTGCTGCTAATGGAAGTGTTTTAGTAATTAAATCTACACAGCAAATCTGAGCTCAATTTACACTTAACGCCCTTTATGACTCGCATCACAAACAATCTTTTGCATACGACACCCGCCGCACCCAGTCCCCTCAATTTTATGTGCAATTTTTGAGTGTAAGGGGCATTTTTTAAATGTTTCACGTGCAATAATTCAGCTACCTAACTTTTACCAGAAATTCTATTTCGAAGGAAGAATTTAACAGCCAAATGTAAATACATGACACGGATATTCTTTTTTGCCAATCTCACATAACCCAGTTTACCTTCCTGTTCTACTTGAGCAAACGTTATCATTTATATGTGGGAAATAGTTAGAGTAGACTTGATATTTACCAGGGAAACAGAGAAAACCAACTTTATTTTCCTATGAGCTTTAAGCTTATCTGGATCTTAGACGATGCACGAGATTCCGTTTTCAGACGATTACTTTTTCATAAACAAATGACTAATATATGTAGTTAATCATGCTAGGGGCGAGTTCTTAGCTCTGGTCTAAGTTTAGGTCACATTAGCGTGCTAGATCGACTTCTGACTGTTATAGAGCAGCGATTACTCCGCGGATCCCGACCCCGACACACGACAAAACCCGCTAAGTAACCCGTTGCACCACCCTCACCAACCACAGACAAAGCACTAGGGCTCTCTAAATCTACTTTCGCTCCTCGCTCACCGCCGGGTTTAGCGCTGACATTGATTTGGACTGACGTAGAATTCTATGGAGTAGTGTGAACAAAATTTGAGGTATTTGCCTCGGGGACTATCCTAGCTGCTCATTGTGCGCTTGAACAGCACTTACTCTGATGCACTGCCTGGTTAGACTAGCAACCTCAACGACAACTTATCATTATTTCTTTCTGTTTGGCGCATCCGCGAGTGCGCACAATGACATTGCAGTCCCAGAATCGCAAGGCTCCAGTCATGGCCAAAAGATCTGTTGCTTATTTATGGCGTCGCCGACAACTTGCTATGGCCACTCCGTTCAAATGACATCATTGCGTCATTTTCACTGTAAACACTCTTCTACGGGCATGTATTAGGACAGAGGTTGTATAACGGGACACGCAGGGTTGGCTGACAAGCACAAGATCAGACGAGACTAACGGCACCTTTGGTGGGCAAGACCAGACTTCCTTCATATGAGCGTGCATTTTGCATTCGGGGTGCCCTACAACTACCCCACGTGCTTCCTCACCTACCCTTCCCGGTCGTACCCTAGCGTTATCCCTATGCATTTGTGTATGAATTAACTTAAAGAATGCATGTATCGTGACACGAGATTTATTCGCCCGCCTCCCTCTGCAATGCAACGTTCCAAACGTCAGATGGCTCAGCGCTCCAAGTTCACTGTGGATGATCCTGCGCTGATTTGCGCTAGTGGGGGAGCCCTCACTATACATCCAATTCTTAAAAAAATAATTCTATTCATATCAAGCCTCATTTCATGTTAGACATCCATTTAGAGGTTTGCGATCGAAAATAGGCTCCTATTTCCAAGCCTATCACACCTGATTTATATGTGACTTTGCCTAAATCACAACAGCTTTGTGCCTAAGTTTTCTATACGTGTAGAAAGTCATCATACCTTGCCTTCTGCTTGATGTTTGCAAAGTGCTCTGTAGTTTAGTCTTCATTATTTTGGTTCGATTACCTGTTATTGCATTCCCCACCCTTAAATGTATTAATCTCTACTAAACTGATCATATTACCATTTCCACTACGCTGCTAGTTATGCTCCATCTCATCCTGCTTACCTGACCATGAAATTCAGATTTTTTTTAACTATCCAAGTCAATGTTGTAGCCAGAGCGAGAAGTGTCCTTCCACCATCTAGTAAACCATTTACAACCTCTTTCTTAGTTCTCTTTATCTAGTTAGGTTACGCTTTATTTAACCAATTTGACTATTGGATTTTTCTAATCACTCCAGTTTCTCATAAGTTATAACACCAAAGGCGGCTTCCTGTGGCGAGAAACATGGGCTAAGGATTGTTCCGGTGAATATTTAGCCTTTTCTTCTCTGTTGCTGGTTCAGAATGCAGATCTGTCAGTAAGTAACCAAAGCTGTCACCAACTGACGCGTTTACAGATGGTTTAAGAATACATAAATTGTTTCAGTTTTCAGTTCCTAGTATACATGCGTCTATATGACACAGCATCAAGTTTGGTGCCAATGACATCTTGCTGACTGTAAGGCCAGGACGCCAAGCATCTTGCATGGGCATGGAGACTCTCAATCCTACTCTCAGAAGGGGTCACCAGGCACGGTACGACTAGGAGCTTGATCCTTTCCATATCCCAGAAGAACAGTCTTCGGATTGGTCAATCCAGTACCTTTGCATGCATTCTAAAATTCCTAGCTCTCCAGAGTACTCTTATATGCCCTCATCCTAAAGTAAATTGCACATTTTATTAAAACAATTTGGCAGTCAGAATTCTTCCAAGCTATAATGACAAGCAGAATTCACCAAGTTTCAAATCCCCAGCTTTCCACCCTTGTATCAGTTGTCCCTATTTCTTGAATCATTTCAACATTCTTCTCCGAGTTACATGGTGGGCTTGACTTCCAATCACAACTTCTATCGCCTCTGACCACGTTATCATTGGTACCTCAACATTTAAAACTGAATAATAGTACTGGGTTATCTCAATAACTGCTATTGACGAATGGTTTCATAAGCTCATGGGAATTTGCTGCCATTATGATATCCGATTAGATACCCTATTGCCACGATGAAAGTAGACTTAAGACATCATGTTTCTCAAGTCCCAGAGATACTTGAACATGAGTTTTTTTGAAACCTATTTTCTATTTTACAATTGCTTGAGATGCGTTTCTATGAAAGGGAATTTATAGTATCCTGTGTGTGACTAAGTTCCTGTTCAGAGAAGTGACAGACGGTAACGCTATAAGCTTCGGCAATGTGAAGGTCTTTATTTCAGTAAAGGGTGTTTTAATTTTTATTCTGTCCAGATTTTTGCCATAGTCAACGTTACACTTACGAGAGTAACTGATCCTTTTATGGAGTACAAGATACAATTCCAGGAGGATGTGGCAAGACATAGTTATGGACTTCAAATAGATTTGAACTCCTCTCTAAATCGATACTATTCTATTCGAGGTTGCACCTGTGTTCACTATGTAGCACCTGGGACCTTCTGTAGTGCTAAGCAAAGTGACTACGATCTGTCACATTGATTTGTTCTCTTCATCCTTTCCAGGGGGATCGTGCAGTTGGAGTGTCTTGTTTTGCGTAGGGTTGTTTTTTTTTTTTTTATTAATTCCACTATGTTTTATATTTAGAGAAGGAAAGATCAAAGAAATTGCATCTTCATTGGCAAGGCATAGAGTGTGAGCTTTGGAATAACCTCAGTTCCAGGGATTCCTATGCCTGTTGCAGCCACCTTCACGAGAAGCGGTTCTGTTCCTGTCACAGATTATACTTCACATGTTACTTGTGAGAGTTCACTTGCCCAGAGGGGTGGATTTGTCTAAGGATGTGGTCCATCATTTGTGGAGTTTTAAATGGATTGTTTGGCTATCCGGGTCATGGAGCGCTGTTAACGAGGACTGAGATTTGGAACTTGTTTTTGAAATTCCAGGTAGCGGAGCACAGGACAGATGTATTGCTTTTGATTAGCTGTGTTACTCGAGATGTGTAGCAGTGTCTTGTTACTCACTGCGATGTATTCCTCAAGTGCTGAAGGTTCATGCCATGTTTACAGGCTGTAATCAGCTGAGACGGTGTGAAAATGTGACGGGTAAATGAACAGGTCTTTTCACTTAGTGGGGACAATTTCCCTAACACTGGAGCTATAGTAGACAGCATTATCTAGTGTTGCAATGTGAGAGAGCTCGCATCATAGGATTCAAGATTGCATGCTTAGATCGAGACTGAATTGGACTTGTGGATTATAACCTTCAATCAAATGAGACTTCAGGTGGCTAAAACACTTCTTTAACAATGGGGATTGCTTATTATGGTAGAATAGTCTTTAAAGAGGTAACATCTGATCATTATAAAGATCAGAATGTGTTCGATTTTGCACCAAGCTTTGGGCTTAAAAGGATTATATTTTGGACAAATGCACTGTCGTTTTTCATAGGAGCTCAAAACTGGATCTCAGTTTTAAATTAGATTACTCATTTAAAAAAACACCAAAAACAATACATTTTTTCAATAAAAATCAGGCCCAGATTTAATCGGCACTAGCAAAAGATCAGAGATTAAAAAATACATCATTATAAAATGGAACGATATGAAGGTGGTTTTCAGTTACAGCCCTTGCTCTTAAGCTTCTTCCTGTAAACTTTTGTGGTTTTACCATCAGATTCCATGTTGAAAAGCATCTTTTTGTACTACCACCCACTTGGGCTAGGAGAGATGAAATTCCACTCTCATCAATCCACATTGCCTTACAGAAAACTGACTTAGAGGGACATGGTGGAAATGACCAGTACGCAAGTGTATCAAAATATACTGGAGGGGAAAAAAAATTTTTTTAGTGTCCTTTCAAGTTTGCAGCTCTTTGGTCGCTTTACATTGTTTGCACAGCTAGAGCATCCACGAACCAACCCGACAATCAGGGCCTGATGATTGACAGTCAAATGGTGTACGCTTTCATCGTTTAGTTTATACAGTGTCGAGTATGACCTATGCATGTACTATGGTCTATATGACTATCTGGGGCACAATGGATTTTCGACGCATGATGCTACAATATAACTCTTTATTATTTCTTGTTTTTGGGATTTATGTCAAGACTCAGTTGAACTCCACTGCTCTCATGACTTTTGACAGGAATTTTGGCCCCTGTAGCTAGTAGATGGTAACTTATGCTGCGAGGGTGTCTTCCACTTAATTACGGGCAAATTAATGTCTAGAGCAATACAATGTCGTACCTGCTTCCTAGTGGCAAACCCACCCTGGTTTCATATCATGCCTTTGGGGATTGTGAATTATATTACACTGTCGAAACTAGTGCGTGAATGGTTTCAGTACTGCTGCTTGAGGCATCTGTTCGCTACATGAGTATGGAAGTGAGTGACGTATCAGCGAGATATTCAGATCTATTTTTATAGATCAGAGTATATTTTTTTACCTCGTTGGTGTTATGTGTTTCTATTCTGGAGCTAATACTAGTTGTACATTTAGATGGACAGGTGCACCTTTCTGCGTACTATGACTAGGAGTGTTAGACCAGTAACCTCTTCATGAGTTACGGGTAACTGATCAGCTATATTCATAGGCTCATATGAGCTAATTCAGCATATCTACCGTTCATAGATACTCTAACGCTACAAAGCGTGACACAGGTTCTCGTTGATGTATGTTAATCTAAGAGAGCTCTATCGGAAAGCACATTTCACTGATCTTGTAATGCTTGTTACGTATACGTGGAACTAATATAGATTGCAGAACATGGGAGCCCCCCAAGGCTAGGCTCAACATGAGACTTTCAAAGAGCTTATTAGTACAGTAATTTCGCTTTTCTTCAGACAGCCAGTTAGTTGATGTCACTTCAATTCTCTGTAAGATTAATTTGATTTGCAATGTGCGATTCCTTTAATACTGCTTCTGAAACTCAGGATATTTGACCCGATATAACTCAAAGTGGAACAACATTTTGCAATCAGATGAACACTTCTCTGACGCATAGAGGTGACTTGTACCAATTTCTTGAATTCAAAATCACTGGATAAAGACCCAAAATGGATCCAATACAGCAGAGCGTTTAATCGTCAATTATGTATTTCTATGCTCTGAATGAGCAACTAAATACACATCTCAGCTCACTGTCAGTCCTCCTATACACCGTGGTGATGTCCCAATAATAGTCCAGCTATTATGCGAGCATCCTAGCTATATTGCGGCAATATGCCTTTTCTCACTCCTAGTACAGCTCCGCTCAGATCCTCGCGCTTAGACTCATTTCAGCACACATCACTTAACTTCCTGCTTTTCTGCTTAGATCCCCAATTCAGCTCTTTCCTAAAATCTCCGCAAGTACGTCTTTCTAAATAAGTCGTCTTCAACTAGCATGTTGATTTTTCAGCCATCTGATTTCGATAGTTGCTTGTGTTCCCCCCCTTCAGTGCAATTAAGTCAGCAGTATTGTGGTCCCGTCCCGCACAATGTTTGAAACTTTAGAACTGTTGCCTGTGGGGTCGCTATCCACCCGTTTCCTCCAGTCTCGCCACCTTGGATTCTGGGTTGAGTCCAGTGCTTGTCTGGGGCAAAACCTATGTCGCAGGTTGTTCTGAGGTCCTGTACTCAGGCCCACCTCTTTCTCGATCCTCAACCTTCAATGCATATCAGCCACTGGCCTTAGTGATATCTTACTCATTAAATTTTCCTATAGATCTACCCAACCAATGCCGAACGCATTTCCTATCCGGATGGCAAGACCCCTGGAATAATTTGCACAGTCAATTGCGCTCGTCCTGTCCCCCTATGTCTCCGAGCTGGCTGCTGGGAGTGGCCGTCTCCCAGCCGCACTTCCCTTGCTTGGCTCTTGTTGGTACCTTGGACACCAGTGCATAGACAGGCACTGCATAAGCAACTGCCGTCATGATTGCTCACCCTATCCCATCATTTTATCCTTCCCCAAAGGTGCTCTGCTCAGGGTACCCTATCTCCGGTCCCATTTGGGTATTGTCTCCGGTGCCTGAGGTAGTCTATGAAAATCTTGGAAAAATTTTGTTTAACGTGTCTTACATCTGAGAACATGATGTGAATGCCCTTCCCACGCGGTGTCAATGTTTGGTATGGTGCTGGACATAAGTGAGCAATGAATCTCCCATATAGACCGACTCAATTAAGCAAAGAAGATAACTGACTGGTCAGTCTCAGTTATCTATGGATTAACTACTCATCTGATGTCCTCTTGGGGCTGGAGGCGTTCCCTGCCTCGGACCTGACTTCTCTCTCGCCCAAGTCAGTGCTCACGCACCCTCATGGGAAACCAGCTCTAGTCAAATAAAAGCCCTCTTAAGAATTTTGCTCGGTCGCGACCAACGACGAGGGTATTCCACATTGTCCCCCATAGGCTCTGACTGACTAGTAAGGAAGCGATATACTAACTATAGGTTAAACCATGGGCATTAGTGCTCAATGGTGGTACGAGTGCATCTTGCGCACGTTAAAGCTCGCTGATGGCACAGTTTTGACTCAATTAACACCTTCAGTGAAACAATCTTTCCCATCATTATTACTGTTGCTGTGTCCTCCACAATATTGTGAGAGTCAGGGGAGATGGTATATGAGGAGGACTGGGCGTTGAGGCAATTGCCTGGCCGCGATTACACCAGCCATGACACCAGGTCCGGCCAGGGTTAGAGAGCACGCGCAGGCGCATGTAGAATACAGAGAGCTTTCTTCCTGTTTGATTTTCACTTATGAAACGCCGTACCTTTGGTTCACTCACTATCCTGGTAGCACGCACCCTCCTCTTCCCCTTTGATGTCGTTGCGAGGCAAAAGTCATTGTTGTTTCAGTTCATGCTTTTTTATTAATCCGTCCAAGATGGGGTAACTGCCAAAGGTAGCCAAGAGGGGTGGACGGAGAGGAGGAGCAAGGAGTATAGAAGGAGTATGTAGGCCCCTTGCAATGGCAATGCAGCTGTCGTAGAGCGCGTGTCTGGGGCTTGCCTCAGAGCGGCCGTTTATGACTCTGGTTTCATTGGTTGAGCTTGCCTTGGGCTCCTTAATTTAGAGCAGCATGCTGACGGCTGTTATAACCTGCTCTTCATGCCTCTTGGATTTGTCAAATATTCCGGATTTGCTTTTGGAATGGGAAGTCATCGGTTCGCATGGATTCTTTTCCCTACAGCGAATTCAATCCGTACCTCCTGTTTGGTCCACTGCTGGGCTCTTGTGATTGGACTCTATGGTCACTAGTGCTGATGAGTTCTGCCATGCGGTCACCAATTGTGTGAAATTCAGCATGTCCACTCGCTCTAAAGGACTTGCTAACGTGAAGACTAAGCTTTCTATGGCTTCAACATAGTGTTTTACTGGATGCGCAATAATGTTATTTTGCATTTTCAGCCGAGCGTAGAAATGCCCTATGTGAAGAGGTTACAACAAAATAATGAATAGACAATTTAAGGCAGATTCAAAGTTATGCTTCACAGTCAGTCGAGAAGATAAATTGGAGATCCTAATTTTGATGGAGAGTGGTCTAATTAATCTGTTTTATTTTGTCTGGCATTAGAGAGCATCAGAAACTGATGTCCCTCTACAGCAAGACTATTCCTTTTAATGTGAAGCATTGAATTTAGGGTCAGGGAGAAGGATGGGAGACGAAAGTGGGGGGGGATGTTATGAATTTTGATGGAATTCACAGATATCAGATCCATTCAACGTATTCTGATGTTTTCAACCTTATATCAATGTAATTTAACTTTTGAAGCTCTGTAATAAATTAATTATATGGACTAGTCTTATACACGCGATGGATCTTAATCTCTGTCACTCAATTCAGGAGGCAGTTTTGATTTATATTTTTAAAATGTGTTTCGGACTAGATAAGTTGACAAGGGATTTAAATGGAGATGACATTTCTTGTTTTGTGGTGATGATATTGGTCGTCGTGTGACTGAAAGTATTATTGTAAGGTGTGACTACAGGTAAGTTGGCAGTCAGTTTTGCTCTTCAGTTCAGATAGCAGTGGAAATGCCTGATCACAGAAGCTATATCTCAATTTGGTTTAGTTGCGTTCCACATAATGCTTAGAAGATAAACTCAGGAGATGAACAGCTCATAATCCTCCCAAGAAGGATCTTCAGCGTACCTGAGAAAT
>NC_133769.1:43705881-43808760 GCF_003597395.2 Chelonoidis abingdonii | reverse complement strand
TGTATAATACCCCAGCCGCCGCACCCTTCCAGTTCTTCTTGCCAGCCACTCCGCAGTGGGAAGAGAGGTGAGTGTGGAATGATATGAGCAACAATCTGAGAACACAGTTCAAGGTAAGTTAACTTATTGTTCTGTCTTCGAGTGATTGCTCATATCCCATTCCATTTTAGGTTGATTCCCAAGCCTTAACTAGGCGGAGGGGTCGGAGTGAGACGTGCAGCTGGAGTACGCCACTCCAAAGGCTGCGTTCATCTCGAGACTGTTGTATCCACGCATAGTGCGAGGCGAAAGCTTATGGACGATGACCAGGGCGCAGCACGGCAAATCTCTTGGATGGGCACGTGCCGCCAGGAAGCCGCTGGAGGAGCTTGCGCTTCCTGGTGGATGTGCTGTATAGGCGGACGAGTACGGGAACATGAGCTTAGCGCGTAGCACTTGCGAATACAGGCCGTGACCAAGAGGAATCCTCTGGGAGGAGATGGTAGACCTTTATCCGCTCCGCAACGGCCACAAAGAGCTGCGGAGACTTCCGGAAGGGCTTGGTCCTTTCCACATGAACTAGCGCTTCTGCACATCAAGGTTGTAGTGCTGCCCCGCCGGAGAAGCCCCCCCCAGGAGGCTTGGTGAAAACCGGGAGAAGATGTCTGGCTAGTATGGAAGCAGACACCACCTAGGAGGATGCCGGATGAGGTCGCAGTTGTACCTGTCTTTATGGAGACATTGTACGGAGGGTCTACGTTGAGGCCCTGATCTCCGGACCCTGCGTGTGGGTTGCATCGCCCACCAAGGAACACCGTCTTCACGAACTGTTTAGGGAAGCGAACAAGTTGCAAGCGGCTCAAAGGGCGGGCACATAAGCCTGTTTGGACCAAGTTCTAGGTCCCAGGAGGGGTTGGGTGACGAGCGGGGGGATAGTGACGCTCCAGGCCCATTCATGAATTCGAGAGACTACTGGGGTGAGAAACACCGGAGTAACCACCCTGTCCCGGGTGGAAGGTGGATATCCGCGTTTGCCAGGATGCACCTTAAGGGAGGAATTCGCCAGGTCCTCCTGCTTAAGGGCAGAGGGTGAGTCGAGGATTGTCGGGCCCCATTGACGCCTGTAAGGGAGAAGCATCGTGCGATGCGCATTCAGGCCGTGAAGTGCGTCATTTTGGCCAATACGTCTGGCGGTTGGAAGGCTTTCCTGCTACTAAGGAGGATGCCGCTGCACCGAATTGACAGTGCATCGTCATCGTTGCAGCCATTGAGGAGCCACGCCGTGAGGTGGAGGGATCACAAGGTCTGCGTTGGACGACTTCGTGGTCCTGTGTATTCAGGTCTGGGACACAAGGGAAGGGAATCGGAGCGGCTACCGACAGACTCCAGGAGCGTGGTTACCAGGGTTGCCTGGCGCCCGGCAGGCGCTGACAATATAAGATGCGCACGTCCCTGCGGGGCTTTTGAAGCAGGGGGGGGAAACCCCTGGTTGGCCACCCCAAAGGGGGGAACGGGGAAAGGGGGGGGGGAAGGCATAAGCAGGCGTGGTTCCATGGCAGGAGGAACGCGTCCGTCAGCGATCCGGGGGAGGGCCGGAATGAGCAGAACTCCTGGCACTTCCTGTTCGAGTGGGGAGGCAAAGAGGTTACGAGGGAACCCCCACTCTGGAGACGGAAGTAAATGAGGGTCGCCGGATTTGACCATCGTGGCAGAGAAAGGACCTGCTCAGCGATCCGGCCAGGGCTGTTCCGGATCCTGGGAGGAAGCGATGCCACCAGGTCCATGGAGGCTATGCAGAAGACCACAGTTGAATAGCCTCCAGACCAGGGGAGGCGGGTCCCTCCCTGCTTGTTGATGTAGTTCATGGCCGTTTGTGTTGTCCGTAAGACGGAGGACACAACGGCCACGAGTCGTCTGTTGGACCGTCTGGCAGGCTAGACGAACAGCTTCAGCTCTCGGACGTTGACTATGGAGGTTTGAGCTCGCTCCGGGCTGACCAACGGTCCCTGGGTCTGGCAAGCGACCTAGATGGGTCCCCAGCGAGGATGACGCATCCCGCTCGTGAAGGGTAGTGACGGTTGCTGCGGATGAAATGGCATCCCCGCACAAACCAGGAGACGGGTCCAACCACCAGTCGACGGAGCGTTAGGGACTGGAGGATCTGTGAGCAGCACGTCATGGAGTCCTTGGGCGGAAGACCGAGTGGAGCATGTCTAAGAAGGAACTGAAGGGTGGCCGGGTCGGCTGGGGTATTTATACAGCGCCATGGTGGCGCCACTCCAGGGGGCGCCCAGCCGACCCGCTGAGTGTTGCTAGGGTAAAAGTTTCTCCGACGGCTGTGCACGCGGCGCGCACACACCTAACTCGAATGGATAACTGGAATGGATATGAGCAATCACTCGAAGAAGAACTAATGGATAGTAGTGCCAACTCATGATGCATGCTCGGTTGTGGTGGACTGTCTCATTTCTAAGGGCTCAATTTAGCACTACCATTATCTTTCTGGTTTCTGTACAGTGCAAGACAGATGCGTTATTTGTGGAATTAGGCCTTAAATTCTTCACTTGAAGAAAATGTCTAAGTTCCATTAATGCCAGTTACTATTAGTCAGAGTTATGTGTACACATTCAGAAGGAGAATGTGCCCATAAGTATTTAATAATGTGTTCTTAAGGTGTCTGAAAACACTTCTAAGGTAAAATATTTTATATTTCTACTACATGTTATTTCATGGGAAAATCAAACCATTTATGGCCATAACCAAATACATTTGCCTTTGCCAAAACCTCATTTCTGCTCATTTAATGCTGTCACCGATCCCTAAATGAACAGAGTAGAATACCTGGATTAACAAAACCCTTCTTCTGGTTTACTCTTAAAAATATTACACTACTGATTTTTCCCCCCCCATGTACGGTTCTTTACCAAAAGTCAGAAGTAACCTCTGCTGCTAATGGAAGTGTTTTAGTAATTAACTACACAGAAAAGCCTGAGCCTCAATTACACTAAGGCCCCTTTATACTGCCAGTCACAAACAACTCCTTTGCATACGCACACCACGCCGCCACCGCGTCCCCTCCAAGATTTTCACATGTGAATTTTTGAGTGAAAGGGGCTTTTTATTCACATGATTCACAGTGAATAAATTTCAGCCTCCTAAAACTTTTACCAGAAAATCTTTCTGAAGGCAGAGAAATTAGACAGCCATGTAAAACTACATGACAAGATATTTCACATTAATTTTCAATCTCCAAAAAATAAACCACCAGTTTCACCCACCTTTCCTAGTCCTACTTGAGCAAGATGCTTATCATACTAAATTGTGGGACATGTTCAGGTGACTGTGATATTTACCAGGGAAAGACAGAGAAAACCAACTTTATTTTCACCTATGAGCTAAGCTTCATCTGGTCTTCAGACATGACAAGATACAGTATTTCAGACAGTTACTTTTTATAAATCAAAATGACTATATCATGTGTTAACACTGTGGGAGGCAGCAGATTCTTAGCTCTGGTCTAAGTTTAGGTCAAATTTAGCAGTGCTAGATCGATTTAACCCTGCACCTGTCCACACGACAAAGCCAACTTAAAGGGCTCTTAAAATCAATTTCTGTACTCCTCCCCGACCAGAGGATTAGCGCTGAAATTGATCTTGGTGGGTAGAATCTGGAGTAGTGTGGACACAATTTGATGGTATTGGCCTCTGGGAGCTATCCCAGAGTGCTCCATTGTGACCGCTCTGAACAGCACTCTCAACTCTGATGCACTGGCCTGGTAGACAGCAAAACTCCCGCAAACTTTTTAATTTCTTTTCCTGTTTGGCCAGCATGGCGAGGTGATCAGCACAAGTGACCATGCAGTCCCAGAATCGCAAAAGAGCTCCAGCATGGACCAAACAGATCTGATTGCTATATGGGGAGACAAATCCTTGCTATCCGAACTCCGTTCCAAAAGACAAAATGCCGGATATTTTATAAACATCTCTAAGGGCATGAAGGACAGAGGTTATAACAGGGACCCACAGCAGGGCTGCGTGACAGCTACCAAAGAACCAGAGAGACAAACGGCCACTTTGGGGCAGAGACCCAGACATGCCCCTTCTATGAGCTGCATGCCATTCAGGGGGTGCCCCTACAACTACCCCACCCCCGTGCTTCCCTCCTCCCCTACCCCTCCCGGGCTACCTTAGAAGTTATCCCCCCATTTGTGTAATGAATTAATAAAGAATGCATGAATTTGAAACAACGACGACTTTATTGCCTCTGCAAATGCAACGTTCCAAAAGTCGATGCTAGCCTCAGTACTGTGGATGCACACTGGTGACTTAATGCGCTTAGTGGGGAGACACACAATCAACTATCAAATCGATTTCTAAAAAATCAACTTCTATTAAATCAACCTAATTTCATAGTGTAGACATACCCTTAGAGTTTGACAGACAGAAAATACGGCTCTATTCCCAGCCTTCACACTGATTTATGATGTGACTTTGCCTAAATCACAACAGCTCTGTGCCTAAGTTTTCCCTTACCTGTAGAAAGTTCAACATACCTGCCTTCTTGCTTTAATGTTTGCAAAGTGCTCTGTAAGTTTTAAGTATTATTATTGTCCCATTCTGTTATTGCATCCAACCCCTTAAAATGTTTAATTCTAATAAAACTGATCATATTACCATTTCCCACTAGCTGCTAGTTACTGCCTCCATCTCCTCCTTTACCTGACCATGAAATTCAGATTTTTTTTAACTATCCAAGTCATGTTGTAGCCAGATGGAGAACGATTCCTTCCACCATCTAGTAAACATTTACAAACTCTTTCTTAGCTTCTGGTATTATAAGGCTGATACAGGCTTTCATTTCAACCAAGATTGACTATTGGATTTTTCTAACATTCAGTCTTCCTCAATAAGTTTAAACAACAACAGGGGTTTGTGGGAGAAAAAAATGGCTAAGGCAATTGTTCGTGAAATATTTAGCATTTTTTCCTTGTCTGCTGGATTCAGACTGCCAGTCTAGATCAGTAAGTAACCCAAAAGTGTCACCAACTGATAGCTTTACAATGGATTATAAGAAATACATAAATTGTTTCAGTTCAGTTCCTAGTATATGCGTCTATATGACACAGATCACAGCTGGTGACCAATTGACACTCTTGCTGACAATCTAGGCAAGGACGCCAAGCATTGCATGGGAATGGAGATCTAAATATCCTACTCTCCAGAGGGGATCCACCAAGGCATGGTACCCAGGAATAGAAGCTTGATCTCTTCCATATACAGATAAGAACAGTCTTCAGGATTGTCAATCCAGTACCTTTCATGGATTCTAAATTCTAGCTATCCAAGTACTTTTATGGCCCTCATCACTAAAGTAAGTGAACACTTTTAAAAACAAATTTGCCAGTCCAGAATTCTCTAACAAAGCTAACTGACAAGCAGAAAATATCACCACATTTCCACATCCCCAGCTTTCCAGCCATTGTATCAGTGTCCCTACATTTCTGAATCAATTTCAAAATTCTTCTCCGAGTTACCATGTGGGCTTGACCTTCCATCCCAACTTTATGCTCTTCTGACCCACGTTAATCATTGGTCTCAACATTTAAACTGAAAATAATAGTACCTGGTTCAACAACCTCTTTGAAATGTGTTTCAAAAGCATGAGAATTTGCTGCCCATTTGTATCAGATTAGATACCTCTTTGCCCAGATTGAAAAGTAGACTAAAGACATTCATGTTTTCCTCAAGTCCAAGAGGAGACTGAAATGAGCTTTGAAACCTATTCCTATTTTTACAATGCCTTGAGATGCTTTCTATGAAAGGGAATTTTATAAGTAATCCTTGTGTGACTAAGTCCTTGTCAGAGAAGTGACAGACTGGTAACAGACTATAATGCTTGGCAATGTGAAAGAGTCTTTATATTCAGTAAAGGGGTTTTACATTTTAATTCTGCTCAGAATTTTGCCCATAGTCAACGTACCACTTACAGGAGAAGTAAACTGATCCTTTTATGGGAGTACAAAGATACAAATTCCAGGGATGGTGTGCAAAGAAATAGTACTGACTTCCAAATAGATTTGAATACTCTCTCTAAAATGATACTATTCTATTCGGGTTTGCACACTGTGCTCATTACTGTAGCACCTGGGCACCTTCCTGTAGTGCATTAAGCAACGTGACTACGCATCTGTCACATATGATTTGTTCTCTCATCCTTTCCCCAGAGGGAGAAGCATGTGCAGTGAAGTGTCTTGTTTTGGTAGGGTTTTTTTTTATTTATTTATTAAATATTCACACTATGTTTTTATATTAGAGAAGGAAAGATCAAAGAAATGCATCTTACACTTGGAGTAGAAAGTGGTGAGCTTTAGGATAATCCTCAGTTCCAGGGGAAATTCCTTGCATGGTTGCAGACCACCTTCAGAGAAGGGTCTGTCTCCTGCACAGATAAACTTCACTGTTATTGTTGAGAGTTCACTGCGCCAGAGGGGTGAATTTGTCAAGCATGGTCCTCATTGTGGAGTTTTAAATGGTTGTTTAGGTATCCCGGGCTCAGGCCATGGAGCGCTTTGAAGAGGACTGAGACTTTGAACTTGATTTGAAATTCCAGGTAGCGAGCACAGGACAGATGTAATATGCTTGTGATAGCCTGTGTTACTGAGATGTGCTGCAGTGTCTTGTACTCACTGGTGTTTCTCAAGTGCTGAAGGTTTCATGCCCATGCATATTACATTGCTGTAATCCAGCCTGAGAGGTGATGAAACTGTGAGTAAATGAAACCAGGTCTTTGTCCACTAGATGGGACAATTTCCCCTAACCACTGGATATAGTAGAAAGCATTACTCATAGCTGTTGCAATGTGGGAGCTCAGCATCATAAGGAATTCAAGATTATGCTTAAGAATACGGACTGAATTGACCAATTGTGGATATGAACCTTCAATCAAAGGAGACTTCAGGTGGCTAAAAACTTCTTAAAAGGGGATAGTTTATTAATGGATAGGAATAGTCTTTAAAGAGGTAAACATACTGATCAAATTATAAAGATCAAAATGTGTAGCAATTTTGCACCAAGATTTTTGGCTTAAAAGAGATTATATTTTGGAAAATGCACTGTCAGTTTTCATAGGAACTCAAGAAAACTGGATCTCAGTTTTAAATTAGATACTACATTTAAAAAAACACCAAAAACAAATACTATTTTTTCAAATAAAAATAAGGCCCAGATTTAAACGGACAATAGCAAAAGAATTCAGAGATTAAAAAAAATCATCAATTTAAAATTGAGATATGAAGGTGGTTTCAGGTACAGCCCTTGCCTCTAAGTGTCCCTGTAAAATTTTGTGGTTTTACAATCAGATTTCCCATGTTTAAAAATGTTTTTGTCTCCCCCATGGCTGAGGAAGAGACCCACACAAACACCAGGCAAAACTGACTATAGAGGGGAAATGGAAAATGCACCAGTACGCAAAGTGCTATCAAAAATAATAACCTGGGAGGGAAAAAAAAAATTATTCCTCTCTTTAGTGTCTTTCAAGTTATAGCGCTCTTAGGTGTTACTTGTTGCAACAGCAGGAAAAACCAGACCAAACCCACAATTCAAAGGGTAGATTGATTGAAGTAAATGGTGTCGCTTTCATACAGCTTTAGTATTACAGTAGTCGTATGACCATATGCACTGTACCATATGTCTAAGATATCTAGGCACAATGGGAAATTTAAGGACAGCATGGCAACATTATCTTTGATATTCCTTGTTTTTGTGGGTTTATGTCAGACTCAGTTACTACAACTGCTTCAGATTTTGACAGGATTTTGCACCTTTAGCATAGTAGATGGTAACATGAAGGGTGTCTTTCCAGATAGAATAGCAAATTAATGTAGAGCAATACATGCGTACCTGCTTCCTAGTGCAAAACCCCCCCTGGTAATTCAAATCATGCCTGTGAATTATATTCAACTCAGGTGAAGAGCTGCTCCAGTAATGCTTTGAGGATCAGTTACTACAGGAGTCATTTGGAGAGAGAGAGAGGAGAATCAGATCTATTTTTAAAATACAGTATATTTTTAATGAGTGGGTTGTAGTGTTTCATTCTGGGGTTCTGGTGACACTTGAGCTGCACTCTTCGATTGACAGTGTTACCAGAATCCCTTCAATGAAGTTACAGTCCCTATAATTCATAGCTATCTGCTAGTCAGCCTATAGAAATTACAGCTAAAAGTGAACAGATCTGTGAAGATGTAAATCATAGCATACAAAAAGCCACATTTAAATCACTGACATTTTGTACACTGCTTGTATAGTAAACAGTATGGAACAAAATGCATATGCAGAAACAGGAGGAGTAGGCTAGTACAAATGAGTTCAACAGCTTTTCAGAACAAAATTTCAGCTTTTTTTCAGACAGCCACGTAAGTGCTGTCATCCATATTTACTCTGTAAAGATTAATTTATTTGCAAAATTCAATCATTTAAACTGCATCTGAAACTCAGAATATTTGAACATCATTAACTCAAAAGTGGACAAATTTTGCAAACAAAGAGAACATCTGGATAGAGGACTTGTAACCAATTTCATGAATTTCAAATCACTGGAATTAAAGACAAATGACCAAGTTACAGCAGCTTTTTTGAATCATCATGTTATATATGTATATGGAGAAGATAAACTATAGCCATGTCAGAAACTAACAGTGTCCAATATAGTAAAGCACTTATGGTGTCAAGGAAATGCTTTCCTCCCTCTGGTCCACCCAGAACACTGCAGCACTCTTTCAAACATCCTTACATTCCTCTTTTCTGCTGTACACAATTCAGCTTTTCCTCTACACATCTAAGGGTACGTCTTATAAAATAAGTCGATTTAATAGAAGTTGATTTTTAAGAAATTGATTTGATAGTTGATTGTGTGTCCCCCCCATTAAGTGCATTAAGTCAGCAGTGTGTGTCCACAGTACCGAGGCTAGTGTTGACTTTCAGACTGTTGCACTGTGGTAGCTATCCCACAGTTCCCACAGTCTCCGCCACCCATTGGAATTCTGGGTTGAGGTCCCAGTGCCTGATGGGGCAAAAACATTGTCGCAGGTTGTTCTGGGTACATGTCATCAGCCTCCCCACCCGCCCCCCCATAAAAGCAATGGCAAAAAATTATTTCTCACCTTTTTTCCTGGGTTACCCGTGCAGACGACATACCATGGCAAGCATGGAGCCCACTCAGTTCACTGTCACCATATGTCTCCTGAGTGCTGCTGGCAGATGGAGTACTACACAGCAGCATCCCCTTGCCTTGCCTTGTGGAGAGCAGACGGTACAATACGACTGCTAACCATCGTCATCATCCCAAGGATGCTCCTGGCTGACTTCGGTTATGTTGGTCGGGGGTGCCTGGGCAGACGTGAGTGCTCCTGGCCGGCCTCGGTGAGGTCAGTTGGGGTGCCTGGACAAAATGAGAATGAATCTCCATTAGACGAAACTTAAAGAAGAGAATGACCTGGAGTCAGTCCTACCTGGAATATCATGCCGGCTGGAGGCTTCTGCCTCAGGCTGCTCTCCCAGTCAGCAGCACTGCGCGGTCGCACCAACACCAGGCTACCCCTTGCTCCCATGGCTCATGAAACCTGAACAATAGTAAGGAGCAGTTTAACTATAGGCTGAGCAAGTGCTCAATGGTGGTAGAATGTGCCTTTGGACGTTTAAAAGCTCGCTGGCACAGTTTATTGACTCAATTACACCTCAGTGAAACCAATATTCCCATCATTATTACTGCTTGCTGTGTCCTCCACAATATCTGTGAGAGTAAAGGGGAGATGTTTATGGAGGGGTGTGTGGTTGAGGCAAATTGCCTGGCCGCTGATTACACGCAGCCAGACACCAGGGCGGTTAGAAGAGCACAGCAGGGCGCACTGTGCATCAGAGAAGCTTTCTCCTGTTTGTTTCTCCTTGATGAAAACCCGTCCCCTTGGTTCACTCTACTTCCCTGTAAGCAAACCACCCTCCTCTTCCCCCTTTGATGTCTGCTTGCAGAGGCAATAAAGTCATTGTTGTTTCAGATTCATGCTTTCTTTATTAATCCGTCACACAGATGGGGGGATAACTGCCAAGGTAGCCAAGGAGGGGTGGGAGAGGAGGGAAGCACAGGGGTAGAGTAGTTGTAGGGGCACCCTCTAGAATGGCATGCAGCTCATAGAAGCAGCGTGTCTGGGGCTCTGCCCCAGAGCGGCCGTTTGCCTCTGGTTCTTTGGTAGGCTTGCCTGGGCTCCTTAAGTTTAGAGCAGCACTGCTGCAGGTCCCTGTTATAACCTCTGTCCTTCATGCCCTTGGAGATTTGTTCAAATATTCCGGCATTTCGTCTTTTGGAATGGAGTTCGGTTAGCATGGATTCTTCTCCCCATACAGCGATCAGATCCAGTACCTCCTGTTTGGTCCATGCTGGAGCTCTTGTGATTCTGGGACTCCATGGTCACCTGTGCTGATGAGCTCTGCATGGTCACCTGTGCTGATCAGCATGCCACACTGGCTAAACAGGAAACTTGCTAACGCTTGAAGACTAAGCTCTTTATGGCTTCAAAACATGTGTTTTATAAACTGGTTGGCACAATAAATGTTATTCTTGCCAAATTTTAGCCGAAGTAGAAATGGCAACCTATGTGGAAGAGGTAACAACAAAAATGAATCCATGAACATTTAAAGCAGATTCCAAAATATGCTTCACAGTCAGTGAGAAGTAAACATATGGAGAACATCCTGAATTTATGATGGAAGAGTGGTCTCAAATTATCTGTTTTATTTTGATCTGAGCATTAAGAGAGCATCAGAAAACTGATGATCCCTTACAAGCAAGCAATTCCTTTTAAAATGGTGAAGCACTGAATATTACTGGGGATCGGGGGCAGAAGGAGTGGAGAGAAAGTGGGGGATGTTAAATGAAATTTTCATGAGAATTCACAGATATCAGATTCACCATTCAAAGTATTCTGATTTTTCCAACATTATATCAAATGTAAATTTAAAATTTTTGAACGTCTGTAATAAATTAATTCTATGGATAGCTATTATAACACCGATGGATCTTAATCTCATTCACTCAATTCAGAAAGGCAGTTTTGATTTATTTTTAAAATGTGTTTCAGAAACTAGAGAAAAGTGACCAAGGGATTGAAAATGGGAGATGAAATTTCTTGTTTCTGTGCAGATGATGATATCTGGTCCAGGTCAGTAGTGACTGAAAGTAATTATTGTAACAGGTGTGACCTACAGTAAGTTGGAGTCAGTTTGTGCTCTCAGTTCAGATCAGAGTGGAAACTGCCTGCATCACAGAAGCTACTATCTCAATTGGCTTCTAAGTTGGCAGTCTCCACATATGCATTAAGAAATAAAACAATCATGGAGATGAAACACAGCTCAATCACTCCCACAGAAGGATCCTTCAGGTCAACACTGAGACAAGTTTTGTGAACCGTGGTCTTCAGTTCTGAGAAATTCAACATCTTCCACGAGCACTGAAAATCTCAAAGAAAATACATCTGGTAAGACATTTAGCTATTTTGGTTCCAATTCAAGAAACTTACGTAAGGCTAGGTCTACACTGGGGGTGGGGGTGGGGTCGACCTAAGATACGCAACTTCAGCTACACGAGTGGCGTAACTGAAGTTGGTGTATCTCAGATCAATTCACTTGGCGGTGAGGACGGCAGCAAGTCGACCACTGCTGCTCCCCCAATCGACTCCGCTTCCGCCTCTCACCGCGGTGGAGTTCCGGTGTCGTTGGCAGAGCGATTGGGGATAGATCGATCACCACCCATGGATCCGGCAGGTATTTTAGACATACCCTAAGAATGTGCTCTGCTGGATGAAGGCCATTGGCAGCAGAGAGGTTTTGTGAATAGATATCCAAAAGTTAAGTGTGAGCAAAGAGTTCATTATTTTAAATCAGCTAAATACTTAAAATATTCAATAGCCAGACAACTTCATGTGCCATATGTACAATTATAAAATGACTTGAAAATGTTCTGCCAGAATCTCAAACATTAGAGATGGTGAAAACAAATTTACGCTGAAGTGTGAGCCTTATATATTCTGATCTATTACTTTTCAAAAGGTTTACTTTAAAATAGATTTTATTAATACCTGCAATGATGTACAGGAACATTACTTTTTATTTACATAAAAAACATTTACAATTTAACACATACTTTCTACTAATGATTGGCAGTGCAAATTATGGTTTGTGATGTCATGTAACACAACCAGAAATACAGGCTCTATAGTTTTTGTGATTAAACTACCCATTACATAGCAAACAAACCCTTATATATTTCTTATGGATGAGTGCTTCAGGAGTTAAATTCCACTGAAATTATTTGGACACCCACATAGGTGTTTAAGTTTTAAAAATAATTCACTTATCAGTATCTCTCATCAGGCCAGGGGTAGGTAAGCAGCTGCTTTCAGAACTAATGCCAGCGTTGTTCCTTGCTTGGCAAGTTGATGGTCCTGTTCAATCAGGCCGACAGTTTCTCCTCTCGTTGAAAGTGAACCATTGGCTTCCAATGTTAATGCACCTTCTACCCATATGATAATTGATACACTTCTAGGGTCATGGCTCATTGTTTCCACGGTGCAAAGTGATTTTTAAAGTACCCCACAAAAATCTATTGACATCTGGATGAAACTGTAAGTGGATATAATAGCTTATTCTACTAATCATCTCTTGGAACACTGTAAAAATCATTTGTATTTAGTATCAAAGTACCTGTCAACTATGAGCACTATTTTAAATACCTCCATGCTCCCTTTAAAAAAATCCTCTGCGCAAGTGTTATGTTATTTTTTTTCCTTGATGACAAGAAGCATATTCCCCTAATGAGAATTTTTACATTACAATTATTCTTTAGAAAATGATTCTGAATTTGGGGCAAATACTTTAGAATGCAAGGTAAAAGCAGGCAATTTCTTTCCACTGTGGTAGCCAACTAGTCACTTGTTGGCCTGAAAATGCTCTCTCTAAATTTAGCCATCCAATCCAATTATACAAAAGAGAAAAGCAATCAAGACAGTATAACCGGACACTAAATTTAGCCAAACTATGTGCAAGAACCTCTGCAAAAACACACACAATTTAAAGGAGCAGCAATGTCCGATATGGCCCCAAATATGTCTGACTTTACCATCCTTATAATCTAATAAATATTAGTATTCATTTTAATATTTTAAATATCCCTGCTTTTATGGCCTGACTTTCTGATTCTTAAGCAAATGAGTAATTTTAATTCATGCAAATAGCTCCACTGAGGTCAATAACACTACTTGCACACATAAGGACTGCAGGAAGAGCTCACTACATATCAAAGAGAAATTAAAGTAAGGAAAGAAAACACGGTTTTTTAGAACCCTAAAATAGATTTGTACAGAATAAAGTGAGGCAATACAAGTTAATGAAGAGCTCTGTTTCCACAGCTGTTCTCAAATCACTTACTCTTTTGTATTAAAATCGATAAAGAAACAAAGCATAATCATGTTGACTGTTCTTCAGACATTACAAACACGTTTACATTTTACAATGTCCCTTTAAATTTGACTCTGTAGGTCATAGCAGAATTCAGTAACATTAATGATAATTTTCAATTGCGTAATAGCTTGGAATGTTTGGATATTACAGTATCAACCACGAAGTGACCAATCCCATGAAGTGCCGAGCATCTCAACTACCACTTGACTCACTGGGTTGGGCCCACAGCAAGTAATAAATACCTCTTAGCATATGTCCAATTCATTTTAATTCAGGAACAGAAGAGCTAAAACCTTCATGCACAAGTGAGATGCAGAAAAAGGCATTTATTTTCCTGATTAATATCTCTCAACACAGAACATAATACACTAAATGTTATACAAAACCTTGTATGGTGTTTATAGCTTCAAAACTTTTTTGTAATTGATAATGTTGATAAATTGCATGTCTCTTAAATTGCAATACATATCACTAGATAACATCTTCAGCAACCACAGTGTCATAAATTTGATAGCAAACTTGCTGTTCCATTCCATCTTTGACATTATAAGACTTGATGAAGCATTCCAACCATGGCAAGTCATCTACAAATCAAAAACAAAATTACATATTTTGATAGTATTTCCAGCTTTTATAAGAAAAGTGGAACTTTAACACATAATTCATCTGACTAAAAGGAAAACTAAAAACGGATTTTGAAGTTTCTTATGCACAGAATGGGTTGATCAGTCTCCACTGAGAAATACTTCTCCTCTCTGCTGGTACAGAGAGCCAGAGAGCAGAGTGGGACTTGTATCATTATTCTCCCTCTGTTCTCACCATAGGTACTTGGAGAAGATAATGCAGCCTAGGGATATATCTTCTATTACATGGAGCACTTACTGCTCTGGGTGGGAGAAGGTCCCCAGGGTGCCTGGGTGCCCTGGACTTGCACTGTGAGGAAACAGGCTTCTAAGGGCCAGAGCTATGGCAAAGACAAACAGTTCTGTGCAGACAGCCCAGTGGAAACTTCCACTTTGGGCCCCCAGATGAAATGCTCAGAGGAACTCTGTATGGGATCTTCACAGAGATTTCCTTACCCTGAGTCACTTTCCATAGGGGTTTCCTGCAGGAAAGGGTACTCCAACTTTGTATGTGCATTCAATGGAAGAATCTGGCCTAAAGTGAGGGGCTCAGACTGAATTCTCTATTAATTGTCACTATGCTTCTGTGACATTTTAAATAAAGGTGTTTTGGTTAACTTCCATATGAATGTGAATTACACATCTAGCTCTGCCTGGACAAGCATGTATACATACAAAACTGAATCTATGCCAGCATGAGTGAACAGCTGCACACATTTATTACCATTGCAGGGACTGAATTATTACTCCTATTTCCAAAGGCCCTTCTTTTAAAAAGGACAAACTAAACATATTACACTAAACAAAAGTAAGTGACAATTTCCTTACAATTCTGTAGTATTGAATTTGGTCTGTGCTCTCATCATATTTATAATAAATGAATGGTGAATTCAACATAACTTTACATACATAGTAGCAGATTACAAAAAGTGACAGCTGACCTAGTTTTGTTCCTGGAGGACAAAGTATATTCATGATCATTTCCATCTTCTCCTGAAGAAGACTACTGGTAAGGACTTCGGAGGCAGGAATCTGGAAAAACTTTTCCTGAGGAAAGTGGAAGGGTTTGAGGAGAAAAGAAGAGAAAAATGAATCAGGTGTCATTAGTTAGTGTCATTTTAGCAGGCTCTTGAATCTTATGAAGAGAGTAAAATGACAAAAGGTAGCAATATATTCAGTTCAGTGTTTTTAAAATGACCCAGATACAGCTAGAAACAAACCAGAGCATGCATGAGTAGGGTATTAACCCTGAGACATGTAGTATGGTCAATGACTTACACACTTTTTTGGTGGTCTTAATGCTTTACTAACACACATACTGCATGAAGATAAATCCATTAAAGATCATGAGGTGCTCAAACACTATTAGAGCTGAGCGAATAATAGATTTTTCAGTTGGCAGAGGACTGAACCGAAAAATGTGAAAAAACAAATTTGTTTGATTCAAACTGAAATTCAGTTTTTCAATTTTTTTTCTGTTTTGAATCAACTGAAATGTTTTAGGTTGACACAAAATGATTACTTTTTTCATTTTGTGTGTTGATTCAGTCAGCTTTGGATGTTTTTCACCATTTCGCATGGGTTTCTTTCAGTTGGACAACATTTAAAAATGGAACATCATTTCACAATGAAAAGTCAAAAAATATTTCAAAATTTTCAAAATGAAACATTTTGAAACAAAGTCAAAACAATGTTTTCAAATGGTTGAAATGAAACATTTTGACTTTTTGAAAAAATGTTTTTCATTTTTTCTCAGGCAAAACTTTTTGACAAATTCATCACGAATTTGTGAATCGTTTCAGAGACCCCAAAATTCATTTTTTTTGGCAAAAATAATCCCCCTCCGATTGCCCAGCTCTAGATACTACAGTGATGGGCGCCATATAAATACGATAGACAGACAGACAAAAATTACAGCCAGGATTGTGCCATCCTTATTTAAATTCAACCTTACCGCTCCAATAGTCCATTGCTATTAATGGAAATCCTGAGGAGTAAGATACCACTAAACAAGAGTACGGGTGTCAGAATCTGAACCTATGCAAGAAGAACTCTCGTTTTGAATTTCATTCTTCAGTTTGAAAAGAAATGTGGGTGGGTTTTACACAATTTATCTTCCCACTATAAAAAGTACCCCAAGTAGATGATGAAATAAAACAGTAGGGGAACTGTATAACATCTATTCCCAACAATTTTCACTGCAGCATCATTATTTTAACATAACTTTGACCCGACTTGACTCTCTCTCCCCGGAGCCCAGCTGACCTGTCACCTAGCAAAATGGGTTCCTTTCTGGTCGACCTCTAGATGGCACTATAATATAACTATTAAATAACAACTGTTTATGGCAAAAGAGAGACACATTTTCAACTCACACTTTAATTTTTCCTGACTTTTCTCCCCAGCTCCTTTAACTCAGACTATCAGGTTAAGAAAATTAACTGGGAGCGTTACTATAGAAATCAGACTGGAAGCTAGTTTGAAGTTACACTTCAAAGCAGCCCAGCTTTTTCTCAAGCACTCTTGGAGCACCTTAGTCTGGGCAGAGGAAAGTGACAGTTTCCTTTTGAAGTGCAGGTGACACTTTAAAAGAAAACTGCCTTTTCCCTCTGCAACTCAGTTGTAGCAGTCAGCAGCTCCCCCAGATTAGTTTCTCAATTTAAAAGAACAGCTTTCAAAGAAGGGAAGAGAGGCAGAGGAAAGGAAAAAAGAGAAGAAAGTGGGGACTGCTGGGCTCCAGCTTCCTTTGCAGCTAAAGGCCTTCATATTTTAATAGAAGAGCCTTTTAACTTGTTATACAGAATGGCTTAAAGAAAAGAAATGGGAGAACATTTCCCCCTTATTGCCACTTGACACAGTGGGTAAAAATATATGTATATATTAATTTGTATGCATCTGAGGTGAGGCTGTCCCAAGCTGTGAAACACAGGGACCAAAAAGCCCAATTGGCTTTAGATAATTCCAAAGCTGCAGTGTAATATATTACAAATATAATGCTATATTAGATTAGCATTATCAGCATCTATTCATCTTATCAAAGCCCTCATACTTCTTAACATTTACATTCCTACCTGAAATTATCAGCAGGTATGCAACAATCAAAAGGACAGCCAAAATAAATATCTATTGCATGCAAACAACTATATAAATGAAACATGAAGGCCCAGCTACTCAAAATCTAAGACATGCAGAGTACTCACAACTAATTTAACTTTGCCATCATGAATGTATGAAATAGGATCTTCCATTACTTCCACAACGTTATACATCTGTTACATATGCATATGAAAAATAATACTTCGCATTTACATAGCATTTTAGAATCATTTAGTTAATCCCTCATATTCCCATAGGCAGGCCAATATTATTTCTATTTTAGAAAATTGGTAAACAGAGACACGTAATTGAAGCAAAGTGTGTAAAGTTACAAAGAGTTAATGTATAATCTTATGTTAAATGTGGAGACCAAGTATCTATTTAAGGTAAACAATCTTTCTGGGGGCAGGGACTAACATTTATTTGGAGGCTAGATGAATACAACCTAAAAGGCACTAGTCAGTCCATGACAAGCAAGAGCCCACATTACCTAGAACTTTAGAACAAAAACCTAGATTTAGAAGATGGACAGCTATATGGCTTTGGCTGGAATCTACCCAGTAAGGAACCAGAGTTGTCAGAATAGTCATAAAATCCTGAGCTAACCCAAAAATAGAGTCACTCTCAATGACTCTCAATCACCACATCAAAAGCAATCAGACAGGGTGTTTCAACACCATGACAGAGAGAAACTCAGCCAGCTCAGCCAGGGACTTTGTGGAAACACAGGGCGCCGAATACCCCTGTGACATACTGTACTTAAAAACTGCACCTTGTATCCCCACATTCATCACTTGTGCATGGTTATGATATTTTGTACAAAGAATGCCTTGTAAGGTATCCTATGAAAAAACTCAGGATTTGCTGAAACTCTTCATTCTGTCAAAATATGTATATCATCACTGTATATGGAGTTATGAGATTTTGCTACATATGTTGAGACTCTAGGAGACGCTGATAGCAAGCTCTCCAGTGGCAACAAAGGCGGTAACCCACACTCAGATGGGTGTTAGGCAACTCTCACTAGCCTTTGACCAGCAGGGGAACTGCAAACAAGAGATTTACAATTCAATAAAAGACAGTTGCTCAAGCTCTACACAATGGGGATTGCTTAACTCAGTGACTCAGCAAGGTATCAGGATAGGTGATACTTGATTCCATGTTTGAGTCAGTATGTTTCCAGGCACATGAACTGAGGGACAGTGGCATCAAGAGTCTGCCTCTTTCCTCCCCACCTACTCTGAAGGCAACAAGACTTTGGCAGAAAAGACTTTGAACTGGGAAATTGGTCTCAGGCTGAGCAGGGAATTCAGCCTGTGTATTATGAACTGTGAACTAATGCAACTCCAGGTAGAGTGAGAAAAACTGCTTGATTCAACTCTTGCTTAGTGTGACAAAGTTTATGACTTAAACTTAAATTTTACCTTTTATTTCTTATGTAACCAACTCTGACTTCTATGCCTACCACTTATAATTGCTTAAACTCTATCTTTTTATAGTTAATAAATTTATTTTAATCTTTTATCTTTACCATTGAGTTCGTCTAAAGAGCTTGGGGAATCTGTTCAGATTACAAAATTGGGGCATGTCCACCATCCTTTGAAGGAGTGGTGAATTAATTAAAGAGCTTACAATGCTCAAGACCTTCTTGATTATAGAATCAGTCATAGAATATCAGGGTTGAAAGGAACTTCAGGAGACCGTCTAGTCCAACCTGCTGCTCAAAGCAGGACCACTCCCCAATTAAATCATCCAATAGAGTTTTTGCCCCATATCCCTTAAATGGCCCCCTCAAAGACTGAACTCACAACCCTGGGTTTAGGAGGCCAATGCTCAAGCCACTGAGCTCTCCCTCCCCCCTCAATGCATGATGGTACATTTCTGGGGTGCAAGACTGGGGCTGGAGAGATTTGCTGGTATCTCCCTGTATATAGTTCATGACAGGCTGTGAGAGCCTGCATGTAACTTTTGGGTGTGCCTTCACATGCTAATGGCTGTGTGAGAGCAAAGCCAGAAGGGGCTGCTAGTCACTAGCAGAGCAGTTTAAGGGTACCATGATCCAGAGAGTTAAAAGGAACACAGCAGGCCTACAGTCCAGGATGTGTCCTGGTGTGTGTGTGTGTGTGTGTGTGTGGGGGGGGGGGGTCACACTCCCTACTCCAGTTCCTCTCTTCAGTCCATTTTAAGACAAACATTTTTCTCCCATTTTGCCCTTTATCTGATATTGACCTAAACAGCATTTTCACCAGTGGATAGTGCTAATAATTTGTACGTTCATTATAACTGTTTGTTTTAAAACACTGGATATGACTAAGAGAATGCACAAATTCATATACACATTCAAACATCTCTGAGACCATACTTAACAAGAACCATCATCTATTTATTCTCCGTTTACTTACATAGTCAAAGAGGTATGCATCCAGTGCTCCTGTGCCATCATCAAGTGTAAACTTCATAACAAAAACATACTGGAGTGGCTCAATACCTAAAACTAGTGTGGGAAAAATATTTTGCTTTAGGTATTGAATATTCAAGACAAAATTATCACAACACAAGGTAAATGAAATGACTTGCTTTTAATTATGTGACTTATTGTACGATTATAATTTTAAAATATAATCAGATACATGGATGGGTGGAGTTTGTGGATTTATAATTAGAGCTGTACAAACAACAGATTTTTCAGTTCAACACTGAACCGAAAACTAAACAACAAAATCTTTTCAGGTTGACCTGAAACAAAACATTTCTGAGTTTTTTTAAAGCAAACAATGGAAATGTTTCATTCAACCTAAAACCAGACTTTTTTTTTTATTTCAAGGTTTTAATTTTTATATAAAATTGAGGGAAATTCCAAAACAAAATGCATTTCTGAAATAAAAAGTTGTTTTTTTTGTCTCTCTCCTCCCACTAATATAAAAAATTCGCCAAAATCTGCTTGAGTTTGCTAATTGTTTTGGTTGAAGCAAATCTGCATTTTTTCAATAAAACGTATTTTCATTGAAAATTTCATGTAGCTCTACATATAGGTTTCATGACAATGTTATACACTAAGTGAAAATATTTTGTGTTGCAGGTAAAATGAGATGCTCAGAAAGATTTATGTATAGAGTGCCACTTTAGAATGGAAATTCAGTTTTGCTCAAGAGTTTAGAAAAATACAGAAAAGCAGTGGTTCTTAAAGCTGGTCTGCTGCTTGTTCAGGGAAAGCCCCTGGTGGGTTGGGCTGCTTTGTTTACCTACTGTGTCTGGGGGTTTGGCTGATTGTGGCTCCCATTGGCTGTGGTTTACTGCTCCAGGCCCATGTGGGCTGTGGGGGATCATAGAATATCAGGATTGGAAGGGACCTCAGGAGGTCATCTAGTCCAACCCCCTGCTCAAAGCAGGACCAATCCCCAGGCAGATTTTTACCTGTTCTCTAAATGGCCCCCTCAAGGACTGAACTCACAACCCTGGGTTTAGCAGGCCAATGCTCACACCACTGAGCTATTCCTTCCCCCTCTGGCCTGGAGTGGTGAACCATGGCTAGTGGGAGCCATGATTGGCCAAACCTGCGTACGCGGCAGGTAAACAAACCGGCCCGGCCTTCCAGGGGCTTTCCCTGAATAAGCACCTGTCATAAACAGATAGCTAAGGGTTAATGTTTCTTTTACCTGTAAAGGGTTAACAAAGGGAACCAAACACCTGACCAGAGGACCAATCAGGAAACCGGATTTTTAAAAGCTCAGGGAGGGAATGTTTGGGTAATTTGGTGTGTCCCCCTTTGTGTGGTGTCTTTGTCTGCCTTTCCTATGAGAGGGACTTTCTATCTTCAAGCTTCTAATCTTCATTTCCAAATGTGAGACAAGGTAGAAAAAACAATAGCTTATTGTTTTGTTTGTATTTACAATCGTTGTAGTGCGGAGAATGTTTAAATTGTAATTTTTTTTTGAATAAGGCTGTTTATTCATATTTTTTTTAAGCAATTGACTCTGTATATGTTATCTTGACTACAGAGAGCATTTTTATGTCTTTTCTTCTTTTCTATATAAAAGCTTCTTTTAAACAACTGTTGGATTTTCTTTTCTAAAGTGAGGTTCAGTGGATAAGAAGTCCCTGTCAGGATTATGGCTTCTCAGAAAAGAACTGGGAGGGGCCGAAAAAAAGGAGGGGGGAAGTAAATGCTCTCTCTGTTTGTAATTCAAGGAGTTTGAAGTACAGATAAATCTCAGGATAATCACGGAGGGGAAGCCTGGGGAGGAAGTAAAGAGAAGATCAAGGGGAGATAACCACGGGGGAGGGGGTTATTTCTCTTTGTGTAAGACTCAGGGCATCTGAGTCTTGGGTCCCCCCAGGGAGTTTGGGGAGACAGAGTGAGTCAACACTGGAAATTGGAATTTTTGGCTGGTGGCAGCGCTATCAGATCCAAGCTGGTAATTAAGCTTGGAGGTTTCATGCAGGCACCCACATTTTGGACTCTAAGGTTCAGAATTAGGAATTATGCTTATGATAGCACCGGACCAGTTTTGAGAACCAATGCTCTAAAGTACCTCTTTTCTCTTTAGTAAAAATGTTGCAAACATTTGCATACATCCTAACTTCTGACTATGTGATAGGATCTCTTTTTGCCTGATCTTCCACTGAAATCAGTGAGAGTTTTGCCTTTGGTTCAATGATAACAGGATGGTGTTCTAAACGAACATACGGCAATATATTTGGTGAAATATATTACCTATCGGAAAACAATTTATTCCATATGATGTAGTTAAAATTCCTTGGCAAGTTCTACTCAGATAAAAAAGCTGCCTGACTGGTACTCTGAAATCAACTAAACCCATCTGTGAAAATTCAATGGCTAGGTACATTCTTCCACTGATATTAACTATGTCATCTGTCCAACAAAAAAGATTCAAAACTATGTACCTAAGGCATATAATTATGGCAACTACTTACCAATCATGCTCTCTCCTGGCTATCTTTAATTAAGTGTCTATGTATGCTTTATATTTTGAATACTGCTTGAGATTCCTAGTGGGATTCTGTTGGGGCCTGTCCAGGGTCTGGTCCTATTTAATATTTTCATTAATGACTTCAATAATGGAGTGAAAAGCATGCTTGTAAAATCTGTGGATGACACTAAACTGGAAGGGGTTGCTAGCACTTTGGAAGGCAGAATTGGAATTCAAAATGACCTTGACAAATTGGAAAATTGGTCTGAAATCAACAAGATGAAATTCAACAAAAGACAAGTGGAAAGTACTACACTTGGGAACGAAAAACCAAAGGCACAACTACAGAACAGGGATAACTGGCTAAGGAGTAGCACTGCAGAAATCTGGGGTATAAGTGAATAACATTGAATATGAGTCAACATGATGCAATTGTGAAAAAGGCTAATATTTTGGGGTGTATCAACAGGAATATCATATGTAATAAGAAGACATGAGAGGTAATTGTCCTGCTCCATGTGGCACTGGTGAAGACTCAGCTGGAGTACTGAGTCCAGTTCTGGGTGTCACACTTTAAGAAATATGTGGCCAAACTGGAGAGTCCAGCAACAAAAATAGTAAAATGTTTAGAAAACCTGATATATGAGGAAAGGTTAAAAAAAATGGGCATGTTAATTTTTAGAAGAGAATACTGAGGAGGGACCTGGTAACAGTCTTCAACTGGGCTAAGGGCTGTTACAAAGAAGATGGTGATCAACTGTTCTCCAAATCCACTGAAGACAGGACAAGAAGTACTGAGCTTACTCTTCAGAAAAGGAGATTTAGCTTAGATATTACAAAAAAATTGCACTGGAATAAGCTTCCAAGGAAAGTTAAAGAATCCCTGTCATTGGAGGTTTTTAAGAACAGGTTAGACAAACACTTGTCAGAGATGGTCTAGGTTTAGTTGGTCCTGCCTCAGCATGGAGGGCTGGACTAGATAATCTCTTGAAGTCCATTCCAGTCATACATTTCTATGCGTAAATGATCTATAATCAGTTAAAATCACCAGTATAGTCACATATTTTATCAATTAGTTTTTAAAAGTAAAAATAACTTCAAACATACATTGCAAGCAGTTATGTGAGAATAGACATCGCTACAGAAACACTGTTGAAGTTTCCTCTAAGAAAAAGGTAGATGATCTGTTTACTCATCACTTATTCAGTTTCTCCTGATGATTCCAGACTAGCTCACCTTCAGGAAATTTTGTTCAGTAAGAGTTTAGACTCCATTAAAAGGAGTCCACAATTGTAAAATAGAGAAGACTTTGCACTTTGGACTCATAACATAAACAACTGATGCTTCTTAACACACTTCTTGCCTTATGAACCTTCATATTTTTCATATAAACTCAAAAATTCTTATGAAAATATTAGTTATATATTATATGTATTACTCTTGTATTACAGACATTTATATATCTTCCCATTTTATATCTGTACTATCTTTAATTAAACAATTCTGGGGAAAAAAATTAAATAGTTAATCAAGTATTTACCTATAAAAAAAGAAATGTACTCCATGGTGCTTTGGATAGTCCTGCACTGTTTATGCTGCCATGATCCAACCACTCAGTGACTAAAATTTGTCAGGGCAGTACATTCTGAAAGCAAAGGGTTCAATCTAACCAAACCACAGCTATTTATTTCGCCAGACAAAATTGGTTTTCATGCAGTAGCCACATTAGTACGTTGCTGAATTATGCTGTGAGGAATTATGACTCTCCCAATCACTGCTTTTATTTAATTTGCTGGAAAGCTTTCATTTAATGAATTTAGGGGTTTTTTTATTTGGAGGGAAGTACATTTCTAATTAACACTATTTGATACTGTAAATTGTGTGTTAGCTTACATTTACTAATACAGAATAAACATGAGAGGATATTTGTGAGAGACATGCTTCTGCAGTAGTTTGTATTCTTTAACAAAATCAGTCAGACTTAGATACTGCTTGAGACTGCAAATCCTTATTAGGATGTGAACTGATTTAAAATAATTAAATTTAGAAACAGTTCAAACTGTTATCTTCTTCTCCCATTTTATTTCCCAAGGCTCTGTTTTCCTTCCATCAGTTGATGTGACTACCTAAAGCAACACAAGGAATAGATAGGGAGATTCAAAAGCAGAAAGGGGAATTAGGGGCTCAAACTCTTGACTTGGGCGATTAACTCTTCACCAATTCCCTGGGTTATGTATTAGGCTAGTGTGTATATCCTCTAATGGTAGTGTTTACAAAAGATATAAACCTTACTATCACTCACAGCTAAGGAAGAGTCACATTTGGCTCAAGTGGAAGACTTATGAATCATACAAATTTTATTCCTGATGCTACATATTTGTGTATAGCTCACAATAGACATCTATAAGTATGTAACCAAAGATTCATTACACCTGCACTATCTTAATTGTTAAAAATGCCACCTAGTGCAGAATAAACACTAAACAATGATCTCACATTTTGACAGGTAAAAAGTTTTTCAGTTCGTCTTTATAATAGTATTTTAAAAAAGTAATCATATATTTAAGTCCAGCTCACAAAATGCAAATACGTATGCATCCATAGGACATATAAAGATCTGAGCAAAAGTGTAATCCATTCAGTGAGATAATTTGTATCTACCTTAAGAATGAAGGCACAATCTATTTCACATCATAATATTGGCTAACCTTGTGCTATTTCAGTTGGCTCCCACGATGGTTCTTCTTCTGCAAGGGAACTGAGATTCTGGATAGTCTTCTGATTCGAACACTGTTTGCACCTGACATTTAAAATAAAATGCTGATAGTGTACAGACTTCAAGGTGATGAACTATTAGCTTTTTCATTCTGTGCCAAACAGGTTTATTCAAATAAAGTTATTCAGTGAGGATACAAACCATCTTCACTATGAAAAGATCCACAGTTGACAAATCAGGTTTTTTAAGGCAGAGAAGCTTCATACAACATCTAAAGTACTAAACCACATTAATGCTCCCTATGAATCACCAGCTACAAAAAGTAAGTTATTTTGACCCATGAAAGAGCCTAATTGAATAACAAAGGCTAACTGCACACCACTACCAACTGAGCACATATTCATGCACTAGCACTTTTTGTGGTTTAACAATACATACAAAGTGCCATTTTGTAAGAGCAGTAATAAATCAAACTCTAATATGTATTAAAAACACGATAGGATTATAAGATTAGAAGTACAGGAATTTGTCTTAACTTGTGCCTAAAATATTTTAATTATAAGTTATTAGAAGAACCTCTCCTTTTTATTCCTGGAGTACTAATATATCATCATCAAACTTTTACAGGATGTAAGACATCAACTAAAATTCTGTAAGTGGATAAAAATATCTTTCATTGAGAGATGTCCATATAAAGTTGTTTTCATTTGCCCCAAGAAACAAAGTTACGGTAGCATTATTCTGCCCTCAAAATAAGCTTCTGTGCTAGTATGTTACATTTGTAGCATAAAATTGACATTTATTATCTTTAAGATTAGCTTTAAAAGCAAACCTGTCATATAGAATCAGTAGATCTACTTCTCATCCCACTTACACCAGCGTGAAGCAGATATCAATGAAGTCACTCCGGTTTTACAATGGAGTAAATTATAGCAGAATTTGGTTTAATATGTTGCAGGAAAATAATTAATATCTTTTAAATATATCTGGCGTACTATGTCCAGTGTTGGGCCTCACACTATAAGAATGATGTGGAAAAATTGGAAAGAGTCCAGCGGAGGGCAACAAAAATGATTAGGGGGCTGAAGCACATGACTTACGAGGAGAGGCTGAGGGAACTGGGATTGTTTAGTCTGCAGAAGAGAAGAACCACGGGGGATTTGATAGCTGCTGCCAACTACCTGAAAGGGGGTTCCAAAGAGGATGGATCTAGACTGTTCTCAGTGGCACTGGATGACAGAACAAGGAGCAATGGTCTCAAGTTGCAGTGGGGGAGGTTTAGTTTGGATATTAGGAAAAACTTTTTCACTGGGAGGGTGGTGAAGCACTGGAATGGGTTACCTACTGGAATGGGTTAGTCCTAGGGAGGTGGTGGAATCTCCTTCCTTAGAGGTTTTTAAAGGTCGCTTGACAAAGCCCTGGCTGGGATGATTTAATTGGGGATTGGTCCTGCTTTGAGCAGGGGGTTGGACTAGATGACCTCCTGAGGTCCCTTCCAACCCTGATATTCTATGATTCTATGAAATATGTTACACAGAATATGTGGCATTCAGAGTTAGGACAACTACATGGGCAATAAGATAATACCCAAAAATTCTACATAGATTAAATGTAACACCGTTAATGACAATTGCAAAGGCTAAGATTTTAAATGTACAGATGTCAGGGAATTCAAGGATAGTCCCTACACTAACCAGACCTTGGTGCATATTTGATATTACTGTAAAGGTCTTAACTTGTTGTGCTTTGATAAGTACACACAAGTGAGACTTTGAAACATCATGAACCTTCAAGTTTCCTAAATGAGCTCCCAAGTTTGGAGGCCTTTGTGCCTACCATTATTTTAAGGTGCTGGCTGTGGGATGGGCTTCTCTTTGAGACAAACTTTGGGAGCTTTCACTACAAAAGAGAATCACAAACCTTCTGAATAAGTGAAACTATCATGTATAGGCCATCAATTGGTCTGCACTGTAGACTCAACTACCTCTGCAAGGGACAAATCCATACTCATGCAAAGAGTGCAATAAGGGTACAAGCTGCCATCAGGCCAAATGCAAAACTACTGCCCCTGCTCCTCTGGACCTGACTAGATTTACTGCCTGAAGAAGATCTCAAAACCTGTCCTGGGGTAAAAAAGATAGGGCTCTTGTCATATCTAAGGTGGCCCCTAGGAAGGTGAAAGACTGTGTAGGAACCAGTGTGATTTTTCAATGTTTACAGTAAAACCCAAAGATTTAAAGAGGGAAAATATCTCCTGTAGGGCAGAGCTATAAGACTGGGCTCTACTGAGACAGACATCTAGGAACAAGGAAACACCTGCAGGCCCCGTCTACGAAGTTGAGCTGCCAAACAGTTAGTGATCACATGGGGCATACTGAAAGCTCAAGGGGTGGTACTTTGTACTGGTGATGATCTGTGCCCAGCAGGAACCTAAGGTATCACCAATGTCATAGCCTCAATGAGGTGTGTAAGTAGGCATCTCTTGATGGCCAAGAGCTTTTTTTATTTTTTTAAAGCAGAAAAAACTGTTGTTCAAATAACCATCTTTTCATACCATCAAGTAGGGGCTGTAGCACATCATAGTCAAGCACTGACACTCCTAGCAGCCTGACCCTCCTGGCCCATGGGTTCCTATACCCACTGCCTTCTAGAAGCCTTGACCCTTGAGGAAACCCTCTTACCCCTCGCTACCATCCAAAGAATTATAGGAAATTCTATGGGTTGAGAATAAGCTTTTTTTAACCTAATTGCATAATTAAAAAAAAAAAAAAAAAAAAAAAGGCTGTCAACTCCTGAAGACAGAAGTGTATAATGTAAGTTTCTTTTCTCTTAACTGTAGCGGTGGTAGCATAAATTTCAGTTCAGGCTCCAGATCAATGTCTTCTTCTTCCATACAATTTTAATTTTTGCAATTGTCATGGACAATTCTTTTCAAAAATAAGCTTTAGAAGGTAAAGTTATACTTGTTTGCAATTGACACTGGAATTTAAGTTATTGAAACAGACTAACCTTCAATACATCTATTAATTACAACCACTTCTAAACTATTAAGACTTTTTTTTTAACCTACCCATAATGCCATATTTTCCCTTGCAAAAGGAAGGGAGCTGAAAGGTCTAGTAATTCAAGATCTTCTTTTGTTGATCTCACAGGTATAATACATTTAAATCTTCTTGAAAGTTTTCTGATTTCTTTTAGTGTCGCCCCTGTTAAAAGCAGAAAAAAATGTTTTCTTAATTGTATTTAATGCTAAATTACTTTATTCATCTTTCTTGGCCTATTGGATACCCATTTCAGCATCTGTAATTCATCACTGTACGCAGGCCAGTGTTGATGGAACTCCTTAATGTACTGCAAGTATAGGAACAACCACACAACATTTTAAAAGTGACTCATCACCACGTGCAAAGACATCAAAATGTTAACACAACCACGTGTTACATGTGCAATCAAAGTTGTAAGTTACCATAACATGTTGTTATGAAATATATTTAAAACAATTGTAGCTAACAAGATAGCAGACCTTCAAGTCTGGTACCGGGATACCATACAGGAAGATCTGGATGACCTTGTAAACTGGAGTAATAGTAATAGGATGAAATTTAAATAGTGAAAGTGCAAGGTCATGCACTTAGGGATTAATAAGAAAAAATTTAGATATACACTGGGGACCCATCAGCTGGAAACAGCAGAGGAGGAAAGGGACCTTGGGGTATTGGTTGATCGCAGGATGACTATGAGCTGCCAATGCGATATGGCCGTTAAAAAAGCTAATGCGGTTTTAGGATGCATCAGGCAAGGTATTTCCAGCAAAGATAAGAGGTTAGTCACCGTGATAAGGCGCTGGTGAACCTCACCTGGAATACTGTGTGCAGTTCTGGTCTCCCATGTTTTAAGAAGAATGAATTCAAACTGGAACAGGTTCAGAGACGGTCTACTAGGTGATCCGAGAAATGGAAACCTTCTTGTGAAAGGAGACGTGTCAAAGAAGCCTTGGCTTGTTTAAGCCTAACCAAAAAGAAGGTTAGGGAAGGATATGCTTGCTCTTATAAATATATTTAGAGGATTTAATATTAGGGAGGGCAGAGGAATTATTTTAAGCTTAGTACTAATGTAGACACAAGGTCAAATGGGTACAAACTGGACACTAGGGAAGTTCAGACTTGAAATTAGACAAAGTCTAACCATTAGAAGGAGTGAAAGTTCTGGAACAGCCTTCCGAGGGGATCGTGGGGGGCAAAAACATATCTGGCTTTAAGACTAAGCTGATAAATTTAATGGAAGGGAATGATATGATAGATAGTTAACTTTGGCATTGTTCTTGATTAAATCACAGATAGGTCTGCTTAATGGCTCTGCGAATGGGATGTTGGATGGAAGGGGTTACTGCAGAGAATCTTTCATTATCAGCGTGCTGGGACCCTGCCCACATGCTCAGGTTTAGCTGAATAGCCATATTGGGGTCGGGAAGGGAATTTTCCTCCAGGCATATTGGCAGAGGACTTCTGGAGTTTTTTCACCTTCCCCGCAGCGTGGGGCATGAGTCACTTGCTGGTGTTCTCCTGCTTGGGGTTTTTTATAGAAGTGGATGGGTAGGGTTCTGTGGCCTGCTTTGTGCAGGAGGTCAGACTAGATGATCATATTGGTCCCTTCTGACCTATGAGTCTATCAGTCTAAGTAACTTTACTCAGGTTACACTTTGCTTTTTCGTTCATGACGTTTCCAGCAATTTTAGTGGCTGCTGTCTTGAGAACAACCAGAACTAGAATACGCTTTATTCCACTAGAAAACAGCTAGACATTCCAGTTTTTAAGTGGTACAAACCATTACATTTTAGCTGGCAATATGAGAGCAAGTGGCTGTTAAAACAGCATCAGAACTGAAGTGAGGGGAAAAATTCAACACAGTAGTAAACATAATAATATGATTTTAAGTAGCACTTGGTAACTTACCCAAACTAGAAATAAATGCGTTATATGACTGGAGAAGTTACCTGAGTTCAGTACGGGGGTGGGCAAACATTTTGGCCTGAGGGCCATATCTAGGTATAGAAATTGTATGGTGGGCCATGAATGCTCATGAAATTGGGGGCTGGTGCGCAAGAGGGGGTGAGGGCTCTGGTGTGAGGCCAGAAATGAGGAGTTCAGGGTGTGGGAGGAGGCTCCAGACTATGGAAGGGGGTTGGGGTTGGGGCTCTGGCTGGGGGTGCAGGCTCTGGAGTGGGGCTGCAGATGAGGGGTTTGGAGTGCAGGAGAGTGCTTCAGGCTGGGACTGAGGAGTTTTTAGAGGGTGGGAGGGGGATAAGGGCAGGGGCAGGGGCGCAGCCACGGTTCCTGGACAATGGGAGCTGCGGGGGGCAGCGTTTAGGGTGGGGGCAGCATGTGGAGCTCCCTGGCTGCCCCTACGAATAGGAGCTGGAGCGAGGACATGCTGCTACTTCTGGAAGCAGTGAAAAGCCCGACCCAGCTCCCTGACTGGTGCGCGGAGCACGGCAAGCCCCCGACCCCACTCCCCGGCGGGAACTTGAGGGCCAGATTAAAAGGTCAGATGGACCATAGTTTGCCCACCCCCGTCTAGTATCATAAGACATATATTTTATCCCTTAGAGATACAGGGATGTCATTTCTTAAAATGATCACAGGTCACTCAATCACAGCAGTGCTTGTCTGATATGGTTGCTGGATTGAATCTAGGAATGCTCTGACCTCAGACCAGTGTAATTATGTTTCCTTGTAATTATTTTGTTATGCACCTAATAACCACTAGTTTTTGGCTAAATAACATTTGAACTAATTAGTTCCTGAATGGATAATAGGAAAGAAATATATCAGTGAATTTCTGATATAAGTAACTTTCTGCAAAAACAACTTAAGCTTAAATTAGATTTAAGATCATACAAAAGCATTAATATAGGAACTCTGGCTTTGTCTCATATTTTATTATTATTATTATTATTATAACAACAACAGTTATCTATCATGCACGAGTGACTAGAGAAGCCAACCAGATCAGGACCCCACTGTGCTAGGCACTGTACAAATTCATTGTAAGAGACAGTACCTACCTATAATGTAACCATAAAAGATGAATAAAGCTTGGGAGGGGAACAGAGGCACAGAGCCATGAAGTGACTTGCTCAGGGTTACATAGCAGAGCCAAGAATAGAATCCAGTCCAGTGCCATAGCAACAACCTCTTCAGAACACAACGCTTGAAATGTTATGGTCAGACGAAGGATTTAAATCGTGCGTTAAGCATAAAACTCAGTACAGCCTTAACTACGGAACCATTGTGATGCTGCCATAATTTAAAGGTATTTGGAATATAAACTCATTGTAGACAATGTTTTCAGTGTACTAACAAATCAACATCTACAAATGTGTTGGATTAACAATAGCTGTCCTTTGAAATCAGTGAATTTACTGGATAAAAATGGAAGTAAATGAATAATACATATTAATCTAAATGTAATCAATATCTTAAACGCCACCTTTTTTAAGGTTTGCCACAAATTAGCTTTATTTATGTTCATTAAAAGTTGTTTAAATAAAGGTGGACATAGCAGTGGACAGTGGCAGCTCCAGGCACCAATGCTCTAAGTGTGTGGGGCGGCAAGCTGCGGGGGCGCTCTGTCGGTCCCTGCGAGGGCACCAGTCAGGCCGCCTCGGTGGCATGCCTGCGGGAGGTCTGCTGTCCTGCGGATTTGGCGGCAGGGACTGGCAGACCTCCTGCAGGCAAGCCGCCGAAGGCTGCCTGACTGCCGTGCTTGGGGCGGCAAAAAAGCTAGAGCCGCCTCTGGCAGTGGATCTGTTTCCTGGATTTAGCTCTCTCTCAACTCTCAGCTCAACAGACGCAAAAAAAATCCTGTGGAAGTAACATGGCTCAGCATCTGGTCTCTGGGGAAGGGAAGATGTCATACTGTACTAAAGCAAGCTGCTTATGCAACACCAAGAGTAATATTTAGATCTACTTGGCCAGAAGAATAGCTGCTGTTGTGTGTATGAGGAGAAATTAAGGAAGGATGTATCTGGGAACACACAAAAAATTCCTCCCCCATCTTTTTTAGACACATTCCATTGACAGTATTCAGAAGGAGAAAATGAACTGAAATACTGGTCAGCTAAAGTTTCTTTTAGTAAATATATGAAGATTTACAATCGTGTCTTTCACTTCCACTCCACATGCTCGCTCTCGCTCTCAAACATTCAGCTGCTGGGGCTTTAATATCTTCCAATGATTTGCAGAGCAAGGTTTATTGTTTGGTTATTTTAGGAGAAAAAAAAACAGACAAAAACAGACACAGAACTGGGGAGACGGGGCTTTTTCAAAGGAAGAAAATTATATCAACAGATTGAAGAATTTGAGGACATACCACAAAACAGACAACTGTTGAAACTAGCCAGATAATAAGCTAAGTAGCAAACTGAAGGGGCCTTGCATTAACCCTAATGATCTGTCCATGGAAAGGGCCAACTGACTCACCCTTGCCCTTCCACATTGATCCACTTGGATACTGTGCCCTTGTTCTAAATTCAGAATGTGAAGTTGTGCAAAAATTTCTTACTTATATTCTACCCAAACATCCTTATTTATATCTTTGCCTAAATTGCTTTGTTTAAAGTTAGGTGGCTTTTTTTCTCTCCCCCTAAAAAGCAATCACTTAAAAAGCACATTGCTTCAGCTTTATTTATGTGACACAACACTGACATCCAGAGGCTGACAAAGTATATAGTAGGTTTGCATTAGCAGAAGCCTTTTATTTACCCAGCCACAGTTCAAGATTTTTAGTAAGACTGCAATCACCATTCCAAATCAGAACTGTACCTACCTAAAAGCCCAGCTGGAGACAGTACATTTTTTAAAAAACTGCATCATCACTAAGCTTCTTGGTTTGGATTTATCAGATACAAAGGAATCTGACTCGTGTCTGGTTTACAGAAATCCAAACCCACTATTTTTTCAAGTTTAAATTTTATCGGAAAACATCAGAGACTCAACCAACCACCTCTAACCTTATAATGCTAATGGATTTTACCATTTCTTACAGCTGATTCTAATATGCGTGTGCGTGTTTTTAAAAACAACTCACTAACTAACTTTTTGTTTTTAAATCAGAGATACTTAAATCCTAAATTTCTAGTGGTAAAGTCCACTGCGCCATCCTAGGTGGTATAACTGTAATTTAATTATCTTACCTTGTACCATAATCAAAGTATCTTCTGGCTCTTGAAGCAGCTCATCGTGTTTTACAAAATGAACAGCTATTTTTCTTTGCCCTTGATTTTCTGTATCCCACACTGCAGAATCATACCACAATGAATTATGTACTTCTGGATTTGGAGCTGTAGCTGCACAATCTCTTAATATTAAGTCGAAATCATCGTCATTTGGAACTTCTTGCCTAAAAACATTTTAGAAAGCAATAGGCAAATAGTAGCAGCTTCTCTTTCAATAGTCTAGTAACTGAAATGCAGTACTTTAAATTAACAAGATACTGAAATATTATTATAACAGTAGCATATACTGGAAAATTCACGTTTCCACACTGATCTTTGACAAAAGATAATATACAACCAAGTTGCAGCAATTTAAAGGTTTGATGGTGCACAGCAAAGGTGTGGAGTGTTGTGTATATAAGCTCAAGGAAAACTAGTCCTGCATGAATGAGCCTGCTGCTGCATGCCAAGAAAGCTAATCCTGTTTATCAGCAGGATACCTTCATCCAAGCCCACACTGAAATCAACAGAAAGATTCCCACTGATTTCACTGGGCTTTGGAATAGGCCTTAAAATAGCCACATAGCTACATGTCCTTCAACAGTGAAACCCAGATTATCCCACTCTATTTTACCATGCATTCTGCAGAAAAAGAAAACAAGAGCAGCAGCTGTTTGAAACCACTTTCCACTGCAAGACAATATCTTAGTTTGTACCACACATAACCACTGTTTGAACTTGTGCTGGAGTGCAAACACATTGCATTCCTTGCTCTGCATGGTGGAATAGATTGCAGGATCAACCCAATGTATAAGTGTAATCATGAACACAAAGATAGTGGACTGCTTATATCAGAGGGGTAGCCGTGTTGGTCTGGATCTGTAAAAGCAGCAAAGAGTCCTGTGACACCTTGTAGACTAACAGACGTATTGGAGCATGAGCTTTCGTGGGTGAATACATCCGATGAAGTGGGTATTCTCCCACGAAAGCCCATACTCCAATACGTTTGTTAGTCTACAAGATGCCACAGGACTCTTTGCTGCTTGGACTGCTTATGAACTTTTAACAACAAATGTTCTGGCACACTTTCTGTTGGGGGAAAAAGCCTTGTTGGCTTTGAGTGGAATAGCAGCAAGGAGACAAAATGAAAAAAAAGATGGGTGTTTTGTTTTTTTTTAGGATGTCAGAAACTCAGAATCTCTCTATTTAAAAAAGCATTTACTCACACCAATTCCTGCTCCCAAAGAAATCAAGGGCAAAAGTCCAACCAGAGCATGCTTCTGAACGCATAACTGTACTGCATGCAAAAGTATTCAGTACTAATTGGGTCTGTTTTTTTCTTCTATTGGCATTTGTACCCAATGTATGTATTTATTCATTTGCTATATGATTTTTAAATTTTAAGAATAAAGTTGTAGTCCCTGTACATTCACTCTCTCTCTGTGTATAATTCTTGTGGGCTGGTCAGGAATTTGCATTTCACGGGAATTCCATTTTTTCAAAAGCATTTCATTCTGAATTGGAACGAAGTATCAAATTTTGAAATTTTCTCACCGAACAAAATGTTTCAAATTTTTTTGTTCTGGGTCAATCAAAACATTTTGGTTTTAAATTTTTCATTTTTAAAAATATTTTATTTAAAATAAAATAAAAATATAAAAAATAAAATTAAATATGAAATAAAATTTTGAAATGAAAAGTAACAAATGAAAAGCAAAAATGTTCTGACTTTACTGAAATGCTTCAATTTTTTAAAAAAACAATATTTAGTCAAAAGTGATGTTCCCATGGAATGTTTTGATTTTGATGAATCAGCATTTTCCTACAAAAAAAGTTCTATACATTTTTTCACAGCACTACTCAAATGAAGAACCCTCTTTTTTAAAACCAGTAACAGCTTTAATTATTAATTGTAAAATATAGATGTTTGTCTAATAAAGAACAGTGTCATTAAATTGTTAGAACTGAAGTGTACCATGAATTATTAAAACAAAGTTCATTCCTTGAAAATTTCACTAACTCAGCCAGAAGTCTGGGTCTACTACAGAAGGGTGAGGCTGAGATCAGACTAGATTATCATTTTGGCTCCTTCTGGCCTTAAAGTCTATGATAATAATACTTAGCTCTCATATAGCACTTTTCATCAGTAGATCTCAAAGCAAATCACAATCTTTAATGTATTTATTCCTACAACAGCACTTTGAGGTAGAGAAGTGCTATTATTCCCCTTTTACAGATGGGGAAGTGGAATATATGGGTCCCCCGATACCATGACAGAATGTCCCTCTCCTCAGCTCCATTTATAGAGCAACTTCCGAACAGTTCTTATGCAGGTTTGCGGGGAGGCAGAAACAGGATGAAACTCCCCACTTTGGCTGTGACTTGTCAGGTACACTTCTACCCCGCTATAATGCAACCCGATATAACACGAGTTTACATATAGCGTGGTAGCAGTTTGACAGTTTTCAAATGATACTTCCCCCCTTAATAAAATAACTTTGAAAATAAAGACGAATTCTGCTTCCAGTTGTACTGACAGTCTCCACCATTTTAGAATTCTAAAAGCCAAAATACAGATAGTTACGTGGATACTAACAAGTTATTATGATGAGATACTCAAAAAAATTGTAAGAGAAGGGTTAGGTAAATCTTGCCTCTAGGTCCCAGAAAAAATTGAGTGCCAAATTTGCGAACTAGAACAGAAACCAGAATTCTGCAGCTACTGAATAGAACTTAGTAAGCATATTCCATATGACTACAGTCTTCCCCAACTAATTTCAGTAAACTTCTAAGCCTTTGCTTGAAACGAAATGGATTTAAATTCAACTCATCTTCAGTGTTAAAAGAAAGATGAAAATATTTAAAAGCTTATTTAAGATTCCTAAAACATACTGAGCAATCTGTAACTTTTACTGTTACTATGTAAAACACTTACAGTGAGTTGCATTTTGAACAATAAAGTTTAACGGACTGATAGAGCTTCTCGGGTTTAAAAGTTCTGAGTTTTGCTCTAATGCGATATTGTTGAGGAACTGAGCTGTTCAAGATAGTATTCAGTGCTGTGTCATCCAAATGCTGATGATCTGTTAATACTGTAAAGCAATAAAAATACAAGCTATTAAGCAATGAAACAATATTTGGAACAACAGAAGTGCACAATACAGTGAGTGGATGGAACCATTACAAGGATGTGTTAAAAGAATTTGCACTACTGTGTTTTTTTTTTAAATTTAGAATTTTCTTGAAAAAGGTAAGGATATTCTATTGGATCCTAAAGTCTGTAAGCACATTTGAGAAATCATTTTAGCAGCATTTTTCTGCAGCTGTAGCTAAAACTGATAAGGGTTCTAAGTAACTCAGCTGATGGTTGCAATTCCACTTCCCATGGAACTGAATGTTAGATTTGCAAACCCTGGTAAAAGTAAAATGGTGGTTTTGCAGCACTTAAGCCCGTTTTGACCAATCAGATGTCTATTTTTATGAAAAGAGTGGCAGGAACAGGTATTAGCTGAGTAGACAGAACTTTTAAGTAATGTATCTGTGGCTGCAGTCTCCACTTTACAAGTGTTTCAAATGGTTCCTTTGGCATTTAAGACATAAGACGTCTCCAAAGTCTGCAGTGATTTAACCATGGAAGAAAAGAATTCAAGTAGGGAAAAATCCCACATATTTTAATAAGAATAATTTTTGAAATGTCATAATTTCTTCCCATTTAAAAATGTTCCAATACAATGAAACAAACGCAATAGGATATTTCAACAAAGGTGACTGAAACAAGATACTTCCAATTGAGAGGATGAAAGCACAAGGATGAACATATTAGCATCCCATAGACATAACTGCCCAATTTGTTGTGTGGCTTTATCTATATCTAAACGCATATCTTCCTTAAAAAAAACACATTCATAATAGAAATTAGACAATTACAATTACTTCAACAGTTTTGTATGCTAATATCTCAACATCCATCCTTGTTATTTATAAGTAGGCTTGGCAGAATTCGATTTTTATTTTCTTATAATTTTGATGAATATCTATTTTTATTTTAAGCTTTTTCTATTTTTTAATCATTTTAAATTTTCTCATATATGGGAAATTATCGGGATGAGGGGGTCCGACAAATGCGAGGGATCAGACAGTAATGATTCAAAACGTTAAAGTTTTCTAACCACTAAAACACAAATTGTCTACATCACATGTCAAAATATACAAAGCAAATATCCTTAAATTAAACCCCAGTAAGTTCTCTAGCAGCATTTTTGTTATTTGGAACATCTGTAAATTTTGATCATCTTCAATGGAAATATTTTTTTCATCACATTGATATTGAAATTTACTGAAATTTACAGATAGTCTTGTAAGGATTAGAAGTTTATTTATAAGAAGTCTACTACCTTGGTATAAAAAACATTTCCTACCTGTGACAGATAACTGCTGGCATCTCTGTGAATATGACTGGTCTGTTAAGAAATGACATATTTTGGAGGAAAAATAGTTGTGTTAATTGAGTATGACATTGCTACTAACCGCTTAACATTGTACAATTGCTATTAATTTTGAGTTATAGATAAATGCTGCGTTTCAGTTAATAGGAAAAAAGTAATCACTGATGAAAACTTGCTACTCTATGTAAAACTTCATTTATATTTGTCTTGATGTCATTTGTAGTTGAGAAATTTGTTTTTTTTAGTTGTGAAAGTCTCTCTCCTATCTACATTGTAAGCGGTAATGGCATCCCATTGGACCATATTTGGTCTAGTTAGTGGACAAACAAAACATCTATGAAAAATAAAATAAAATAAAACACAAGGTGTAAGTCAGGGATCAAAAGCAGATGGATTTTTGAATGATTAGGGGATGCCATTACTGCTTACAATGTAGATAGGAGAGAGATTTTCACAACTAAAAAAGTAGAAATTTCTCAGCTACAGTGGACCCTCTTATGGTAAGAGGCATTGTCAGAAGCAGGTATAAATCTATTCTAAAGCACCTTTCATGGTTTAAAACACTTTAAGTGGCACATTCATATGATCATCCATTCTGTTTGGGCAAGATCGGCTTTTCATTATCTCTGTATCCTTTTGGTTTTGCTCAAACCGTATAGGAGAAGAGACTAACCGTAAAAGGCTTCATCAGGTAAAGGTATCTTTATTCAAATATAATATTTATCTTAGATTTATGTTTACATGTGTAGACCCGCACGCAGTGCATGTTAGTACAGCCCTCGTTACTCATCACATTTGAGCTGCACTTTTATTTTTACCCAAACCTTGTTTTCTATATTTGTTAACAAAGAACAGTATTACAGTAAACATCTCGGTAATTAGATTCTATACACTATAGGATATCTGGTACCTTTTACAGATATAGATTTCTGTTAAGCTCAAGGACACTGAAACATACTTTTATTCTGATCAACAGCTCTGGACATTAACTTCTACTGCCTGGTAGACTGAGTTCTAGAAGTAATTTATTCACTATTCTCGTTGTTCCTGACCGCATCAAAAGTTCAGAAGTCTATAACTTGATAATCTGACAGCTAACAGCTAATTTCCTTGAAAACAAACCCAACACCTTTTTTCTTAGTCTTGTAGCAATTCTGAGGTTCTGTCTATGTGGTGGTCACCACAGTGGAATCTAAGAGCCGTAAGGGTCTCCTAAATAGATGTGGTTCTACAGGATTTAATTCTACACAAAAAAGAATTAATATAAAAGAGATAACTATTGAAAAAAAGACAGTTACCTGTTCTGTAACTGGTGTTCTTTGAGCTATGTTGCTCATGTCTATTCCACAATAGGTATGTTTGCTCGCCATGTGCACCAGTGCCAGAAGTTTGTCCTTTAGCAGTACCTGTACTGGGGGAGCACCGCTGCGACCCCTGGAGTGGTGCCTCTATATCGTGCTATAAGGGGAGCTGTGCGCACCCCCCACCCTCAGTTCCTTCTTGCTGGACAACTCTGACAGAGGGGAAGGAGGATGGGATGTGGAACAGACATGAGCAACACATCTCGAAGAACAGTAGTTATGGAACAGGTAACTGTCTTTTTCTTCGAGTGATTGCTCATGTGTATTCCACAGTAGGTGATTCCAAGCTGTATGTATTGGAGGTGAGTAGGATTTATGAGTTCCCAGAACGCAGTGCCACCCTGCCGAACCCAGCGTCATCCCTAGTTTGTGAGACGATCGCATAATACGAAGTAAACCTGTGAGCTGAGGCCCAAATGGCTGCCCTACAGATGTCCAGGATAGGGACATGAGCTACACAGGCAGCCGATGAGGCCTGAGTCCTAGTTGAGTGTGCCCTGATGATTGGAGGTGGGGGAACCCCTGCCAGATCATAGCACGTGCGTATGCACGAGGTAATCCGGCTGGAAAGACACTGGGTGGAGACAGGCTGCCTCTTGCCCTGGAACTCTTTCCACCGCCCCCAGGTGTAGTAGTCGCTCCACCTACTGCTCTAGCTTGGGCAGGGGTGAGCTGAACTGCAATGTGTAGCCCCTGGAAATGGTGCTGAGGACCCATTGGTCCAAAGTTATACAGGACCACGCCCTGCAGAAGACAGACAAACGGTTGCAGAACACAAACTTTATTAATAGGAGGGTCTCCCTGGCAACTGCCCCAGTGCCCCCTGCAAATAGTCAAAACCGCCTTTTTCCCTGCCTTTTGACCTTAGAGGGCCCTGGCTGCGGGGCACAGTGGGACTGCCACTGAGACTGGAACTTCTGGTCTCTCGGCCTCTTGTATGGGGGCTTGTATCTGCTTCTTGCAGATTGAGCCGACGGCTGCGGTTTGGCCTTGTCCTTAGCCGGAGGGACGTAGAGGCCCAAGGTTTGCAGAATGGTATGGGAATTTTTCATCCCATGCAGCCTGACATCCGTCTGATCTGCAAACAAAGCCTTCCCATCGAACGGTAGGTCCTGCATAGGGGACTGGGCCTCTGCCGATAGCCCAGACAGGAGGAGCCACGATACCCTGTGCATAGATATTGTGGATGTCATCGAACGAGCTGCCATGTCGGCTGCGTCTGATGCTGCCTGAAGGGCCACTTTGGCTGCTACCACGCTCTCATCCATCAGAGCCTTCAAGTCCTTTCTGTCCCACTGTGGGAGGAGAGGTTTGAACTTTGGCAGGGACTCCCATAGATTGAAATCATAGCGGGGAAATCATAGCGGCTCAGCAAGGCCTGATGATTGGCCACTCTGAGTTGGAAACTCGCACAGGAATAAAATTTCCTACTGAAGGAGTCCAGTCTTCTGGCATCTTTGTTCTTGGGGGTGTGCACGGGCTGTCCCTGTTGCTCTCGATGGTTTAACAATTTCACCAGTAGCGAGTTAGATGCTGGGTGGGAACAGAGGTACTCATGGTCCTGGGCCAGCATGAAGTACTTCCTCTCATCCTTCTTGGAGATCGGGGCCAAGGAGGCGGGAGTTTTCCACAAGGTGATGGAGATGTTGGCCACCCCCTGGTGGAGGGGTAGTACTACACGGCCCGGTGCCAAGGAAGACAGTACATTAAAAAGGGAGTTGGACGGGCCCTCCATCTCCTCGGCCTGCAGCTGGAGTTTGGACGCCACCCACTTTAGCAGGTCTTGATGTGCCTTAAAATCCCCCTGCGGGATAGAGGGTGGGGGTATTGTTATGGTGTCCTCTGGCGTCGGTGAGAGAGCCAGCCCGGAGCTGTGGGCCTCTGTGGGTACTGGGCGATCGACCCCCAGGTCAGAATCTGGGCATTGAGCTGCCAACTCATGGCCTGCCAATCTGCTCCTTGGCCGAGATGGGGAGGCTGAGGGAGCCACGGTGCCCATTGGCACCACTATCCCTGCCACAGGGCCTCTTGCCACTTCCCAAGCTGAGGACCCAGTGGCGCTGGTTGGTCCGGCGGAGCTGCGCAGTCCAGAAGTGGGGGACTGGGTGCCGAGGCTGAGGTCACCATTGAGCGTAGTCCCATAGGAGTGGCAGTGCTTGCTATGCCATCCTCTGCAGGACTGGGTCCTCAACGTCGAGAATTGGTACCTGTCAGATGTGCTGCTCTAGTACTCTCCTTGGCGCTGTGAGCTTTGGTGCTTCGGTGCCAGAGAATCATGAGGGGAGCCCCATGTGTAACATCTGGCAGTGTGGGAGCACTGACGTTGATTGTGTCGGGACTGGCTACGGAAACTGCGTCATGAGGAGTGTCTCTGGCGCCTGTCTTGGTGCCTGTGCCCCTCAAGACTCCTGCCCAGGCGATGAACCGATTAGCCTGGTTGGCGTCAAGGGTGAGCACGAACTGCAAGTTGACCAGCCACTGTGTGACCAACGAGGCAGGGAGCAGGCCTTGAAGTGAGAGCTGTGCCGCGCTAGGGGGGACTGACGAGTACCCAGTGGCTGCTTGCTGCAGGACCGAGGGTCCATCAGCGGCAGCACCCTGGGTACCGGTAGGCTCAGAATGTCCCGTGCAGCCTGTAGGGCCTCCGGTGTTGATGGCATCCTGACCGCAGGAGACGCGCGTGCAGATGGTGCCAGGTTGCTCTGCTCAGCACAAGTCAGAGGTTTTGGGCCCAAGGCAGAGACTGAGGGCTGCCCGACGTGGGACCAGCCTCTCCCCTTTCCTTCTCTTTGTGCTGCTGTGAGATGGAGCCCTTCCCTTGCTTCTTGGAGGGGGAGCGGTGCCGGCTAGTGGAGGGGGCCTGCTGCACACTGATGATGTGCCGGGCGCCGAGTCCGCTCGGCACGCTGGAGTTGGGGCCAGCGCCGATTCCATAAGGAGTGCTCGAAGCCTGATGTCCCTCTCCTTCTTAGTCCACGGCTTGAATGACCTGCAGATCTTGCAGCATTCTCTCACGTGAATTTCGCCCAAACAGCAGAGACACTCAGCATGCAGATCACTCCTTGGCATGGAATGGCGACAGGAGTCACACGACTTGAAACCTGGGGCCCAGGGCATGGCCCGAGCCCACTCTAACAACTGAAACTAGTAACTCTAGCAATTGTATCACTAAGATCAATTAGAAGGCTGCAGCACCGCTGGAACACGAAGTTCCAACCACCTTCACTGGTGGCAAGAAGGAACTGAGGGTGGGGGGAGTGTGTAGCTCCCCTTATACCGCGATATAGAGCACCACTCCAGTGCTCCCCCAGTACTGGTACTGCTAAATGAAAAACTTCCAGCACCAGTGCACGTGGCGAGCATACACACCTACTGTGGAATACACATGAGCAATCACTCGAAGAAGGTATATTAAGTATAAATCCAATAGCAGCTGCAAACTTCTCCCTCCAATTACAAACTTTTTAAAAAATAAAAATGTACTGAATTTCTAAAACCACAGCATCATTCCCTTAAACATCTGTATATTAGCTCATATGGGTCTATTGTCTTTTTGATGATTGAGAGATTTATGCAGGTAACATATGTAGAACGAAATGGAAGTAACACTCGTGAAATGCCCAGAAAGGAAAACAGATTCTTGAATCTTAGTTCTTCGAAACAGAGGGAGTGACTATTTTGCTACTATTCCTATGTGTCATCATAGGCACAGGGTAGCCTCTTTCTTAGGTAGAGACCTTAATTTTGATATGAGTTTCGTTAAACCAGCATTCTGATTTTCATGAACATGCTTCCTGTTAAGGGCTTGCACACAGTGGGGTAATGCACTATGAGGGTGTGCTTTCTGAAGCACACTAGTTGCACATTAATTGGTGTGTGTACCCTGCTGGTGCGCACTAAATGTTCTCTAGTGTGCTTTAACACAGTGCTGTTTGAACACAGTGCTACATTAAAGTGAAGTGAAGATCTTACCCTCTGTGTTTAAATTAACTCTTTACCAAGTTGTTTTTAACATTCATTTATTTACATGACAAACATTCATTTGCATGACAAACTTCTGCTGTGAGATAGAAGAATAAGTGAATATTGGTTTCTGGTCTAACAGGTCCATATGTATCTTGGAGTCTTCTTTAAACAAAAAATATTTGGGAGATACAAGTCTTCTTTAAAGCAATATTAAATATAACATGACCAGTACTATTTTTAGGTAGCAAAAGGGAGTGAATCAATTTCCAGTTGCTCTTACGTGATAGATTGCTAAAAATGCCATCCAATTCCATTGAAGACATGCTCTCCACATTTTGAAACTCTGTGAGATTCACAGAATCCATGAATCTATAAAGAACAAAATTTTAAAGATACAAATATATACATTTTCTGTGGTTTTCAACAGATCTAAAAGGTGAACCTTTTATTTACAGAGATCAGCTAGGATGTTTAGCTACAATAGAAACTCTTGTATGGACATAAAACAGATAAGAATCCAAGGGCATGTTTATTGAAGATGCAGTAGGCGAGAGCCTCTGAATCAATATCCTATATAGCACAAGAAAGAACTATGCTGCTGGAAGTGCAGACTCTCTGATGAAATATAAAATTGAGGCCTTGAACCTTAGCTATTCTTTGCCTACAGGCCCTAATTCAATAAAGTATTTATTGATGTGCCTTGCCTTAGGCATGGGTTTAAATCTCACTGACTTAAATTAGACCTAAGCACATGCTTTAAGTGAAGCAAATGCTTAATTATTTTGCTGAATTGGCACCTTCATCATTAAAAGGCTGCATGTCACTTTTAAAAAGAGTATTATGTTTACAACATCTGCTAGCTTGGCTAAATCATAACTTGGACCATTATGATTTGTTAATCTAAACTCCTCTCAGTTTCATTTGGAAAATTTAATCCTCACTTGCTTTCTCTCTTTTGAAAACTGTTCTATGGTGTGGCAGAGCCAAACAGCAACCTCATTCCACTCCAGAAGCGCTAGGTGCTTACATGTAATCAGTCCCCAAAGCACTTACAAATGTAAATAGCTTAATATTTACTGGAACTAAAATTCTAAAATACTGCATTTAAAACATCCAGACTAGTCTCAAAGATTATTTACAAAACTTACGCTTTTAGTTCTTTGACATCTGGATTATTTTCTGGCAAGACCCTAATTCCTCGACCATAACAGGTGCCACCATGAAGATGAAATTCTACATAGGAAACATTAGGCTGGTTCTCAGCACTGGCTTGTTTTGTATGCAGACTGTAAATTCTCAGAAAGCTTCCAACCTAAACAAAACACATGATTTCATAATACAAAATGAATAGAATTGTCATGCTTTTCTCCTAGAAAAAGCCTATGAATCCTCAGAATCAACTCCCTTGTTTACTTTTACTTCAATTTACTTTTACTCTCAGTGTTAAGCTAGTGTGCAACTGTCCCATCAGTTGAGGAAGCCTGGATGTGGCTTCCTGCAAAGTCTATCAATTCTGCTCTCCATGCAACCAAAGTTGCTGCTACAAAGCAAACAAGCCCAAGGACTTCCTCCCTGGAAGGACAGAATACATTTTTATAATTGCAGTAAGACTCTCCAGAGACAGATCTGTGTTGTAATTTTCATGTATACATGGTTCATTTGATAGCACTCAGTGTTTGGCTTCATGTCCACCACAGCACTAGGAGTAAATTAATGCAATAAATTTCACGCCCCACCATATCTTATTGTTCAGTGAACAAATCTACTTTGGGGCACCAAAGAACCAATATTTTTCACAGTTCCCTACCTTTGTCACTACTTCTAATGCTGCCAGACTTCCTCTCCACGGGTCAACAGTAGGCACAGTATTTCTTGCCTTGCTTAGAATCAGTTCTGTTATCTCAAAACACATTCTTGCCAAATTACAAAAATAATTTTATATCTATTTATAAAAATGACTTCAAAGACAAAGGAGGTTCCAGAGGCTTACTGGTGTTTCACATATTTTCAAAATGATTATTTTTTATTATAACAAAAATAAATGGCAGTTTTTTCATAAGGTAGGCAAATTTTGGAGGGTTAACTATGTTGCTCATTTTCCTTTGACTTATTTTAATGATTTAGGAATATAATTTACTGTTTTCCAAATCCTCGTTGAAAATCATCAGCCAGGATTCAGTTGATAGGCTGACAATTACGCAGTCTTCTTTTAAGTTGCAAATATTTAATAATCTGGATTTATATTTGTTCTAAGTACCTTTGAAACTTGACTCATATGTAAACTACAGAAGACTCTAAATTCACACTGGATTAACCTCACTATAGCAGAGGTCACAATTAAAAAGCTCTGTTTTGACTGCCTGGTTTAAACACAGAATCGCCCACACTAGCAGAAATTTCTTTAGTGCACTCATAGCACTTATTGGGCCAGATTCCCAGCAGGTGTAGACTGGAAAAACTCCATTGAAGCCAATGGATTTATGCAGCTTAATATTAACTAATGGTGTGGCCCATTATTTTTATAGCCACATTTGTTTTGCATCACAGTTTACAGTGGGTGCAGTCACAGTTCAGGAGACATTCTTTGTTACTTACACACCTAGATAATTATTTTTTTAAAATAAAAATGTATGAATAAGTGTTTTGCATTTGTTCACTTACATGATAAATATTTAAATTTGAGGGAGCAAGAGGGAAGGGACTGGAGATAATGGCCTGCACCTTTAAACATCAATGGGAGATTTGCAATTGTCTAAGCACAGAACCAGTCCCAAGATAGTGAGGGACTAACCGAAACTAATGAGTCTTGAAGACAGATTTAAGAGTCTACAAGGTGCAAAGTGTCTGGGTGTGCATTCCTGGCATATGGAGAATGGTGACAGAAGGCAAAAAGTTGTTTCTGAGAGGAGGATATCAACAAAGCATCGAAATGTGATGAGCTGGCAGAACACAGGTTGTAGCTGAAGAAAAGGAAATGTAGTCAGGAGCGACACTGTATAGAACTTTGCAGAGGAAGTTAAAGAGTTTGAGCTTGATGCAGATTAAGACCAGAAGTCAATACAAGTTTTCAAGAGAGAAATACATATGCATACAGTTAAGTGGAATGGTGAATAAAGATGATGATTTTTCCAGTAGCATGATGGGTAAACTGACTGGCACACTGTGAAGGCTGAAAGAAAAGCTATTCAAATCTTTAAAAAAAAAAGTACTTATTTTTATTTCCAAACCACCATCCACTACCTCCCACTACTCAGCATACTGATGACTGAGAAACACCATACAATTATTGTAATAAAAATCACACTCTTCAAATTAAATTGGGAGAACCAGAGCAGACTTAGATATAAAGAGAGTCATACTGGGTCAGACCAATGGTCCATCTAGCCCAGTATTCTGTCCTCTGACAGTGGTCAATTCCAGGTGCTTCAGAGGGAATAAATAGAACAGGGAAATCATCAAATGGTCCATTCCATGTTACTCAATCCCAGTTTCTACCAAACAGAGGCTAGGGATATTTCAGAGCAGGGACCTGCATCCCTGACCATTCTATTGAAGGACTATCCACCATGAACTTATCTAGTTTGGTTTTTCTTGAACTCTTCGCAACATCCTCTGGCAAAGAGTTCCACAGGTTGACTGTGTGTTGTGTGAAGAAATACTGCCTTTTGTTTGTTTTAAACCTGCTGCCCATTTCTTTCATTTGGTGACCCCCTAGTTCTTGTGTTATGAGACGTAAATAACACTTATTTACTTTCACCACACCGATCATGATTATATCGATCTCAATCATATCCCCTCCTTAGTTGTCTCCTTCCAAGCTGAAAAGTCTATCCTCATATGGAAGCTGTTCCATATCTCTAAACATTTTTGTTGCCCTTTTCTGAACCTTTCCCAATTCCAATATATCTTTTTTGAGATGGAGGAACCACATCTGCATGCAGTATTCAAGATGTGGGCATACCATGGATTTATATAGAAGCAATATGATATGTTCTGTCTTATTATCTATCCCTTTCTTAATGATTCTCAACATTTTGTTAGCTGTTTTTGACTGCCGCTGCACACTGAGTGGATGTTTTCAGAGAATTATCCACAATAACTCCAAGATCTCTTTCTTGAGTGGTAACAGTTAATTTAGACCCTATCATTTTATATGTATAGTGGGGATTATGTTTTCCTATGTGCATTATTTTGCATTTTTCAGCATTGAATTTCATTTGCCATTTTGCTGTCCTGTCATCCAGTTTTGTGAGATTCCTTTGTCTCTTTGGAGCTTTTGATTATGATATCCTAATGGCCTGAAATGCACTGATTACATTCAATTAATTCTCTGACTAGAGATTCTATAGTCTTCTGAGTTTCCTGTGAGGTTAACCACTTGTTTTTCCATCTTGGTCATTTGAGATTTGAACATTAGCTGTCATTACTGACCGGTATTATCAACAACTTACTAAGCAAATGGTAAAGTGCCAACTATCTTTAAATTCTGGGATCATTCCTTTTAATAAGGAACCAAGTCTGGACAATGAAGAGCTTGCCTATACTGTTTACTCTCAAACCTCCTGTTTTGGGGATGGTGTTTGGTACATCAGCGCTTATTCAATTCCAGGTGCATTTTTCCCCCCCCCCGCCACAGACTCTAGGACTGGAAGAGACCTCGAGATGTCATCGAGTCCAGTCCCCTGCCCTCATGGCAGGAACATTTGGACACCAATGACAAAGCAGGAAGATTCCAATCTCCCTGTTGGCTTTCCTTAGAGTTGAGACTATTCTAATCAGAGTCTTAAATTATCTGCTGAATTTAAAATAAACAGCTGACTGTTGTGTTTATGTTGGATCTCTCAGTAGTCTTTTTATAGGCCAGACCAGTCACTAAATTACATTGCTACCCTTCATTCCTGGAATGTGTCTTGAAGTAAATCAATGATAATGGGCAAACGTGTTTCATCAATGAATTGGAAGTGTGGTGTTTTTCAAACTTCTATACTATCTGTTTGGCTTAGACTTTCTACCACTGTGTCGGAAGTCAGCAACAGACTGCACTTTTGCTAGGGAGGTGCCATGGAGTGGAAATTACTCCCTTTCTGAAAGCTGTCCGTCTCTTCCTCCTTTGAAAATGTATAAACATCCCACACAACTTAAAGCTTTGGATTCAGAGATGTTTACGTTATATTTTTCACAACCTCTTCCAATCCTCTTCCTCTCTTTTTTAAAGTGGGATTTCTCCATCTGATTTCATGTCTTTGTATTTTAAGAGAGTATTTTATTAGTTTCATCAGAAAGTTAACAGTGGTAAGCTTTTTTTTCCTTCTCTTTTTTAAAATGAAATGAGAACTGAGAAATTCATAACCAGTTGATAAAAGTTTTTTTACTGCCTTTTTGAACAATCCCAAGGTAAAGACAGCACAAAGTAAAAGGCAGATATTTGCAGAAATTAATACTACAGAGTTTGGGGGGAATTTGGAGGGAAGTAACCGGTTGGGAGTTGTGGAAAAGTTAAAAGGTAACAGTTGTGAAGATGTTAAAGAGTAACAGTTGTGGTGTCACAAGAAGGAAGTTTTTGGTTTGATGAGAAAACCCAGTTATGTAAATATAATTATTTGTGCAACTTGGTACAGTCACATTGAGTGGAACCCTGGTAGTTAAACAGATTGTATAAGGGGGTCAGGTGCCTACTACCACCGCTATGTGTTTGTTCCCAGGAGCCTTTATAGCTATTCTGAGGGAAAATGGGCCCTTTTCCCACAGAATGGTCTGTAAAGGACTGCTCCGGGTACCAGATACTCTGATCTATATTATTTGACTATTGGATGAGTTAATCAAAATCACTAAAGGAATTTAAGGAGTTTCTTCTATTGGAACTTAACCTGACTGCCTCTGATTATACAAGATGAGAGTGTAATCGGGGTACAGTTGTGTAAAAAATAATAGCAGTGCAAGGAATGTTAATATCAATGGTTGTGAAACCCTCATTTCTATATTATTTTATCTTCTTGGCCCCCACTTTTTTATTGTTAATCACTCAGTGGGAAGCTAAATGGCAGGACAGAAAAGAGAACCACGCATTTGAGGTCTTTAAACCATGATTTGAGGACTTCAATAACTTAGGTTAGGGGTTTGTTACGGAAGTGGGTGGGTGAGATTCTGTGGCCTGCATTGTGCAGGAGGTCAGATTAGATGATCATAATGGTCCCTTCTGACATTAAAGTCTATGAGTCTCTGGTTCTCCAATTGTTTCTGTCTGCTGTATAATCAATTTTGCTAAGGTGTAAGTTAATTAGGGTAGTGAGATATAATTGGCTAGAGAATTATGTTACAATATGTTTCGATTGGTTGGTTAAATTTTCAGTAAAATAATTGATTAAGGTATAGCTGAGAATATTACTATACAAACGGGTCAAACAGGAAATGGCACGAAGGGAAATTGGAATCCTGCTTGCTAAGGGGGGGAACAGGGAATGGGGAACAGGGACACAGGCAAGGCTCTGCAGTATCAGAGCTGGGAAGGGGGACACGGGGTAAATGCTCTGCAGCGTTAGTGCTGGGAATGGAACACTGGGGAACACACTATAGGTGTATAGAGATAAGTCCGACTGATGTGAAGGGCTTCGGAATATGCTTGTTTGCAAACTAACCCCAGTAAACATCGCATTGCCTGCACTTAGGACTTCTGTTCTTTTGCTGCTTGCTGTCTGCATGACAAGAACCAGGGAAGTGGGAGGGTGAAGGAAAAGCCCTCTAACAGTGTTTAGAAAGATAAATGCTTGTATTTGTTTTTCCCCAGCTTTCCAAGTACTGGTATAGTGAGATGACTGCATGAACCTCCAATTTATCCATATGGAGCAGCTCAGTAGAAGCTAAACATATGAATCCAACCAGAGAGAAGTGGGAAAATGTCACTACTTAAGCAAACTGGCAACCTGGAGATTTTGCTGTTTCAGTTCCGTTTTCCCCAGACTCAGTTTAAGCATAAATCTTTTTACAGGTTAATTCTTAGCAAAGTAGGAATAAGCGTGAAATGAACAGCCTGAACTTCAATGAGAAATCATCTAGTGGATAAGGCAAGCCCCTAAAAATATGGGGATAACTTCCATCTGATACATTTAGAGTCATTTGTGCTTGGTCACCCAATAATCTAATTTGTATTTTTTTTAATCNGTGTGTGTGTGTGTGTGTGTGTGTGTGTGTGTGTGTGTGTGTGTGTGTGTGTGTGTGTGTGTGTGTGTGTGTGTGTGTGTGTGTGTGTGTAAAAGCAATGAACAATATATTTTTACTTTTTTTTGGCCTACTGAGTAGGTGCAGAGGAAAGTCTGAGATATGTGATGACTGAGTGATTAATCTTGTTGAGTTAGGGATAAGTATGTACTAGGCAGCAGAGGCAGAGTTTTGGCTGGTGCCAGTTGCTCTTTTCTTGGGATCAGCCTAAACACCAGGCCACTAGAATACTGGGATGAGAAGAAAAAAGAAAAAAAACAATTTAGTACACAGAATCTGATTCTTCCAAAGAAAACAGAACTCTACTTGAGGGAGAGGAAAGGCCAGGTTCCCTTTCTCTGAACTTCTTTTGTTTTCCTTTTCATTCTTGCTCTGAGCCCCAATATGCCAAAGTATTTAAGCATGAGAGTGGGCCCACTGCAACTATTCACATGCATAATTTTGTTCACATCCTAGGAGCTTTGTTGTTGTTGTGGGAACTTCCCTGTTTCCACCTTAAAAAGTTAATAAAATACAGTTTAATACATACTTATTAATTACCTACCCTAATATTACTTTCTCCCACCACATACAAACAATTGCTTTAATTGCTGGTACAATGGTATCAAGAATAAAGGGAAGCTGGTGAAACAATTATGAACGTGAAAGGAGCTGGTTCATGAAATAATCTCCCTATTAAGATATAGTCCGTGCTGTGAAAGCATTTGTAAGACCCATGACCTACAAAATCATCAACCTCACCATTAACTCAAACTAAAAACAGGATAAGAATAATCCAAGAGTAAACAGGATTAATCCTGCAGTGAGATCAGGGAAGCCAGAAAAAAGCCAATTAGAAACAGCTGAGAAGCTGTCAAATTAAGAAAGGTACAAGGTCAAAGAAAAATGTGAGTAATTTTGAAAGAATACATCTTACTTGTATGGAATTCTTTGCATCAGACTTAGAGTGAAGTATGAGAAATCTCAAAAGTTGATACACACAAAACATAAGGATGCTGTTGCATAGCCTTGTAGTGCTATACAGATAGCAACTTAAAAAACAAAACCAACTCCTAAACTCAGTGGAAAAAATGACTACTTACCTTACTACAGTACTATAAATTGTTGTTCTTCAAAATGTGGGTGCATGCACATATTCCACTCGGATGTGTGCATGCCCTGTGCACCAAAGCCAGAGAAGGTAGCCTAGCAGTACTCAGAGGGTGGCAGTCATACCCACTGGCCCCTTATCTCCTCCCCAAGGAATATAAGGTGCCGACCCTTCTCAGTTCCTTTGCACTGAAAGTCAAGAATTGAGACTCTGATGCAGAGGGGACAAAAGGTGGAGCATGGAATACATATCTGTACCCAAATTTCAAAGAACAGATACAGTACAGGTAAGTACCAGTCTTTTCTTTGAGTGGTTGCAGACCTGCATTCCACTCAGGTGAGTCATAAGCAGTATCAGAAGGAGGTGGGGCTCTGAGTCTACTTAAAGAGCATCTGAAAGACTGCCTTTCCAAAATTCACATCTGATCTGGATGCAGTTGTAATAGAATAATGCTTGGTAAAAGTATGTATGGAAGACCAAGTAGCAGCCCTGCAAATGTCCAATATCAAAACATCACTGAGAAACATGATCTGTGGGACATTATCAAATGGCCCCTTGCCTCTGCGGAAGTTAAGTCTGAGCTATCCCACAAGCCATTGTAATACAGGCTGTTATCCATCTGAAAATCGTCTGTGCGGAGACTGTTTGACCTTTCTGTAATCCACAAATGAAACAGAAAGAAGAAGTAGTGATGAAAAATTGGCTTAGTTCTTTCCAAGTAAAATTCTAAGCATCACCTCACATCCAAGGAATGAAGATGCTGTTCATCAACATTTGAATGAGGTCTGGAAAAAAAAACAGGTAAGCAAATTGTCTGGTTAAGATGAAATTGTGACAAAAACTTTAGATGAGGTCTCAAGGCCACTTTGTCCTTGAAAAACTGGGTATACAGAAGGTCTGCCGTTAGGACCTGAAGCTCACTAACTCTTCTCATGGAAGTTAGGGCAACAAGACACACTGCCTTTTGGCATAGGAGAGATAGAAAACAAGTTGCCAAGGGGGCACCCATGAGACCAGCCAACACAATGTTAAGGTTCCACAGAGAAATCACTTTGATGAGTGATCCCTTTCAGAAATCCAACTACCATGGAGTTTGTGTAAACTGATTTACTTGAACTGGAGGATAAAATCCCGAAATCACCACTAAGTGGACTTTCAATGAACTGACTGACAGGAAAGAGGACTGAAGGGATAATAAGTACTCCAAAATGTCCTGAATGCAGGTCTGTTCAGTTGAACTCCCCAGGCCAGGGACCAAGTTGAAAAACAATTTCACTTAACTAAATACATAACCCTAGTAGAGGGCTTTCTACTATTAAGGAGAAACTGTCAAATGCAGAACAGCACGCTTTCTCCTTATCTAGCCATGCAATATCTATGCAGCGAGGTGCAGACTGCAGGGCTGGATGCAAAATCTGAGTCAGTAGAGCAGTACAACAAGGAAGAGGAATGGAGTGGATGAACAGAGGGACTGAGGAAGTCAGAAAACCAGCACTGTCTCAGCCAAGCTAGTGTAATGAGAATCAATCAGTCTGGCATGATCCATCTTCAGCTTGAGGATGACCTGAGGAGTGACTGGGATCAGGGAGGAAAGCATACATCAAGACCGATCCACAATTCAGATGAAATGTGTCAGTCAGGTAACCTGGACTGAGACCTGCATGAGAGCAAAAAAGTGATGGCTCTTCTTATTGTCCTCCATTGCAAGCAGGCCTGTAGTAGGAGTGCCTCATTGTCTGAAGATGGACTTCAGCACACTGATCTTTACAGACCACTCATTATTCAGGGAGAAGTTCCTGATTAGATGATTGGCCAAGTAATTCTGGGCCCCTGGTAAATAAATGGCTATGGGAGTGATGTTCTCTTCAATGTTCTCTCCACAATTTCATTACCTTCTGACAATGCTGACTGGAGTGAGCTCCCCCTTGCTTGTTCACATAATACATCACGGTGTTGTCAGGGAGTATGTGAATTGCCACATCCTTGATTGGTGCTCAAAATACCTTGCATGCATGTAAATGGCCTGAAGCTGATATGAAAAGATGCTTCCTGCTCCATCCACAAACCTTGTATCTTCAATTCCCCCAGATGTACTCCCCAATTTATTGTGTAAGCACCAGTATTTATGGTCTTGTTTGGGGAGAGGAGGTGGGGAAATGAGCAAAGGGAACACCTTGGCATACATTATTCTGAACTGCCCACCACTGAAAAGAATGAGGAATTGCCAGAGGCACTTGGACAAGCCCATTCAATGCCTGACAATTTGGGCAATAGTCCAACTTCAACAACTCTTGAAGGGAACAAAGGAGCAATCTTGCATGCTGAACTATGTAAGTGTATGTGGTCATAAGACTTGTCCCCTTCACTGACCAATCGCCCAGGTATGGGAAAACATGAATTCCTCTTTTTCTGATTTTTAGCCTGGAGTTTTAGTCTGAATCATACATAAATGAAAGACCCTTGTATAAAAGAGATTTTTTTTTTTTTGGCAACTCCCACCTTTTCATGTTCTCTGTATGTATATATATCTCCTCACTATATGTTCCAGCCTATGTGTCTGATGAAGTGGGCTGTAGCCCATGAAAGCTTATGCTCAAATAAATTTGTTAGTATCTAAGGTGCCACAAGTACTCCTGTTCTTTTTGCGGATACAGATTAACACGGCTGCTACTCTGAAACTTTTTTTGGAGTTGAATCTTTATAAAATATACAAGAGAAGCCATCTTATAAAATATGCCTGATAGCAAAAATTTCTGAGCTGAATTAATTTTTAATAGTTACGGTAAGTGCTGTATTTGTCCTCATATCAAATGATCTAAAGGTATAAATCTAACTGTATGATTAGCTCTGAGCTGCTTTTTTCCCCCCCACCAGATTAAAAGTGAGATTCTACTAAGATTTCAGGCAGTTAAATGTGAATTTTGGATCTGATCTTTTTTTAAAAAAACTTGTAACTACAATTAGAGAGCCAAATGAGTAATTTATAAAGCTATTTTTGCTCCAGCTGGCTCCATGGAGCTCAAAATCGCGTATCATGGAACTAGATATTTACCATCATTAGTCTTTCCACCCAAGCAAAAGAGAAGTGAAACTGCTGGATTAAAAGTCAGACAGGAGTTTGCAAGCTAGCAGTACTCAATGTCATCGTAATACATTAAGGATGGATGTTGTGTTGTACTTCAGACGAAGTCAAATCGAACTACATATGGTACTATCTTAATGAATGATTAAATGAACCTCTCCAGTTTTTTAATCACTACAAGGGACTGCTTCCCCCCAAATTTATATTTTGATCACATCCACATACATGTCTTTTCATTCTTAGTAATACTATTAATTTGTTTTAGACATTTGATAACTGCTTCCAACTAAAGTGATATAATCAGCAGCGTCATATATTAAAACAGTTGTACAGGTTATGAATATCAACCCAGTATAACATTAGCTGATTATACACTATATAAGAAAGTGTAATATATATATATTCCTTTGGGAGGCAGCATTGCATATTGTTAGCACCACGTTAAGCAAGAAGCTTTGAACATGCTAAGTAATATCACCTCCCAATTCAGAGAATGCTTGTAGAAAAAGCATATGACACTTCTTTATATTTTAGCTGGTGCTAACATATAATCCACTGGGAAAAAAATATTAAAAAGAACACTGACACTATCAGTCTTCATAACTGACATCTTCAATTATAGATGTCAATGACTAGAGACAAGAAACAGCTCTCCTCACCTGAACTAGAACAATCCTCTTAATTAACTACAACTGGCACCTCTACGACAAGTATGTTTAAAAAAAAAGTTAAAGAAACATCAAAATGGAAATCAACAACAAAACATTCCAGATAGCATTCAAGAACATACCAGAAGTAGGTACCAATAATTCATAGATGATGATTCTAAAAACAACAGATGATAAAAGAAAATGTTACAAATAAAATATATGATAAATAACAAATTTACATAAGATATTTAAGGCAAGTAAAAGCTAAAGCAACTTTTCAGGAAACCAAGTTCTCTACACTATCTTAAACCACACAGGACAATGCCTACGTTTGTTAAAAAGAATGCACAGTATTTTAAAGAACATTTAGAGTGGCAGTCATTAAAAAGCCAATACTGGCCAACAATTAGTGAACACTGGTATCTGAGATGATCAGTTTCCAATTAACTTTGGAGATCTCTATGGTACCAGTAAGCAAATATAACTTTTTAATCTACTTGCCAAACTCAAAATGATTTCTTTTTAACATACATTGCTGACCGTTCTGTCATATCCAGATTCTACATCGCAATACATAATGGATTAAATTGTGCCCAGTCCTTCACAAGTGAGATGTAGAACTCTCTCTCTCTCTCTCTCTCTCTCTCTCTCTCTCTCTCTCTCACACACACACACACACACACAAAAAGAAATCGGGGTGAGGAAGGACCATGGCCCTGCCTGACTGTCTACCTCTCTGGATGTAGCCCTTTCTGCATGTGTTCAGAAGGTGCACTGTTTTCTTATATTCCAAGAGATAATGTGCTTGCTGGTGCAATAAATACTGGAGCACCCGCTAGGACAATGTACATTAACATCTCTCCCAATGCAGCAATGGTGAAGAGCTATATAAAATAAAGCCTATTTATCAGTAATAATTACAGTGTAGTCATAGTCTACTAATCTTTAGTTTTCTCAACAGAAAACCCTATTCATAATCTTACTGGAAAAAAGATGTATATAATATACTCAGATCTTTAGTTCTCTCTAGCATACATTGAAAGACAATATAGCTGTTTTTACAAACTCTTGCAGGGAATAAGCATGAATATATTCTGATGCCATGCTTCATGATTTGTTATAAATTGACTATAATGCACTACCCAATTTCTCTATTACGAGCTTTTCTTGCTCCTTGTCAGAATGCTCTCAAATACATATAATTTTAAAATAAAATAATTTTTTTTCATACACTCTTTGCTATTGATCTCTTGATAACAAGTCTGCGTAACGTGGGTTATTTTTACATTAAAACATCATTATTCAGAGCTGCTGCTGTTATTCCAAATGGTACATGATGATACTGGAAAGTGTAACCTACCATTTTAACAGCAATTCACATGAAAACACAATTCTAAAGGAATTTCAATGGCAAAGACAAATAGTGTAGTATTTTATTGGTTCTAATATCCTAAAATCGCCAAAACACCTCCAAAATTACAATACCTATTAAGGGCATTTTTATGTTAATACCTATTCTGGAAAGCACTTAGATTTTTACTTAAATCCCATTGACTTCAAAAGGACTTTAAGCATGTGCTCAGAGTTATGCACAGAATTAGGTGATTTCCTTATCTGTGCATTACAAAAGCCTGTATTGCATGACGTATTACACAGAATAATATGACCTTAGATTATTTCAGTTACAATCTCTTGCAAACATCCCCTCAAATGTATAGCAAACCCTTTAATAAAGAATCTCTGCCTTTTACAAAGAACACCCAAAGTTTTAATTATGAGTCTATTCTATCTGACAAATAAGCAAAACTGAGTGCACACAAACATTAAACTTCAAAGATTTATAAAATTTCAGCATGCAGCAGCTGGAATCCACATTTTTACTGTAATCTCACCTAAATTAAAAACTACCTACTATAGCAAAAATTAAAGTCTGCAAATCAGGCCTGCACAACTCGTAAAGCGGTGAGGGCCATATTACTCCAAAGAAAACAGCTGAGGGGCGAACCCACATGTCCTCCCCAGTGCCGCGAAGCCCCCCCAAAACACAATACCCCCCCCCCCCCCCCACCCCCAACCCCCAGCACCCCCCACCCGCAGAAACAAACCCTCCTCCCCAGCGCTTGCCCCCCACCAGAACAACGGTACTTGAACCTTGTAATATGTATAGCAGGCCCTAAGTATATCATTAAGGTAAAAAGAAAATGTTCTTTTTTTGCTAGGAAGTAGAATAAGATCTTTCCTCCACTTTGCTTAATCCAATTGCCCTTTGACATGATGAGGTGTTGACTTGAGGAAAGGCCTGAAAGGCAGCACTCCAGACAGCTGCAACCCTTGGAGCAAGGGATGGGGCCAGACCGATCAGAAAAGAACAGCGTCAGCCATCTGCTTTCCTCGCTCGCCTTCCCTCAGCCTCCCCCTCCCCCCGGTTGCCTCCCACGCCCCCCCCCACTGCCCGCCCATCGCCTCCTAAGCCCCCACACCCTGGCTCGCCCACTCACCCCACCCACTACCCGTCATTCCCCTTCTCAGCCCCTCTCCCCTTGCCACTGGCTCACCTCCCCCCCACACTCCACCTCCTCCAAGCCCCCCACCCCCCTGGCTCGCCCCCCCCCCCCGCCACTTGCCTTACTTCCCCCCCCACGGGCCGCACAGTTAGCCCACCTACTCACCCCCCACGGGCTGCACAGTGAGCCCATGCAGGCCGCATGCGGCCCCCAGGCTACATGTTGTGCAGGCCTGCTGTAGATGAATACAAAGAAGGCTCAATGCCTATAATTCTGATTTAGCCTGTAGTTAAGAAAATACATGTCATAAAAATTCTAGTGAATTCCAGCAATAGATGAATACTTACTTGACTAATCATACAATGACATCAATATTTTGGGCAGGCACAGCACCTGAACTTTGCAGGTTCACAATCTTGGGATAATTTTCCAATACTCTTCCTGTCCTCCTAGTTTCAAATCCAAATTTGTGCAAAATGTAGTCACTTCTTCATCTACAACACACACAAAAAATGTGTCCCTTCCTTTCTCTCTCTCTACAGCCAAAAGTCTTGCTCAGGAAAGAGATAACAAGGATGTGCATAATGCAGTCTCCTCTTCTCAGGTCTCCCTCCTTTCTTCCCATCTTTCCCTTCACCAATCCTTCTAATAAGATGCAATACATTCTACCTCTGCTGCTATGCATTCTCATTTTCTACTGCACTTCCCATTACTGCATTTTGCTTTATTAACTTTTTCCATCTACCAAACCCTTTTTCTTCATCACCATCAACATCTTAAACATCCCCCATTCCCACAGTGACACTACACTTGAACAGTCTCCATTCTCCCAAGGTCCAAACCATCTAGAAATTCCTAGAAATTCAGTTATTTTGGCTAGTCTTCTATTACCAGTCAGAGAGAAAGGATTGCCCAGTGGTTAGGCTGGGATTTGTGAGACCAGGGTTCAAGTCCCTGCTCCACCACAGATTTCCTGTGTGACCACAAGCAAGTCACCTAGTATCTGTGCCTCAGTTCCTCATCTGTAAAATGGGGACAATAGCACTTTCGTACCTGACGATAAATACATCAAAGATTGGGAGGTGTTCAGATACTATGGTATCATGGGCCATATAAGTACCTAAGATAGATCTACTTTTGCTCGCAATAGAAATTTCAAAGATATATACTCATAAAATTGCAACAAACATACACACAACAATCTGGACCTACAAGATATGTACCAAACCTAATCATGTAAAACACATTCTTTTTACATGTGTGTGACCTGGTGGGCCTGGGGAGCCCTCACTGGAAACGCTAACATCAGGGTAGGCTGCAAAAGGGAGAGCAGATATTCCCAATGCTGGTGGGTAACACTGAAGTTAAACTCCCCAACAAGTCACAAACTGTGCTTCAGATCCCCACACTGGTTATCAAGAAACAAAAAAAGAAATCACACAGCACCCTTGATTGCATTCCAGTTCTCTGCCTCCCAATCAGCACCTAGGCCCAGTTCAGTGAGACATTATTTAAAAAACTCTGCTCACATATACAAAATGTTCTTCTGACCCCAAAAGGTCAGCCATATCACCATGTCAGTAAAGGTTTGGATCTTATACAAAATACCACCCTGCCAGCCAATTCCCTTAGTGTCTAAAACTAAAGGTTTATTATAAAGAAAAAAGGAAGAACAAGGAGAGAGATTTTAAATAGTAAAACAATCACATACATACAAAGATTTCGAAGTCCATATATCAGGTTCCTAGCAGTATCACTTAATTTGCTGGCTTGAAAGTCCCACTAGATTAGAACACATCCACAGCTTGGATAGGTCATTCAGTCCTTTGTTCAGAGCTTTGTTTGCAGAAAGGTTATTCCAGAGGTAAGAAGCAGGAATGAAGACAAAATGGAGAAGATGCAGCTGCGTTTTATAGTCTTTTGCCATGCAGCTTGTGCTACCTCAAACACAAGCTGCCCAGCACATAGCCTGGAAACCTTAGAGTTCTGTCCATAAACATGTCCCTGCATGCCTTCTGAGTCATAAGGCCTTGCCTTCTCTCAATGGGTCAATTGTATAGCCAATAGTCCTTAATGGGCCATCAAGCAGGCTAGGCAGTGCTGATGCCAAACTGTCTGGGGGTGTCACCCAGAAGCATAGCACAAGTCTTGAAATACAGACATACATACATACATACATATCTATAACCCACAATACAAAGGTGATACAAACATATAAACAAGATTATTGTCCTTGGCAAATTGTAACATTTTTACAGATACCTTACATGGCATATCTGGCATAACTCATTACAATTTTACAATATTGGTATTCAAAATGTCTCAAGTGTCCCCCGAAGATGTTCCTCCTCATCTCCTTTATCTGTATTTTTACTGCAAGGTTCTTGGGGTAGGAACCTTGTCTTGCATAGGATTAGCAAAACCCTTTTATTGTTACTCTGTATTAGGTTCAAAATATCATCCTATGGCTCATGCATGCTGGGCCAAACAGGGCAGGAAAGCATAGATATCACATTCTGTCTCTGAAAGATGTTTGACTAAATTGTGTCTGGAGAGACTTTCCTAGGGCTTGTCTTCACCTGGAAATCTAATCATGCTATGCGACTGTGAGCAGACAAAACAGATGATAGGAACATCATCACTTGCTGGTCAGCAGACAAGAACAAGACAGAGTCAGCACTGTGTAAACTAGTTAAACTAGGTCCAGCAGCATTTAACCACAGCTAGTTCACACCAGACTGACTAATGAGTGATGGTTACCACTGTAACATCTCAATAACATAAGGGGGTGAAATTATATGGCCTTGGTTATGCTACTGGGTGAATTCTATAGCTTGTATTACACGAGGTCAGATTAGATCATCATCATGATTGCTTCTGGCCTAAAAATCTATAAACACAATACAATTTCCTAGGAAAGACACAGATGTATGAGATACAAGAAAGAAGCAGGAAGAGATAAATGGGAGCAAAAGTAGAGGCAGCTCATGAAACCACCCCATGTATTAAGTTCTTATATTAAAACCTAGATTAAGGAGGGGAAACTTCTATTACAAACATTACTGGCTGAGAAGGGGGGAAAGAGAGAGAGCAAGAGCGCGCACGCGTTATAAACGCCCAAGACTTCACAGTAAAAGAAAACTGATCATCTTTAGAATCATAGAAAATGTAGACTTTCCCCTCCTAATTTTCAGACTACTGTTCAACACTGCTTTTGGAGTGACTCTTTTAGCAAGAGAAATCTATATTTGGAAAATATCTAAGATCAATAAAAATAATTGTGTGACCAAACATAGTTAACAATTTTTACATAAACAAGAGCCATCTTGTCATTTGCAAATTACTCATGAACATGTCTATCTTTATTAAAGTGTCAGTATTGTAAATTGATTTTAAGTCTACTCATAATGCTGAATTAATATTTGTCAGATAAAAATATATCTTTACACTCCCCACACTCCTCAATCACTTATAAAATTGATCAGAAAAACGAGGATAACTTAAATAGCGTAACCGCAGCAGTCATGCTGTAAAATGAAAGCTACATTTTCTGCTAATCAGAAGCAAGATGGCACTGTTGCTAAAGATCAAACATTTAATTATGTTGTTCTTTTCCCTATGTAAGTATAATCAACATTACTGACCCACTAAAACAAGGTAAGTTTTACAGAATGCAGCAGAGTTCATAGAATATAAAATACCCTTTTATAGACTGTAAAATTATCATTTAATTGGGCTTCAAATTTAACCTCATTTTACATCAGTTCCAATAAACAATTTTCAACTATAGAATACATTTTCCATAATGCAGTATGTTCACATGGCAGTGCATGACATTTCAATGTCTGGAAAGAGCTGTTTAATTGGAAGGATAATTTTTCATTGTGATTTTAAGGTAAGGAAGCTGTTTCACACCTGCTGAAAGTGGTCTGCACTAAAATAGCATGTATGGGAAAGACTGTAAAGGATAAAAAGCACATTGGAAACTAAGTCATCACCTGTAGAAGTGAGTAGCTAGCTTTCATTAAGTGAATCCAAAACAAAACGAAAAAAATCAAGTAAAATTAAAGTTAAAAACACTGAGTTCTCTGTTACCTTCAGTGATTTTGCCAGTTTCACATGGTTATCGTAAACTAGAATGTCTACAATCAGATTTCTCAGCCGACAGATGAGAACTTTATCTCCTTCAAGGTCACTTTCTTCCACAAGCACCTTCCAAGATGGGTAGGGACATTTTGTACCATCCCATACCTGCGTGAAAAGAAATTATTTAATCAATCTCTTTTAATACTTTTAATGTGCAAATAAAAGATTTTAAAAGTTGATTACTTTAGATTAAATTGTTACAAACATATGTAACTACTTATCTTCACATGATTAAATATTTTGAGTCAAAATATTTACTAAGGTTCCAGTCCGTTCCCTATTAACTAAGAAAAACTTAAACTTGAAAAATTCCTGCTGAATCAAGTGAAAGTAGTGTGGATCGTGGCCCCTATATGTTTTTTTTATGCTACATATACTCTAAATTGGTATTCACTACTTTTTTTTTCTTCTCCAAACTTTGTCACTCTTTATGATGAACAAGCCCAGTCCCTCAAAAGGTAAATCTAACATCTTAGCCTGAACACCTTAAGAAAAGCCAGAGATTTAAAAATCAATTAGTAGTGGGGGGAGAGTGATGGGAAGTGCCACAGATCTGGCTGTGGTAAGTGACACAAAGACTGCTTGAGGGAACGTCTAGAGAGAATTTGGACCTCTTGTTAACATGGACTTGATTTTCTAGGATGCTTATCAGGCAGTTGGACTGGGAGAAGGAAAAAACTTCTCTCAGGTATAAAAATTGTAGCTGGACCCATGAACCAAGCCCTAGAAATGTTTTGGTGGGTTCTCTCATGGTGCTCAGTTGGAGGAGAGGCACCCAGTGGTGTTTAGCTGGCCTTTCAAATTTTGGATTCCTTTCTTTCAATAGATCTTTTTGCTGCTGTGGAAGGCAGGTCAAAGGAGGAAAAGCCAGTACATGCTAGGAACTCTCTAGAAAGAGTTGTTTTCTCCCAGGGTTGAATGTATCTGGTGTGGTGGTTCATTATGGGCATTTTATTGTCATTTGATATATACCATTCAAATCTGGAATTTTTTATGTGGGTCCACATGGGGATAATTGGCAACAGAGCAAACAACCAGTCTAGGGCTTCATAACAACAGAGACCTAAATTAAACACTAAACTATTAGCAGTTACTAGCTTCTTAAAACTACAGTTTAATCTATACCCTATGAAATGAAGTGGCAAGGTTATTACCAAAGTAGACAATAATAGTTGTAATCAAATAATAGTTCAGAAAGCTGCTGTTTACAGTGTAGGAAAGAAACTAAGGGTAGATAGGGCCATAACAATTAAATGTTGGATATACAAGGAAACGCTCACAACCTCAAGGGACACCGTTTTCTAGACAGGTCTCAATACATGATGCCAAAGCATGTTTTCCCAAGAGTTAGGATCTGCAGAGGCAATTTGCAAAAGAAAGAAAAGACTTTTCCCTTTTTGTTTACTTCCTGTAGCTTAGATGGAAAGATATCTTCTGTTTGAAGGGCCCTCAAGAGAAGCATTTACAAGAAATATAAGTCCTGTGCCAAAAAGCTAGAGAAATCATATGTGCTCAACCTGACAAAGCAGACAAAAGGAGAAAGCCACCCACCCTGAAGACCCAGAGCAGGAAAAAGAACTTACTGCCATGAATCCTAAGAAGTTCTAACTTCCACCAACAACTGCTCCAGGGCATAATTGGAACCAATTTTGGATCCAACATCTTACCTGATTTGGAATATCGGTTCCTAAATTATCTGAGCTATTAAAATGTTGCCAGTATTTTTGTACTTTAAAAAACCGGAATAAGGCACCAAGGATTTCCTTTACTGTTGGTCTCAGGAGTAGAACTGATCAATTGACAGAAAAAGCAGCAGTGTGTGTGGATTTTGAAAATTTCCCTCTCATTTTTCAACTGGCTGTATTTGGAACAACTCCATAGTCCCACACTCAGAAGAGGGAATTGATAAACTCTGATCCAAAGAACTGTTTCCCCCCCGTCAGATCTAAGGACAAGTCTTTAATTTAATTTTTGATAAGTCCTTAGCTCAGAGGTGGGCAAATTACGGTCCGCGGGCTAGATCTGGCCCCTCAGGGCTTTGGATCCTGCCGGCGTGATTGCCACTCCAGTGGCACCCTGGGCCCCACGCCGCTCCCAGAAGCGGCCGGCCCCACATCCCTGCAGCCCCTGGGAGAGGGGGGCAGACAGCTGAGTGCATTGTCCTTGCCTGTGGGTACCTCCCCCAAAGCTCCCATTGGCCACAGTTCTCAGGAGCCTGCCCCGGCCCCGGTATATGCTGCTTCCACTCCGAGCCGCTCCAGGTAAGTGGTGCTGGGCTGGAGCCCACACCCCGAACACTTCCTGCACCTCACATCCTAACTTCCCGCCCTGAGCCCCCTGCCACACACTGCCTCTACCCCTCCTGCCCCAAGCCCCCAAAGCACCTCACACCCCTCCTGCACCCCAACCCCCTGCCCTGAGCTCCTGGCTGCATTGTGCCTCTCTCCTGAACCCCAATTCCCTGCCCCAAGCCCCCTGCCTGCACCCCAACCCTCGCCGCACCTCACACTCCTCCTGCACCCCAACCCCCTGCTGCACTTCACACTCCTCCTGCACCCCAATCCCCTGCCATGACCCCTCTCCTGCACCCTGCATCCCTCCCTGTACCAGTCCTGAGCCCCCTCTTGCACTGTGCACCCTCTCCTGCACCCCAGCCCCCTGCCCTGAGCCCTCTCGTACACCCTGCACTCTTCCTCTACCCCAACCCCTTGCCCTGAGATCCTTCCCGCACACCACACAACCTCCTGCACCCCAACCTCCTGCCCCAGCCCTACATTCATGGCCCTGCATGCAATTTCCCCACCCAGATGTGGCCCTCGGGCCAAAAAGTTTGCCCTGCCTTAGCAGGAGGAACCTGAAGGACCTATCATCCCTTTTCATACTCATTAGCCACTAAGGCCCCTTCCAAGAAAGACCTTTAATCTGTGGTTCCTTTTCTACTTTCATAGATGTGAGTGAAGCTCAAGATTCCTTCTTAAGCAGTTGAAACACTGGGAATGAGTAGATGGAACCAATATTTTGCTAGAACAAGAAGCCACTGACTCTTTATCTTTAAACACCCGTCCATTTCTCCCTCCCTGGTACTGCAGGGACCAACTCCTGTTACACTATAAATCAAAAATTTTAATCTTGTAAACTTCATCTTGTTTATGCATTAAAAATTCAGTTCAGAGTTTTATTTTTCCTTCTGATAGCTTATGCTCCAGTGTGAGGTTCTGAGTATCTCTGATTTTAAAAGCAAATTCTCAGAGCAGTTGGTAAACACTTGCCAATTGCTTTTTGGTCATTTTTTTGCACAGCACTGCTAATGGTCATTTGGTTTATTAGTACTGTGCAACAAATACATGATCAAAAACTGGTTAAACAAATACTATGGGCCATGCACAAAGCCCTGGAAGTAAGTTTGAGTGTTTCTCTGAGTGAACATCAAAAGGTCTATTAGGGCACCGCAATGATGAATACCTTCACATACTTATTCACTGAGCAACTAGTCTGCTGAAAATGATTAAATAGTCAAACAATCACGGCTTTAAATCATAAGAACAAAGACTTAATCAAGAGCACTATCTGAACTATATGAAATGGTGGTGGCATGGACACTACCTTTTAGCAATTCAGCACAGGATAGCCAAGGCCCTGCCGAAAGTATGAGCCTTACTTATAGCAAGATCAATGTTTGATAGAGAATCAGGCAGACTTTAGCACATAGGCCCCAAGAATGCATTAACTATGCCATAACAATATTAATCCAAAAATCTGCATTTTTGAATTTGTCTAACTGCTATATTTAAATATAGTTTTATGCAGCAATATCTTCATGCTATTCCTCCAAAAATGACACTGTCAACATTACTAGTACAAACAAATTGATTTACCATGCTGTGGTTTCATCAAAGTTTCACTTTCACAAGTCAAGTCTTTATCTCCCCCTCTCCCAGGCCTGGGCTACACTAGCGCGCACGCACGTGTGTGTGTGTGTGTGTGTGTGTGTGTGTGTGTGTGTGTAACTAAGATATGCAACTTCACAGGTGATGTAGCTCCCCTGTCGACTCCGCTTACTCCTCCTGCTGAGGTGGAGTACGGGCGCCGATCAGCGGATCGATTTATTGCATCCAGACGAGACACGATAAATCGATCCCCGATACATTGAACACTACCCACCAATCCGACGGATAGTATAGATGTACCTCCAGTTGTTTTTTGATTACATAAAACTGACACAAATGCAAGAGTCTATCAAACTTGAAATAAACAGAGAGCAATGAAAGATTAATAAATTTAAGAAATTACTTGCCTGCGTCCTTACAAAAGGATCTCTCAGCATGAATGTGTGCTCATTGAGGTAATGAACCATGAACATTTTACCTCCAGTTCATGAAGTGCTTAAATCATTTTATTAGTCTTTGTTTGACATCCACTTTACATGGGTTTTCTTGAATTAAAATGTTTGTAACAGCTGTAGGGCATGTTGCAGGATGTAGTTTAAGTAACATTCCTTTTTATGTCGTGTAAACAATGTTCTGCTGCTTTAATGAAGGAATAATGCATTATTTTCTGCCTATCTAAAAATGCTAAAATATGGCTTCAGATAATTGTTTCTTGGTGTTACTATACATAAAAGCAGAAATATTCAGATGGAAAACATCAGACTGTCTCTTATTTCTTATCACTCAACTCATGGAGGGGTTTCAGGATAAATTCAGTCCACTGTTGCTGTTGCTAATTCAGGAAAATTGCACAGACAGATCCCTTTTCACTTAGCTGATGTTAAGTATTAATTCCCAGAAAATGCTTTCAAGCAGCATGACACAGTGTATTTTGTTTCTTTACTCAAGCTCTGATCCTGTAAAGAACTTAGACATAACTAGTAAAGGTTAACTCAAATACCTCAAAAAGACAGCATACTCAATCCATCCATCCATATGCTAAACAATGCTACATAGTGCATTAAATTATATCCTGCATATGTTCTAATGCAGTGGTCCCCAAACTTTTCGTCTGGCAGGTGCCAGACGAAGGACCGTGGCGGCGGTCAAGCATCCGCCAAAATGCCACTGAATTTCTGCGGCATTTTGGCGGCGATGCCTCTTGACGTCGCTTGTCGGCGGCAAGCAGTGTCATTGAGAGGCGTCGCCGCCGAAAAGCCATAGAAATTCAGCAGCATTTCGGCGGATGCTCGACCGCCAGCCAGGACGCAGGCGCATTTAGATGCACCTGTGAGCACCACGTTGGGGACCCTTGTTCTAATGAAACATAATACAGAGAAGTGTACATAAAAGAAGTCTGTTATTTAACTAGCAACAATGTAAAAACTTAAAACAGACAATATCATTTTTTCAGCATTAAGAAATTCTATAATTCCTAACTACAAATGCTTGTGAAATCATATTCTGAACACATACCTTATCAAACCAACATTTGTGAATAATTCTAGAGCAATAGGTGAGCTGAATGTCTTTAAAGACAAATGAAAGTATGAATTTGTATGAAAGTGAATTGGTTCAGGATCATATATTTACTAAAATAACCCCTAAATGTCAAAAAGACTTCTATATATCATTATTTAAATATAAGATTCAGTGAGTTCATGAAAACCCTGAAACATAAAGCCTTGAAATAAGAATCTAATAGTCAATCTGTAACAACTATTTAAATTATTTAAATTGTTTAAAAATCCACCTTGAGAAGAAAGGAAGATCCATCCACTTCTGCTTTCCCTACAAGTTGGCAAGTAAGGTCAAAAAACAGCATTGGCTGGACACCAGACAATTTTGCTGTTGGCTCACAGACTAAAAGATTACTAGCTGCCCATGTACGTAGTTCTTCTATTGTTTTCTGTTCTTCTTCTGTGAAGGAGTATGATTTACTAGAGGTTCGAGGCACTATCGGTGCTCCTACGGTACCATCAAAAGTCAAGGATGCAAAGCCAATGCCAGTAATCCCCTGCATCTGGTTATTGTATTCCCTGATCTACAACACAAAAATGGGAAGAAAAAAATATTGACTACAGTGCATAAAATGTATAAAAATTTCAATATTTTATATGCATAAAAATGCCTGTTGCCTGTTATTGCTCTTTAAAATATATTATTCCTACAAAATAAGAACACATATGGAGGGAGGAAGCAAATGAAAAGAACCCAAAACAAATGAATATACCCAGAAAACCAACTAGAGAAGCAACAGAAAATGCAACCTAACACCAATAAATTCCTGTACTAGCAGGATCCAAAATGTATATCCAAATAAATTACAAATATATCTAGCTCTCATATAGAGCTTTTCATTCATAGACCTCAAAGTGCTTTCCAAATGGAGGTAAGCATCTGCCCTACTTCCCTTTACAGATGAGGAAACAGAGGCACAAAATTCTACTCATATGACAACACAATAAATAGATCAATTTTCCCCTTGATTCATGCATGTAACTTACCTTAATGGGAGTTCAGAGACCTAAATATGCTTTCTCCTGCTGCCCTGCAATGGACACCTGCCTGCCAGATGACTGATTTAACATGCCACTGTGGGCATGTCTACACTTACCTCCGGAGCGATCAATCCAGCAGGGGTCGATTTTTTGCATCCAGTAAAGATGCGATAAAATCGACCGCCGAGCACTCTCTCATCGACTTTGGGTCGATGGGGAAGATACCGCATTAAGGAGATTTAAGTATGTTGAATTCAGCTACGTTATTCACGTAGCTGAAGTTGCATAACTTAGATCAATCCCCCACCCCCCCCGCATAGATCAGGCCTATGCAACGAATTCTGAAAAGCTCAGATCCTGAAGTGTTCCCTCAAGCAGCAGGCAGTCTGCTCCTTATATTCTCCAGTCTCTATGTGATGTCAATAGGACATCCTCACATACATGATATGATCCATAAATAGGAGCTCTAGGCACTGGTCTACTTCGCCCTATTTAACTTAAGAGATGGCTATCAAAAAGGTAGTAATTGTTCAGAATAACTCACCTGAATAATTTTGCTATTTCTCCATCTTAGAACATAGCCGTGCTGTAAAGTGATCAGTACAGAGTTCCCAGTGCCCTGTTTTCAGGGCATTTAAATACTCTAGCAATTTAGAAAATAGCACAACCCCAAAAGAATCTGTACTATAAAACTGTTCTAAACAGCAAGAGATTTAATCAAGAATTTGCCAACATTTCCAGAGCATAATCTGTAACACAAGTATACAAATAAATACACAAACAAACTTTATGAATTTGTAAACAAAGCAGCTAAAGAGGGCTTGATATCAGGAAGTCCTTTAATCCTTGCCAGTTTGGCATACGCCCTGTCAAAAATTACAAATGCCTTAAGGATCCTTTCTAGGATAAAATCCAACCTTACATGCACTTATATATGCTCTAGACCTGACAGATGAAGTAAGCAGCATTTCATGAGGTAGCTTTTCCTAAACATAATGTTGTAAATTTTAATCTGTTGACCTTTAGCTAAAATCAATCCAAAACAAAAACAACAAAAACAAAAACAAAACAAAAAAACAGAAGAACAAAAGATATAAATCTGGAATGTATACATTTTTCATAATCCTTTTGAACTGAATCAACTCTGTCTCCTAACTCCCACCTCAATGTAAAAAAAGTAAGCTTCTGTTATAAATAGCATGAACCCATGATGAATGAATAGCCTTCAGCTCTGCTGCAGACATTGGCAATATATTCTATACTTGCACAAAACTATGCAGCACTGAGGGAAAAAGAAAGCCTTCTCTCTTCAGTTTTATTCATTTATCATGACCAAAAAGATTTCAGCTATATCATCAAATATTTTATGTGGCATTTCAAATGAGTCTCCCTCACAGATGTTTTGCGATTATCTCCCATTTATTTGTTCAATAATTTATCAAGTACCCATTGCCATAGTATTTTGGCAACTTATAGACTGAAAACTTACCACTAGACCTATGAGAGAGAAGTTTATGAAGCTCAATTTCCTATGTAAGAAACTATACTGGTTCACGTGGAATCCTTTGAGCTCTCATCTATCCCTTCAATTTAGACTATTTTCGCCAGTTATAGCCTTGATTTCATGCTCCTTTCTATGGGATCTGTTTGTGTGTGCCACGCTCCTACAGTCTCTATGAGTAAAAGACGGTTACTCACCTTTGTAACTGTTGTTCTTCGAGATGTGTTGCTCATATCCATTCCAGTTAGGTGTGCGCGCGCCGTGTGCAAGTTCGTCGGAAGATTTTTAACCTAGCAACACTCGGTGGGTCGGCTGGGCGCCCCCTGGAGTGGCGCCAGATATATACCCCTGCTGACCCAATCACCCCTCAGTTCCTTCTTGCCGGCTACTTCGACAGTGGGGAAGGAGGGCAGGTTTGGAAAGGATATGACCAACACATCTCGAAGAACAACAGTTACAAAGGCGAGTAACCGTCTTTTCTTCTTCCAGTGCTTGCTCATATCCATTCCAGTTAGGTGATTCCCAAGCCTTACCTAGGCGGTGGGGTCGGAGTGAGATGTGGCAGAATGTTAAATTGCTGAGCCAAAGGCTTCATCATCTCTTGACTGTTGAACCAGAGCATAATGCGAAGCAAAGGTGTGGACCGAGGACCAGGTAGCTGCAGGACATATCTCCTGGATAGGTACACGAGCCAGGAAGGCGTCAGATGAAGCCTGAGCCCTGGTAGAATGTGCGGTGATGTGGCTTGGGGAAATATGAGCCAAATCATAACAAGTGCGGATGCACGCCGTCACCCAAGGTGAGATCCTCTGAAAGGAAACAGGTAGGCCTTTCATTCGGTCTGCTACTGCGAGAAAGAGCTGGGGCGTTTTACGAAACGGTTTTGTCCGCTCAATATAAAATGCGAGCACTCTACGGACGTCCAGGGAGTGCAACTGTTGCTCCCATCACGTTGAGTGTGGCTTTGGGAAGAAGACCGGGAGAAAGATGCCCTGGTTAACATGAAAGGCCGAAACCACCTTAGGGAGGAAAGCCGGGTGTGGTCGCAACTGCACCTTGTCTTTGTGGAACACAGTGTACTGCGATCCACCGTAAGAGCCCTAAGCTCGGGTCGTCTGGCCGATGTAATGGCTACGAGGAAAGCTGTCTTCCAAGACAGGTATCAGCGAGCAGGTTGCTAACGGCTCGAATGGGGGAGACATAAGTCTGGTTAAAACCAGGCTGAGGTCCCAGGTCGGGGCTGAGCGGCGTAATTGGGGGTATAAGCGCTTCAAGCCCTTGAGGAACCTCGAAACCATAGAGTGTGAGAACATGGAACGACAACCTTCGCCTGGGTGGAAGGTAGAGATGGCTGCCAAATGTACCCTCAGTGATGATACTGCTAGGCCCTGCTGTTTGAGAGACCAGAGGTAGTCCAAAATAAAGGGGATCGAGACCTCAGTGGGAGTAAGATTAAGCGTTTTGCACCAGCAGGAGAAACGCTTCCACTCGGCCAGGTACGTTGACCGGGTGGAAGGCTTCCTGCTATCCAGGAGAATTTGTCGTACTGATTCAGACCAATGTAACTCTGACTGGTTTAGCCACACAGCAGCCACGCCGTGAGGTGAAGAGCTGCAGGTCCGGGTGGTGAACCCTGCCGTGGTCCTGAGTTATGAGGTCTGGGTAGAGTGGCAGGATAATTGGGTTGGCTATCGATAGGTCGAGCAACGTGGTGTACCAGTGCTGCCTGGGCCATGCTGGAGCGATCATGATGATGCGCGCTCTGTCCCTGCAGAGTTTCAGCAGGACCTTGTGAACCAGCGGGAACGGTGGGAAGGCATAAAGGAGCTGGCTCTTCCACAGCATTAGGAAAGCGTCTGAGATCGATCCCAGGGAGAGACCTTGGAAGGAGCAGAACATCTGGCATTTCCTGTTCTCGCGGGAAGCAAAACAGGTCTATGTGCGGAAATCCCCACTTCTGGAAAACAGAATGCATAACATCCGGGTGGATCGACCACTCGTGAGACAGGAAAGACCTGCTGCGTCGATCCGCTAGGGTGTTCCTAACGCTTGGGAGAAAGGACGCTACCAGATCTATCGAGTGGGCTGTGCAAAAGTCCCAGAGTTGGATGGCCTCCTGACAAAGAGGGGAGGACCGTGTCCCTCCCTGTTTGTTTATGTAGTACATGGCCGTTGTGTTGTCTGTAAACACTGAAACACAACGGCCTCACAACTGTTGCTGGAACACCTGGCACGCCAGGCGGACTGCTCTCAGTTCTCGGACATTTATGTGTAATGTCAGCTCCTGAGAAGACCAAAGACCTTGAGTACGAAGGTGACCGAGGTGAGAACCCCAGCCGAGAGATGATGCGTCCATCGTCAGGGACACTGAGGGCTGGGGCGGATGGAACGGCATCCCTGCACACACCAGGGAGGGAGTTAGCCACCATTCTAGGGAGCCTAGCATGCTCGAGGGAATGGTGACTATCGTGTCTATTGGGTCCCTGCTCAGGTGCACCTTCAAAAGCTCGTCTTTGGTCCCTGTGGTGGTTTCGAGGGACCTTGATTTTGGCCCCCTTGGATCCTGACGGTCATCTGCGACCACCTCGGCCGCGTCGCCTGCTGAAGTCCTGTCTTTGTCTAGGCACAGAGTATGGGCGGTGAGGCTGGGGATGGAAAGGCCTGCGTTGGGTCACCGGTGTATGCATGCCGAGAGAGCGCATTATGACCCTGTTGTCCTTCAGGCTTTGCAGGCTGTGGTCAGTCTTTTCCGAGAAGAGGCCTTTACCATCAAATGGTAAGTCCTGAATGGTATACTGCAGCTCTGGTGGGAGGTCTGAAACCTAAAGCCGTGAGATGCGCCTCATGGCAACACCCGAGGCCAGAGTCCTGGCAGCTGAGTCTGCTGCATTCAACGAGGCCTGGAGGGAAGTTCTGGCCACCTTTTTCCCTTCCTCCAAGAGGGCAGCGAACTCTTGGCGGGAGTCTTGAAGGAGAAGCTCTGTAAACTTACCCACCGCCACCCAAGTGTTATAATTATAGCAGCTAAGCAAGGCTTGTTGATTTGCCACCCGGAGCTGTAGGGCCCCTGCTGAGTACACCTTGCGGCCGAGTAGGTCCATTCACCTAGCCTCTTTCGATTTCGGGGCTAGCGCATGCTGGCCGTGGCGTTCCCTCTCATTAACGGACTGGACAACTAGTGAGCAGGAGGAGGATGGACATACAAATACTCGTACCCTTTAGAAGGCACCATATATTTATACTCGACTCCCCTGGATGCAGGAGGGATAGAGGTTGGGGACTGCCATATAGTATCAGCATTGGCCTGGATGGTCCGAATAAATGGTAGGGCCACTCTAGTGGGGGCATCCGCCGATAGAATGTCCACTACCGGGTCCTCTACCTCCACCTGGAGGTTCATATTGAGTGCTACCCTCCTTAGGTGGTCCTGATGGGCTCTCAGGTCGATTGGAGGAAGGCCCAAGGAGGATGTTCCTGCCACCGCCTCATCTGGAGAAGAGGAAGAGGAGATAACGGCAAAGAGCGGGTCCTGGGTGGCCTGTTACTCTTGGGTGATCTCCTGCTCCAGAGGAACCTGGGAATCTGGTGGGTGAACTGAGGCTTCCACTGCAGCAGTCGGAGGGAGACGGCTAACTGGTGCTCTGATGAGACAGAGCGGGATGGAACTACTGGTATGCCTTGGGCCTGGTGGTATGCCCAACGTGTCCAGAAAGACTACTGATGGGGTCCTTGGTCGACTCTGGTGGGCACATCAGAATCGCGGTCCTGAGCATAAGAGCAGTCCGTGTGGGACGACACTGATGCGTGTCTGGATGGCCATGGAGGTGCTGAAAAGCCCTGGGCAGAGTGGCTTGTTAAAGCACAGTGAATAGTTTTCAAATAGTAAGCAATGATAAACTATAAAAGAGCTATGTAATTAGCACTTAAACTAATTTTAAATTTAATTAAATGTAGATAAAGCTAACCTGTGAATTTAGTAAAAGATGACAACCTTTTCTTACAAGAAATGCTTTTTATTATTCCTGGAATCTTGGCTGATGGCAAGAGAGAGACTCTCTGGAATAAATAATTATCACTATAGCAAAACATCTAATGGGGAAAAAAAAATACAATGAAACAGATCGTATGGACCTTGCCTGCAGTGACTAAGCAACTACCTTCACTTATGGTTTAAGGGAGTTTCTGGACAAGTAATTTTAAACCTAAAGAATTGAATGTGAAATCCTAACCCCACTGAAGTCAAAGGCAAATTCCGACTGACTTCAATAGGACAGGATTTCACCTGGAATATATTTGCACAACAGCTGCTAATCTCCAATGCTTTATGAATAAACTTTAAAAAGTCAAATATATCTGGATTCAAAAAAACATTATCTACCTAGTTCAACAGAAGGGAAAGTGTGATGATAAACTGATTATTAGACTGGATAATAGCATCTCTGAGGTAATTTTCCATCAAAACTGATTGTTAAATTATAAAGGCAAGAGCAATGTAAGAGACTATTACACAACTACTGCTGTCATAGATCATCAAAATGCCTCACAAAGACAACATAAAGCTAATCTATAACTGCTACAGTAAGAAGAGTCTAAGCTAAATCTGAAAATTGATTTCCAGCTGGATGAGGAATTGAAGACAGCCTTTTCAAACCTGGATGCCATAAGTTCAAAGGCTTGATCGTAATTTACATATTTCACAAAAGAATGTCTGGTAATTTCAAGCAAAGGGTTTGTTTGTTTCTTAAACAGAACAATATTTCACTGTGGATGGAGTCTTCTCTGATAAATTCCTTCTTCAGCTGAAACCAGGCAAAGAATATACTACATGCTGCTATAAGGCACTGACAAAACAGTAAAATTATTATTAAACGCAACTTAGTTAACTTTTATTATTCTAAATTTGCCAGGTGACTGAACCTTGACCAGCTCAATCAGATTCTCAGATTAGCCCTGATATAGAAGATTGGGGGATGCCTGTGACAGCTGCTTTTATGAAAACATTTTCCTTCCCAAAATGATGTCTTCTGGAACATTACTTTATATTTTGTAAATATTTTGTCACATTCCTTTAAGTGTACTAATCCACAATTTAAACTGGTTTCGATAATATGGTATCCTGATTATATTCTCTCTCTCATATTTGGGTTTTAATATTTTAATTCCTTTATCCTAATAGATGCATAATAACTGAGGCCATATAAGAAGGTAGGCAGTAATTGAAGAGAGAAGTAATGTATAATATTTCAGTAAATACGTTGTGTCCCCAATGTTAATTAAATCTTTGTGCATATATTTAAACAGAATACAAACAAAAATAAATTACTAAAAGCAGCTGTAGACACCCTCATTCTTAGGAATGATTTGAAGAGAATGTTCACCAGCTTATAAATAGAACACATTTAAAAAGATACAATTTGAATGCTATGCTGTGCAAGCTTTTCCATGAAGTTCTGCCAATGCGCAGAAATAGCTGATCTGGGTGGATAGTTTCAAGCTTGTGATAGCGTGTATTTGTTTAAAAAGTGTACAAACACTAAATAGGATTTGCCTCTAAGGCAAATGCATTACACCACTATGGCACTTAACCATGAAGGAGGCTATGTGCTATAAATGTGGTGGTCTCAGTCCAGATTTTAGTGGACAGATGTCTACACCAGGGCCAGCTCTAGGCACCAGCGTCCCAAGCATGTGCTTGGGGCAATACTTTTCAAGGGGCGGCACTCCAGCCGCCCGCCCCCTTTTTTTTTTTTTTTTGCTGGAGTGGCAAAAAACCTGGAGCCAGCCCTGGTCCACACCAAACACACAAAAAGTCACAAACAGTGTTATCATGATTGTTGGCATCTTTACTGGCAGTCTCAGTAGAGGATCAAGGATGAAAAAAGCATTGACACTAAACTACTCTTAACTTTTGAGATGGTCCCACCAAGTTAGGTTAGGGTCACATGGAGAACTGCCATACTGGATCAAACCTGTGCTCTGTCTTGTCCAGTATTCTGTCTCAGAGAGTAGCCAGCTCTCCACAATCTTTAGAGGAAGGTTAAGGAAACATGCAGTAGGTGGATCTGGGATAATCAGCCCCCTCCATGAAGGCCTCATGCTAATCCTAAATAGCTAGAAATGTGTTTAAGCCAATACTGCATTTTCTTGTGCTACAATTTCAAAAAGCACAACGCCTTTTCTTTCGTTTTAAAATCAAGGATAAAAAAAACTATTGTGGATGAATTACGCTTTAATTTATTTGCCTGATTGAATGTTGTGGTGGTGAAGAACCACCTACTCATTACAGTTATATAGCTACCTTCCATACAATTCAGATACTGCATGTAACCTTTCAAGCAATATCACTAGCTGAAATAACATACATTACTCTTCTACTAGTAAGTACTCCTGTTGACTCTTCACCTTAAGGTATGGAACCAAATTTCTAAACATGCTGGCATCTTTGCTTCAGATCTAATGCTGAGACTAATTCAGAAGAAAAATCTTTTTAACTTGTATTGGATTCTTAGCTTAAAATTTAGGATGGAATTCAGGAGCAGGAGAAATACTGAAGATGTGAACAACAGATGGCAAAATGCTGTATGTGTGTGTTTAAGAAGTGTCAACATTTTAAAATATTCTGGGATATCAGATAGAACCAACTGAATTCTTTTACAGATATTCCTTCAGAACAAGTAATATTTCATAAACCACATATATGCACATATTATTACAAGACTATCCATCAATTTAAAAAAACTGTAATAAGAGCGAGTACACATTTCTGTGAAAGGTATTCTGCAATAGTGCAAAACTATAACTTTTATAGACCTATCAAACTAACAGGGAATTGGACCAACAATCAAGTACAGATATTATCATAGTAATGACAAATGATGCTCCACTTGTCATGTAAGCCCTGTTGAAATCAAAGGAACTGTTTACATCAGGAACATGAGAAGGACTGGTCAAAATTCAGTGTATTGCAAGATGTCTGTCACTTTTCCTGAAGACAGTGATGACTGATAGATTATTAAAATGTAAACTTTAAAAAAAGGATGACTTTTTCCTGTTACATTTCATATCCTTTGTACTGAAATACAGTAACTCCTCACTTAACATTGTAGTTATGTTCCTGAAAAATGTGACTTCAAGTAAAATGATGTTAAGCAAATTCAATTTCCCCATAAGAAGTAATGTAAATGGGGGGGTTAAGTTCCAGGGAAATTTTTTTTGCCACACAAAAGGCACTATATACATTTTAAACAAGCAAGTTAATATAGGTATAAGTTTTAAACAATTTTAAACAAACAATTTAATACTACAACCATCATTGCTGAGTATGAAGCAATAGGAGGTGCCCACTCCTTACCCCAAGCAGGCACAGCCCACTGGCACTGCAGACAATGAGGCAGGCAAGGAGGCTGAAAGTGCTGTAGGCTAGGAGAAGCATGTTGCGCAGCAGCAGCTTCCCCTACTGTGCAAGCACCAGGGGTGGGAGGTTCAACCTTTGCCCCCCCCCCACTCTATCCTTTCCACCAAACCCCCACCCTTAATCCACTTCTCCTCCCCCACCTCCTCCCCCTTTACTCTGCATGCCGCATCCTTGCTCCTTCCCTCCTCCCTATGGCAATCAGCTGGTTTATGGCAGCTGGTTTGTGGCATTCAGGAGGGAGAGAGGGAGCAGAGAGAGAGGGAAGGAGCAAGGACGCAGTGTGCAGGCTCCCCCTCTCTCCTCTGCTTCATGAACACCGCAAACCAGCTGATTGCCAGGGGCAGGAGGCAGGTGAGGGAGGGGGAGTCTGCATACCAAGTCCTCACTCCTCTCCTCCCTCCTGAATGCCTATGTGCCTAAATTAAATAAATATTTTTCAGCTCTTCAAAGCATAGCTTATTAGCCAACTAAAACATCTATTTGTTTAAAAAAATTAAAATAAAAAAACAGCCTCTATTCCACATCATGGAATGCACTAGCTGTTGCTGAGAAACCAGTTTGCTGATATTATTCCCATCTACTCTCCTCAATACCTTTTCTTTTGTTTTGTTTCCCATAGTTATTATGTCTAATTGAAGCCCCAGTCCTCAAAGACGTTTTGTGTGGTTAGTTCTCTGTGCCTGCATGAAGCCCAGTTGACTTGTATTAGGGAACAAACCTTAGTTTCAGCAAAACTAAGCAATGACATGTTAGTAGTTAATTAACACAAAAAAAACTTATTTGTTCAAAAAGCGTGAATGGTAAATTTAGGTTTAAATACTTGAATAAAAGTTATGTACTGGTTAAAAACAATTGCATTCAGATATAGTTCGAAATTGTCTTTTCATTATAGGACAAATGGCAAACAGATGCAGAACTATTTACTTTTCTTATTCTTTCATTCTAGGTACATTATAGGACAATTCCAGCTGACTGGAGGACAATAATTCTGATTTAGGGCAACTTGTGAGGTATCAAAATTTGTTTTTGCAAAAATGGATTTGTATCAAAATGTCTATTTTCAGATCAAACCCTGAGCTTTTTCATCCAGGAAGAGAGAAAGAAAGAGTCCATGTGAGAGCGTGTTTGTGCCTATCCTGGTGGCTATGGCAGAAGCCTGGAATGTGAGAGACCCAGGTTCAAGTCCCTGCTTTTTCTGATTCCCAGTGATCTTAGATGAAAAACTCTGTTCTCAATCAGGCAGAACAGGAACATGAACCTGGGTCTCCCACATCCCAGGCTAGTGCCATGGTTACAGGGAATCTCACTCTCCACTGAGCAAAAATGTTGTCGAAATTGATATATCTCAGTGAAATGTTTCAGCTTTGATAAAGTTTCTTTTAGTTTAAAATATTCCAACCAGTTATAGTTACAATGAACTTCTATGAAGGTCTGAAAAATACACCTAAATATAAGAAGTGTAACTGTAGGTTCCCACCCTATTATCCATGTAGATCACTGCCCAGACAACATGAATAGCATGGACTTCTTCAGCATCAGAATAAAAACTACAAAGATTCAATAAGAGAAATAAAATGCATGGCAAACTTCATTTAACAGTTCACACCAACAAATTACAATATTTTTGTGGGCCAATAAAAGAGTGGCAATGGACCTAATATATTGGACTGTCCAGGAGAGGGTTGGACAGTGCTAAATACAGATGTGGGGGAAAATTCAGCACTGGGAGTGTGTTGGGGTCACCCTGCATGTGGTAACCAAGGCTGGTAGAAGCCAGAACGTGACTAGAGCTTTGCTAGCAAGCTGCTGCTATATACAACCACTCAAGGTGTTATCTGTATGCCGTTTGGCTGTTTCTGAGCAGTCCCGATGGGAGCTACAAGAGTGAAGCATTGTTAGGCATCCTACGTTGCAAGACAGGGGTGACACAGCCTCTCACTTGTCTAGACTGCATCCTGAAATATCACGTGATTGTGTAACTGAAGACTGTATCATAGTACATACTTACAAGAAGGCCAAATTAAGGTTACGTGGGCAATCTCAATACTGGTATTTCCTAACTTTTTGAGTGGTGGACTTTGTAACCTCATTCTTTTAACATAGTTTAGTGTGCGTAACATAAGATCAAAAGGGGGGTACAATATGTAGGGTGTTGATATAACACAACATTTTGAGACCGTGTGCTTCCACGGTTAGCAGGGCTGGCTCCAGGCACCAGCTGAGCAAGCTGGTGCTTGGGGCGGCAGATTCCAAGGGGTGGCATTCCCACAGGTTTCCCCCCCTCTGCTACTCCGGCCACCCTGTAGGGAGCAGCTGCGCGGGAGAGGGGAGCGCCCTGCTGGGAGTGGTGCCAAGTCTGTAGCAAGCCTGGCAGGGGCTTCCCCCCTCTCCCCCTTTTGCCGCTCCAGCTAGTCCGCAGATGTGTCCCCTCTATCTCCCCTCACCGCTCCAGCTGGCCGGCAAGTTTGCGTCGCCCCTCTCCTCGTCGCTCCAGCCGACCTACAGATTTGTGTGTCCCCCACTCCACCCTTCGCCACTCCGGCCAGCTCACAGGTTTGTGTTCCCCCCTTCACCCACTCCAGTCAGCCCATAGGTTTGTTTTTGTTTTTTCTTTTGCTTAGGGCGGCAAAAAAGCCAGAGCCAGCCCTGACTGTTAGGGAGAAAGCTAAACTTCTTTCTCTCTACGATGTCCCCCCCACATAGTAAAAGGCACAAGTATATCTGTAGTAACTGGTGCAGTAGAAGGCACAAGTATATCTGCAGTAATTCATTAAGTATTAGCTTAAGTCACAAAATTACAAGATGTATTAACAGAAATATAATTATGCGAAACATAATCTTTCAATCCTGTTATCAAGATGCTTGCAATTTTCATTTCCTGAAACATCAAGCAAATCAAGTGATTCTGTATGTAGACTAATCCCAATTAAACTCTTTTTTCCCATTACATTATTAGCTCTGACTCACAGGACCTTGCCAATACCTGTTTTAATTATTATCGTGGTGCAATAGCACCACTATAGTTAAAGTTATGTCATGACTTTGGTATAAAGGGCGACCTTCCAAGGCCTCTTAATTTGGCATGCTTACTAAGATTTCTTTGAAATGTGGTGTGCTTTAGAAGGGTGAAGAATTGGCTTAGTGACTCAGTTTGGGGTCATTTAAGTCAGAGATTGTGGAGATGTAAATGCCCCAAAACAGCCATTTTTCAACAAGTTTCTACATTTTGTGTCTTTATTTTTGGCTCGGAGCTACAGATAAAACTATTGATGTAATGTGGGTCTCAGTCTGCTGAATTTTACCCAAGGTGGTGCATGATACTCACTAAATCTTTGGTAGACCCAAACTGAGAACAGTATTTAAGAATACGTACATTTTTACAGTGCACATGTGCCAGTAAATAAAAACAGCTAGCAGGTTTCTATTGCTGCCATTTTATAGAGGACCATGGCTAGCTAGTTAACTTCAGAACAGCCTCCAGATTGATCTAACACGCCCCAGAGTTGGGGTGATGTTCAAGGTAACTAGCTCAAATAATTCTAATAGTTTGAGGAGGCATGATTTTCACTTAACGCAATCCATGGTGGCTTATTCCTAACATTCTGTTCACATATGAATTCTATAGTTATCTTTAGTGATTTTATTCATTTAGTTTACCTAGTGCTCAAATAAAGTTCACTGTTCTGGAATTCCCAGGTTTACTTCTAACTTTCTTAAGATAGGAACCCTATTGGTAGTTTTAATTAATTATTATTATATTATTGATTTAAAAAACTATAACAACAATTTAGACTTGATTCATAAACTAGTGAACTTCTTTATCCCGCATCGGGCTTTCACAATATGAATGAAATTATCCCCACATTGCTGATGCCTCCCCCCTCAAAAAAACAAAAAGTATTAAAAACAACGTACCTTTATTCTATGAAATCGAACAATATCTCCAATTTTGTAGATTTTTGGAAGGGCATCTAGATTTCCATTAAAAAGTGTGCATGTTAATTTCACATTTGATTGGTCCACAATTGTCACAACTGAACAATAATCTGTAAAATATAAAAAATAATGTATAATAGGACTAACATTTTAGTATTCATATATTCATATTTGGATTAACACACAAATCAAGGGAGTAATGCTAACATAAATAAGAAAATTTGTCCCATCATTTGCTACGTAAACTGTCAGAATAGCTGAAAACCAATATGGTTAGCTTGCGCAAAGAGCTCTGAGTCAGAAACTCCCACGTTCTATTCTTTTTTCTGCCATGGGCCCACTATAGGGTTTGGGGAATATTACATCTTCACAAGTCTTGGTTTCCTCATCTGTAAAATGGGGAAAATAGCTATTAATCTCACAGAGCTGTGAGAATGATAGTGTTTCCACTGTACTTTAAGAGATAAAGAGCTGTGGAAGGTTTAAGAGTAAATTAAAACATTAATTACCACCACACATGCAGACACAAGAAAGAAGGTTGCAGGCACATATCAGTAGTTTGAAAGTTTACTGACTTTCAAGTTGTTGTTTTAGATAGTTTTGGGAGGCAGGCGTCAGAGACCCAGGAAATGGCAATGCAATTCCACAACAAGCCACAAGGTCAAACACCAGAGATGATATGACCTTTATTCTGCCTTACTAGAACTGTAACAGTGTATTATGTATTTTACAGACTTCCCCAAACAGAAATGTAAAAGTATGTGCTCAGTTGGACATCTTCAAGTCAGAAATCTGTAAGGAAGTAATGGTGAAATCATTGTCTTGATCTGAGGAGTTAGATGCTTATCTTGCTTGGTTGCTTTTGAAAATACCACTAGGACATAAGTAATTTTTAAATAGGTAATAAGCAGAGAAATTGCCTCATAGTCTATTTCTATGTTGATATATGACTTAGCCAGGCATTTATATATGCAAAACTTGGTTTTGAAAATGGCTGTAATAATGTACAGCAAGACCCTTAAGAAAAGCATATAATTATATGCAATGTATGAACTAGCAATACACAATGCTCCAAATTTTTGAAGTACTGACTCCTCAAAAGGGGGAAGTGAACATTGGCTTTGAATGTGAAGGTTGCTGTCCCTAGGTGCACAGGGCCAGAATGTACAAAAATAGCATTCTTAGGAGTGAAGAAATTGAATTTTTACATTTTAAAATTGCATTTCTACACACCAGTACATAAAAGTGGGCCTACTTGCCCATTAGAGATTTTTTTCACCCCAGCCCTCCTTTCATTAGTTACTTTGAAAAAAGACGGTTACTCACCGTTGTAACTGTTGTTCTTCGAGATGTGTTGCTCATATCCATTCCAATTAGGTGTGTGTGCGCCGCGTGCACGTTCGTCAGAAGATTTTTACTCTAGCAACACCCGGCAGGTCGGTTGGGCGCCCCCTGGTATGGCGCCGCTACGGCACCGAATATATACCCCTGCCGACCCGTCCAGTCCTCAGTTCCTTCTTGCCGGCTACTCCGACAGCGGGGAAGGAGGGCGTGTGTGGAATGGATATGAGCAACACATCTCGAAGAACAACAGTTACAATGGTGAGTAACTGTCTTTTCTTCTTCGAGTGCTTGCTCATATCCATTCCAGTTAGGTGAATCCCAAGCCTTATCTAGGCGGTGGGGTCGGAGTGAGAAACTGCAGAGTGCAAGACTGCCAAGCCAAAGGCTGTATCGTCTCTGGATTGTTGTACCAGGGCATAATGGGAAGTAAACGTGTGTACCGAAGACCATGTAGCCGCTCGACATATCACCTGGATAGGCTCTCGAGCTAGGAAGGCAGCCGACGAGGCCTGGGCCCTAGTCGAATGTGCGGTAACGTGGCCCGGAGAGGCGTGAGTGAGGTCATAGCAAGCCCGGATGCATGCTGTCACCCAGGACGAAATCCTCTGGGAAGAGACGGGCTGTCCTTTCATCCGGTCCACCACCGCAACAAAGAGTTGGGGCATTTTACGGAAGGACGTCGTATGGTCAATACAGAAGGCTAGTGCCCTACGGATGTCCAGCGAATGCAACTGTTGCTCCCTACGTGATGCATGGGGCTTGGGGAAGAAGACTGGAAGGAATATGTCCTGGTTGAGATGAAAGGACGAAACCACCTTGGGGAGGAACGCCAGATGCGGGTGTAGCTGCACCTTGTCCTTGTGGAATATCGTGTAAGGCAGGTCCCACCATGAGAGCCCGAAGCTCCGAGACTCTCTTAGCCGATGTAATAGCTACAAAGAACACCTTTTTCCATGATAAATATAGGAGTGAGCAGGTCGCCAAGGGTTCAAACGGGGGGCCGTAAGTGTTGTCAAAACCAAATTGAGGTCCCAGGCAGGGGCGGGGCGTTGCACCAGGGGAAAAAGGCGTTCCAGCCCCTTGAGGAACCTCGAGACCATAGGGTGGGAGAAAACGGAGTAAGCGCCTCCTCCGGGGTGGAAAGTAGAGATAGCCGCTAAGTGTACTCGCAAAGATGATAGAGCAAGGCCCTGCTGCTTGAGATGCAAGAGGTAATCTAATATTGTGGGGATGGGAACCCCGGTAGGTGCTGCATTCTGTCCCTGACACCAGTAAGAGAACCGTTTCCACTTGGCCAAGTATGTAGCTCGAGTGGAGGGTTTCCTGCTGCCCAGGAGTACCTCCTGCACCGGGGTAGAGCAGCGTAACTCCGATTGAGTTAACACAAGCAGGCAACACCATAAGATGGAGGGATGCAGGCTGGTGGGAGAAGTGCCGTCGGTGGTCCTGCATATATATCAGTCCTGATAGAGGGCAGGGGAATCGGGTGGCTATCTAGTGGTCCAGCAACTGTGGTGTACCAGTTGTTGCTGTGGGCACGCAGAGGCGATCAGAATCAGACGAGCCCTGTCCCTGTGAAGTTTCACGAACCTTGTGCACACAACGGAAAGGGTGGAAGCATAAAGCAGGTGGTTCGACCAAGACATTAGGAAGGCGTCCGATATCGAGCCTGGGGCGAGGCCCCTGAAGAGCAGAACCTCTGACGCTTCCGGTTGCTGCGGGAGGCGAAGAGGTCTATGTGGGGAAAACCCCACATCTGGAAGAGGAATGAACTATGTCCGGGCGAAGTGACCACTCGTGGGTGAGAAATGACCTGCTGAGCTGGTCTGCTAGAGTGTTCTGGACCCCCGGAAGGAAGGACGCCACTAGGTCTATAGAGTGGGCTATACAAAATTCCCACAGTTTGGATCGCCTCCTGACAAGAGGGAGAGAAACGTCCCTCCCTGCTTGTTTATGTAGTGCATCGCGCAGTGTGTGTTGTCCGTGAGCACTAGAACGCAACGGTCCTGCAGATGATGAAGGAAAGCCTGGCAGGCAAGGCGGACCGCTCAAGCTCCCGAATGTTTATGTGCAACATCAGCTCCTGGACAGACCAGAGGCCTTGTGTGCGACGATGGCCTATGTGAGCCCCCAGCCAAGAGATGACACGTCCGTTGTTAGGGATACAGACGGTTGTCTCGGGTGGAACGGCATGCCTCCGCAAACCAGGGAAAGTGTTAGCCACCAGCTGAGGGAGCCTAAGACACTCTGAGGAACCGTGACGACCATGTCTATGGCATCCCTGTGTGGGCGGTAAATGGAGGCCAGCCAGACTTGAAGGGGACAAAGGCGAAGTTTGCGTGTTTGGTCACGAAAGTGCACGCAGCCATATGGCTGAGGAGGCTGAGGCAGGCACGGGCCGAGGTCGTTGGAAGGTCTGAAGGCTTTCTATGGCGCGACTATTGTCCGAAACCGGGATAGCGGGAGGTAGGCTGTTGCGAGCGTGGAGTCTAGAACTGGCTCCAATGAATTCGATTCTTTGAGTGGGCACTAGAGTGGACTTGCCTATATTGACCATCAGCCCAATCGCTCGAAATAGGTCCATGACGATGGCAACATGTCTGGAGACCTGAGCCTCGGAGGTCCGCGGATAAGCCAGTCGTCTAGTTGGGGAAGACGCAGATGCGCCGACGAAGGAGAAAGGCGGCCACTCACAGCCATACACTTTCGTGAAGACGCGTGGGGCAGTGGAGAGGCCGAACGGGAGGACCGTAAATTGGGTAGTGTCGACGATGCAGCCATAAACCATAGGTACCGTCTGTGTGGAGGGTAAATGGAGATATGAAAGTATGCATCCTTCATGTCGAGAGCAGCAGCGTATCCAGTCTCCCGATGATCCAGGGATGGGATGATGGTCTCCAGGGACAACATGCGGAACTTTCAACTTCTTTAGGAAGGCGTTGAGACCGGGAGGTCCAGGATGGGTCGGAGACCTCCTTTTGTCTTGGGATTAAGAAGTATCGGGAGTAAAACCCTTGCCCCTGAACTCCTCCGGTACCTCCTCTATAGCTCCGATTTCGAGAGCGTGCGGATCTCCTGCCAGAAGGAGTTGCTCGTGAGAGGGGTCCCTGAAGAGGGAGGGGAGGGGGGTGGAGGGAGGGCAAAATAAACTGGGAAGTGGTATCCAAACTCCACTGCGTGAGGACCCAACGGTCTGAGGTCAAGTGGCCCACGCAGGGAGGAAGGAGGAAAGACGATTGGAAAACTGGAGAGGATTCCGGGGAAAGGACTGGTGCTTGCTCTCGGGCGTGCTACCTTCAAAAGTTTTGCTTTGGTCCGCTGATGTTTGGCGGACATTATTTTGGCCTCCTTGAGAACCCGACTTGCCGTCTGCGGTTCCGCGACACGCCTCCACTAAAGTCTTGTCGAGGCTGGGATGGGGGGTAAGGGTGCTGCGGTTGCTGGGCCCGGAAGGACCTGCGTTGGGTCTGCGGGGTATGCATCCCAAGGGAACGCATGATAATGCGATTGTCTTTGAGACTCTGGAGTCTAGGGTCGTTTTCTCGCGAGAAAAGGCCCTGGCCCTCGAACGGAAGGTCCTGAATAGTATGTTGCAGCTCGGGGGTAGACCGAGACCTGCAACCACGAATTCTCCGCATCGTAATCCCGGAGGCTACGGTTTCTAGCCGCCGAGTCAGCAGCGTCGAGAGAGGCTGTAGGGAAGTCCGAGCTACTTCTTCCTTCCTCTAGGAGGCTGTGAAATTCTGGACCCGGGAGTCCTGTGGGATCAGTTCAGTGAACTTACCATCGACTGCCAGGTGTTATAATTTGTACTGTTACTGAGGAGGGCTGCTGGTTAGCTACCCGCAGTTGAAGGCCCCGGCGGCAGTAGACCTTATGCCCAGCAGATCCATCTCGTTCTAGCCTCCCACGATTTTGGGGCAGGGGCTTGTTGGCCATGGCGCTCTCTCTCATTTACAGATTGCACGACCAGAGAGCACGGAGGAGGATGGGTATAGAGATATTCATTACCCTTTAGAGGGTACCATATATTTCTTTCCACGCCTCTGGCCGTAGGAGGGATAGATGCTGGAGACTGCCAAAAGTGTCTGCTTTGCTTGGATGAGATCGATTTTAAATAAATGGCAGAGCCACGCGAGTCGGGGCATCTGCGGATCAATATGTCGACTGGGTCCTCCACCTCCGGAACCTCCTCCACCTGCAGGTTGATATTTAAAGCAACTCGCCGGAGAAGATCTTGGTGGGCTCGGAGGTCAATCGGGGGCGGGCCCGATGCTGTCGTACTGGCTACTGCCTCATCCGGCGAGGAGGACGATGACAGGCCCGGCACGAGTGGCTCGTGCTGGGGCTCCTGTTCCAGGGGAGCATCGGAGTCCGGGACGACCTGAGGGTCCTGCATCAAAGCCGAAACGACCGTATCTGCTGGAGGAGGACGGGCTAATAGTAGCCTCTGGTGCATGATGGTCTGATGGGGTGGACCGAGATGTAACTGTGGGTTCGCCCTGGGCCTGGTGATATGCCCAGGGTGTCCAGAATGACCACTGCAGAGCTTGTTCCGTGCTCTGGGCCTCCGGGAGGACACCCCTTTGTGGGTCCAAATCCCCACAGACAGCGCTGTCAGCGCGGGAAGACTCTGATGGGTGTCGTGATGGCCATGGTGGAGCCGAGAGTCTGTGAGAGGGACCCCTGTGAGCAGGGTACCGGACGTCGTGCCGCACCGGAGAATGGTACCGGGAGTCGTACCGGTGCCGAGAGGAAGACCGGGACCTGCGACCAGCGCGGTGCTGGGAGGTCGACCGGGATCGACAAGCTCAGTGGTAAGAGCGACTACGGCGGGAGCGGTGCCGGGAGCTGGACCACCGTGCGGAGTATCTGTCTGGAGATCGAGACCTGGAGCAGTGCCACGAGTACGACCGGTACCAAGAAGGGGATCGGTACTGGGACTGCGAGCGGTGCCTGGATCTGGACTGGGGATGAGATCGGGAACGGCGCCGGGATCTCGATCTCAAATGGTGCCTGCCGGCAGCTTCGGTGGAGGGTGGCCTGACCAGAGCAGGTTTTCCCACTGACGTAACAACCCGCACCAATAGTGCCGGGGGTTGAGGCAGGGTGGGCTCTGTTAGAGCAATAAGTTCCCTCGCCGTCGAGAAGGTCTCTGGTGTAGTGGGAACGAGAAGCTCAACCGAGGCACGTACCAGAGAGCTGTCGCGCATCGGACTCAACGGCTCTTGCATGGCCGGAATCAACGGTGCCGATACCGCCGGTGCCGCGGCAGGTGTTGGTGCCAGGCGACTCGGCTGTGGTTGGTGCTCAGACCGCGGTGTCCTGACGGCGCCGGCGCTCTCCGGTGCCGATGAAGCACTTCTCCCCGGCATGGGCTGCGCGGCACTCGGTGCCGAGGCTGGAGGAATGAGGGCCGTCTCCATTAGGAGCTGTTTTAAACGAGAGTCTCGCTCCTTTTTTATCCGCGGTTTGAATGATTTACAAATGCGGCACTTATCAGTCAGATGAGATTCCCCCAGGCACTTCAGGCAGCGGTCGTGGGCATCTTCCGTTGGCATCGGCCGGCGGCAGGCCAAGCACTGCTTGAAGCCCGGTGAGCCAGGCATGGGCCCGGGCCCCGGGAGAGGGGAAGGGGCTAGTCCCCAACCCTCTAAACTATATACACTAAGTACGTTAACAAACTAATAAGGAATAAAGTACAACTATATAACTATATACACAGAAAGTACGAGAACAGGTGAAGAGCTAGGTAAGTGGAGAAAGGCTAAGCCGCGCTCCACTGTTCCAACGACTGACACGGGCGGTAAAAAGGAACTGAGGAGCGGACGGGTCAGCAGGGGTATATATTCGGTGCTGTAGCGGCACCACGCCAGGGGGCACCCAGCCGACCTGCCGGCTGTTGCTAGGGTAAAAATCTTCCGACGAACATGCACGCAGTGCGCGCACACCTAATTGGAATGGATATGGGCAAGCACTCGAAGAACTTTAGTTGCCATTTATACTGAGTGTGCCATTTACAGTGGGGCTGAAAATGTTTGCTGGAGAAGTGCACTGAAACATTTTATGCTTCAGACTTGAAGGCACCAAGAGTTTTTTGGTTAATTTGTGCTGCCAAGTATTGTGTAAAGTAAGGTCATGTCTACACTTGGAGTGCTTTACTGGTATAAATGTAACAGCATACTGTAATGGCAAAGCAGTCTTAGCTGGATACAGCTTATGCCTGTAAAACTATGCTTTTACTGGTGTAACTTATTACACATCCCTTTCCCTGCAATAGCGTGAGACAAGCTATGGCAGTAAAAGCACAGTTTTGCTGATATAATTGTGTCTGCAATAGGGGCTTTTGTGAGCACAGCTGTGTTGGTCACAAATTACATCTCATCACATCCCTGACTGACACAGCTACGCCTGCGGAGTCTGTAGTATAGTCATGACCAAAGCAAAAGGTAAAAATCAGCAGTTCTGAATTGCCTGAGATGCAGAAAGCCAATCTAATTTTTACTCAAGTTCTTGCTTTTGCAAAATCTCACTTTCATATACAATGTAAAATGTTGTTATATTGGTAAAGTGCTACCTTGAGGAGTAAAAAGTTCAGATTTACAGGCTGGGCATAGAAATCTTTCCCCTTTTGCCTACATCTCAGCACCTTTGGTATGGTCTCCTCTCAGAAACCATGCTAAAGGGGAAGGGTTAACTCTGCCCACTCAGTTTTCTTTTGTGTACTGGTGGCAACCATACCTAGACTCCTGAGCTCAATGAGAAATGGCTGCAGTACTTAAGATGTGAAGATTTATATAATCCCCTTGGAGCCCCTACTCAGAAGTTAAGAAACACTGCATACACCATCAGAAAGTTGTCTAGGTTATTTAATTGCAATTAATCACGCTGTTGAACAATAACAGAATATCATTTATCTAAATATGTGTGGATGTTTTCTACATTTTCAAATATATTGATTTCAATTACAACACAATACAAGGTGTACAATGCTCACTGTATATTTATTTTTGCTTACAAATATTTGCACTGTAGAAAACAAAAGAAATAGTATTTTTAAATTCACCTAATCTCTTTATCATTAAAGTTGAACTTACGAATGTAGAATTATGTACAAAAAAACCTGCATTCAACAATAAAACAATGTAGAAGTCCAATCAGTCCTACTTCTTGTTCGGCCAATCGCTCAGACAAACAAGTTTCTTTACATTTGCAGGAGATAATGCTGCCTGCTTCTTCTTTACAATGTCACCTGAAAGTGAGAACAGGTATTTGCATAGCACTGTTGTAGCCAGCATCACAAGATATTTATGTGCCAGATGTACTAAAGATTCATATGTCCCTTCATGCTTCAACCACTGTTCCAGAGGACATGCGTCCATGCTGTGACGGGTTCTATTCGATAACAATCCAAAGCAGTGCGGACCAACATGTTCATTTCATCATCTGAGTCAGATGCCACCAGCAGAAGGTTGTTGTTGTTTTTTTTGGTGGTTTGGGTTCTGTAATTTCCACATTGGAGTGTTGCTCTTTTGGGACTTCTGAAAGCATGCTCCACACCTCATCCCTCTCAGATTTTGGAAGGCACTTCAAATTCTTAAATCTTGGTCGAGTGCTGCACCTAGCTTTAGAAAATTCACATTGGTATCTTCTTTGCATTTTGTCAAATTTACAGTGAAAGAGTTCTTAAAATGAACATGTGCTGGGTGATCCTCCGAGACTGCTATAACATGAAATATATGTCAGAATGCGGGTAAAACATAGCAGGAGACATACAATTCTTCCCCAAGGAGTTCAGTCACCAATTTAAAACACTTTTTTTTAACGAGCGTCATCAGCATGGAAGCATGTCCTCTGGAACAATGGCCAAGGCATGAAGAGACATATGAATCTTTAGTGCATCTGACATGTAAATATCTTGCAATGCCAGCTACAATAGTGCCATGTGAATGCCTGTTCTCACTTTCAGGTGACACTGAAATTAAGAAGTGGACAGCAATATCTCCCGTAAATGTAAACAAACTTGTTTCTCTTAGTGATTGGTTGAAGAAGAAGTAGGACTGAGTGAACTTCTAGGCTCTAAAGTTTTACATTGTTTTGTTGAGTGCAGTTATGTAAAAAGCAATAGCCTACATTTGTAAGTTGCACTTTCATGCTAAAGAGATTGCACTACAGTACTTGTATGAAGTGAACTGAAAAATACTATTTCTTTTATCATTTTACAGCACAAATATTTGTAATAAAAAATATTAAGTGAGCACTGTATACTTTGTATTCTGTGTTGTAACTGAAATTGATATATTTGAAGATGAAGAAAAGCATACAAAATATTTAATAAATTTAAATTAGTATTCTATTAACAGTGTGATTTTTTTAATCGCGATTAATTTTTGAGTTAATCATGATTAATCGACAGTCCTAATACACACACATGCACACACACACTTTCTCTTCCAAATAAAACAAATATACCAAAATACAAGATTCATCATAATACATAAAGTAAGTACAGAAGGTTAGGATAAAGGGAAGGGAAATGTGATATATGTGTTCAGGGTCTACATTAATCATCAACCTCTTAAAAAAAAAATCAATCCAGATTGCTTTGAATTTTTCAGGTATTCCCCTGCTGCAGAATGCCAGTCATTTGTTAGCTGCCAGGTCAGCCATATCACTGAGCCAGGCATCAATGTTTGGTGGGAACTGACTCCACCTTATTATCAGGAAACCTCCAGGTATCAGGAACATATCCAAGAACAAAACGTAAGGGGCAGGGCTCCAATTTAGCATCCAAATCTCAAATTAGTCAGACCAGAAATTCTTGATAGAGGGCACTCCCAAAAATATATGAGGCAATGCAGCACCAATGGAGTGTCACTTCCAACAGCGGTCAGCAGTTATGAGGCCCATTACAATTAGATTATGTGTGGACCAGTATATTCAAAAAATGTCTTTTGGTGAATAAGCAATAGTCTCAAGACTTCAGTTGCTTTTTTAACATTAGATACAATTGTATTACATTACAGAGATACTTGCGTATCCAAGTCTCTATTCCAAGCAACTCTCAAATTATCTATCTTTGGCAGAGTGTTTTGCACCAGAAAATGGTTAAAGGATACCACTGGCTAGTAAATCCAGGAAGCTTCCTCCAAAATAATAAAAATGTTACGGAGGTTCTGGAGCTTCCAATGCATCTAGTCTAATAATTTGCTCTGATATTATTGCCGCTTCAAAAGATTCTAAAGAACCCTTCGCTGTAATTTTTTTAGATGTCAAAAAAGCCTTTGACCACATAGCATGGGACAATCTTTTTGAAGTATTAGCAAAATTTAGATTTGGTAGCCAATTTGTTGCTTAGATTAAGTTTAGATACTCTAACCTGACTTCCAGGGTAGTTACCAACAATATTATGTTTGCCCTATTTGCATTACAGGGAGGAATAAGGCAGGCCTGCCCTTTTCCTCCTCTTCTCTTTGATTTAGCTTTAAAATCTTTAGACACTGCCATCCAAGCAAATCAACATATTCATGGTATCAGAGGAGGCCAAATGGAGCACCAAAATTATGCTCTATATGGATGATGCAGAGACAGTCCACTAAAAAGTTATCCTGGGCATCTTTACTGATTTCCTCTTCAGTTAAACACAGTATTAAAAAACTGCTGCAATTGTTTATTAATATCTGATTGTGTTGTATATAATTTGTAAATATTATAACAAATAGCAGTTATTTATTTCTATTAGCCTTTAGCTTAAGTCTTGCCATTTCTCTCACCAAATTCTCAATAGTTTTGTTTGAAACAGAATAAAGGAAACAACATTTTGGGAGAGAAATTTGTTTGATTTCATATCTTAGATTGACAAGGTTTTCTTAGTTTCTTTGGAGGGAAGAGACAGAAGCACTGTCTACACTCAAGGTTTTGATTTCCTTCATAAGGGTATCGATTCTATGTTCTCTCCATTTCTTTTTAAAGGTGACATATGAGATATGGCCTCTGATGAAGGCTTTAAAGGAATCCCAAAACATGGCAGTGATGAAGCGGAGAGTGGAATCATTTAAAAAATATAATAAAATAAGAAGAGTTAACAAATGATGTATCAAACAAAAGAAAGGTATTTAATCTCCACATCTTAGTTGGGGGTGTATATCATTGGGGCCTAAACAGCTCACCTAGCATGGTGAGATATAGCAATAGTATCAATGCCACGATCTGTGACAGTGTCACAAGACTAAATAAATTCTAAGAAAGTCAAATCTTGAACATGTTGAAAGAGCTGCAGAAAGAAAACAAAAACTACAGTCTCTGACTGTAAGATTCCCCTTATCTCCACCCATCTTGTAAGTCTAAATAAGCCACATACATATGAAGTAGCTGATAAGTATTAGCGCTTTTATGCAGAGATGGAGATGATTTATCAAGGACTGGATCTAGAGTTTTGTTAAAGTCTCCAGCTATCATTGTTGGCTATCCCTCAATACAAGGATTATGTCTGCTGGGGGAAAAGTCATTGATGAGACTTAAGATGGCTGATGAGTCCAATCTGTGCTCTATAGGTTTTTCCACATGTTTGTCAGGTGTTGGCTTGGAGAGTGCACAACTGCTGACTGAGAGGCTGTACACTCTTCTTCCTTCTCTGCCATTTCTCAGCTTCTTGAACAAGGTGATTCTCTTCAGAATGGGTTGAGGCTTGATGTGTGATGCAAAGCCACTGAAGTCTATTGCCAGCCAGCTCTTCCCAATTCATGGGGTCAATGCCAATTCTTAAGATATACTTCAGGGTGTCCTTGTAGCTTTTCCTCTGTCTCCCATGGGTCCTCTTACCATGACTAAGTTGAGAAAAGAGGACTTGCTTCAGAAGACGAGCATCAGCCATCGCCACACAATGACCAGCCCAGTGAAGTTGATGTTTTATAATCTTCACCTCAATAGTGGTGGTGTTAGCTGCAGAGAGAACGCTGGCATTGGTACGGTAATTTTACCATCTGATATGACAACACTGTTGGTACCACTCCAGACACTTAAGATGCCTTTGGTATGTCATCCATGTCACGTCTTCATAAAAAAGAATAGGATTGACTAGTGTATTACAGACCAGGATCTTCGTTTCCATCTGCAGATTTCTGTCCCTAAAGACATGATGAAGCAATTTTCCAAAGGATGTGCTGGCACAACGGATCCTATATTTGATCTCCACATCAAGATTGGCTATTTGGGACAGGTGGCTCTCAAGGTAAGGGAAATGCTCAACATTTTCCAGGAGTTCACCACTGATGACAATTTGTGAGAGAATGGGGGCAGCTTGTGCTGGGACAAGATGGTGGAACACCTTAGTCTTCACAATATTGAGGGAAAGTTCCAGGCTATGATTGGCACCCACAACAAGATCTAGGGTGGATTGCAAGTCAGACTTGGTGTGCACAAGGATAGCACAGTCAGCATACTGAAGGTAGATAATAACGGTCCTGGTGACAATTTTAGAATGAAGATGCTGCAGGTTTAAGAGCTGGCCATCCATGCGATACTCAATCCCAGTTCCAGAAGAAAGGTGATCACGAGTAAGAATCAAGATCATGGCAAGATAGATGGAAAAAGGGTTTTGGGCAATAGTACAGTCCTGCTTAACACCAGTACGGATGGTGAATGGGTCTGTCTCCAATTCATTACAGAGGATGGTGACGGTCAACCCATCATGAAGCAGCCTGTGAACTCAAATGAACTTTGATGAACATGTGAACCTAAACAGCACCTTCCATAACGCTTCACAATTGATGGAATCAAAGGCCTTAGATAGGTCAATAAAAAGCCATAAACAATGGCTGGTACTCTTCTCTACAATTCTCTTGGAGCTGTTGTGCAACAAAAATCACATCGCTGGTGCCCTGAGATGTTCTGAAAACACATTAGGATTTCAGAAGGATGTCTTTTAGCAAGAGGGAGGAGATGGTTCAAAAGGATGTGAGCATATAACAACTCCAGCTATAACAGGCTGATGGCTCATGCCATTTATACTCAGAAAAATTAGGAAAAAAATTGGTATCACACTGATTTGGCCTGCAAAGTTGACTATCAATTGCCAGTTTCAGCCTTGAGGACAGTAAATCTGCCTTCACTGTCAAACTTTGCGCTCAAAATATTAACATTCAGTTTTTTTATGTATTAGTATAGCAACACCTTTCGCTTTAGAATTAAAGTAACTAGAAATTGAGAGGACTACCCAATCTCTATTCAGTTTAGAAGCTTCAAGGTCTGTCAGGTGAATAGGAATGTCAACATTCCTTATTTTTTAAGCACCAGGTATATTTTTTTCTTTTAATAGGGTTATTAAAGCCCTTTATATTCCAGGAGACATTTAATTATTAGAGCCATCGTTATTAATATATAATGGACAACATACGCTTAGGGAACAAGTGACAAATTGCACATTTTCCTGAGCAGCATACAGTTCTTGCATATCTAAGTAGCAAAAGTTATCATCCAGATATAGGGTGTCATATCCTCGTATATATTCTACAGAAGCGGGAAGGGAATTCTCAGCATGGAAGGGAAAGAGGAGAAGGGCAGAAAGAGGAATTAAATACATGAAAAAACAAAAAACAGAAAAGATAGTGGAGCGAGAAATACACAGTAGCAGCATACAATCAAAAAGAAGAATCTATTTAAACAATCCAAAAAACCACTTGACATTCAGGAGGCATCGCTGGCTCTGTTAAAACTTGGACACCCTCTCAGCCTCTGGGACCCCAAACACCACAACTACAGTAATCACCTATTACCAACAGAATTGTGAGGACGCACCATCTAATGAAGCAGTGATTTTGAAAATATAATTACTAATCAGATTGATTTTACATATTGAAGCTCCTTTCCCAATAGGAAGTAAATTGATAACCCTTTAACCGCAATATGAGAGAGAAAAAAAAAAGAAAAGGAACTAATGTCAATATCAATATCACCTAGTGCCTATCCACTTGTTTAGATGAGCCATATCAGATCTCAGAGAGCAAAACCAATTCCATGTGGTTAGATCACTCCAAAGACATCTCCTTTTACAAGGGAGGAGGTGGCAGATTTGAGAGGTATTTTTCTGCCTCCTGAGGGAAACTGAATGATACTATCTTGTCACCATTCTTAGTATGAAGTGTTTAATAAATACTTCAAGTCCATCTTCCTGGGCAATTGTTTTGCTTGGTTAACAGCTGCCATCCTTGCACCCACATCACAGGCATAATCTTGAAAGAGCAGTATTTTAATTTCTGGTTCTTGCCATAACAGCTCCTTCTCCACTCCCAACCCATCTGGATTTCTGCAATATAAGCTCCTTAGTGGTAAGGAGATTTCATGAACTTCACAATCAATGTTCTAGGCCAACATCCTAGAACTGGCTTGGGGCCCACTCTATATCAAAACAAAAATCTGCAAGCAGATTGAACAACTTAGCAGTTTAGAGACAAATTCAAAAGATTTACCTTTCTCTATTCACACAGGGACACCCAATTCTAATGTTACATCATCTAGATCAGGGTGTCTCAAACTTCATTACACTGCAACCTCCTTCTGACAACAAAAAACTTACTTTACTGACTCCAGGAGTGGGAACCAAAGCCTGAGCCCACCATCTTGGGCAGGGGGCCAAAGCCAAAGCTTGAGCCCCACTGCCCTGGGACAAAGCCGAAGCTGATGCCCTTCGGCTTGGGCCTTAGGTGGTGGGACTTGGGCCCCGGGTGGTGGGGCTCAGACTTTGGCCCCAGGCCCCAGCAAGTCTAAGCCAGCCCTGGCGACTCCATTAAAATGGGCTCACAACCCACTTTGGAGAATTGCTGATTTAGATCAATTAGCTTGGTCTTTCTTTTGGTTTTGATATCATTACAGTTCTTTATAAACTGTAACCTGTTCCCTTTGAGATCATCTTCCACTTTAGAAATTCTGTGTTTAGCTTCACCCATCTGTCTGGATAGAGCTTGTAGCACACTCTGAATCTCAGTCATGGTGATCTGTAGAATGTAGACTGTACATTTAATGTTAACAGTGTCTGCAGCCACCTGTTGTAGTCCAGCCATCAGTTGCATTCCCATCAGGCTCAGGCACCATTTTCAGGGGGGTGGGAAGGCAGATCTCCTCTGTTTTTTCAGTGCTTTCAGAGTCAAAGAGGAAGACGCAGAGCTAGAGAGTATCTTGGGGGTTTCAGTAGCTGAGCACAATATTTCTCAGGGTTGGATAGTAAATTTTAGGGGACAATGTTTGGGGATTTCCAATGGCCTGCAACAGAGTTCAAGCAACCTACATCCAACTCGGTTTCAACCCTGCTGTCCCAAGTTGTTTAGTTGCTTCAGAAAGTAGTGTATAAACAGAATGTACCAGGTATCAATTCATATCTCAAGAAGCTAAATTATGAAAGCAATGAATAATCTAGTTTAAGAATTATACTTCTAATTGCTACTAGAACAAACAGTAAGAACAGAATGCATACACCAGAAACATGAAAATGCTACGCATCTGCCTTGTTTGAGTGACAACATAAATGTCCTCAGGTTCTGTAATGACTACGTGAAATAGCAGGAGAGTTTATAAACACAGCTCACGGATTTAACTAATTACTATTACAGAGACCTTTTCAAGTCAGGCAAACAACATTCAATGTCAGTGCAGGAAATATGACCACCATCTATTTTAGAGCAATGTTAGCTTCAGTCATACTTCATATGGCAACCAAGAAACTACACAGGCCATGCCAGTTTAATCAAATTAATAATAATCAGTGCCACAAACTGGTACGCAAACAGAAAGGCAAAGCTATCATTTTGTCTAATATCACAGCAGCACCTACATCCTGTGGAATAAAAAAATATCCTATACTAATCCCAACAACAATACAAAAGTTAGTATAAACAATTTATAGCCAAAACGTGCTATTAGGGCTCAAGTCTGGGTTTATTTTTCCCAATAGAATAATTTACTTTAGCAGTAAGCAAATAGCGAAACACATATTTCTCCCCTTGGTTAGTGTCACTATGATCCCCAGAAAAGGCAAGACGAATGCAAAACCCAACTGTCTCAGTTTTAATTCTTCTCTGTTCAGTTCCTTAGGTCACCTCTCATAACTTGGTTTTAGAGCTAATCCTCAGTAAACATTTTATAAAGCAATAGAAGCACAAATAAACTCCTTAGAGAAATCAAAGACATTATCAATCCACTATGACATCATCATCATATTAAGACTGTGAAGATCTAGAAGGAAACAAAAAGGATGTCACGTTCCATAATTAGATGAAGATGGCACATGGGTCACAGAAGCATGAAGAGCATTAATCAGACTTCTTAGATTTATTCTTCTGATGAATACATACATATGACTGTTTTGGATCCATTTAAAAAGATCTTTCTTTTGCAAAACCCTAAATGAATAGGGGCAGATCAGAGAAGCGCTGATAGGAGAGATCACATAGGCAATTTAAAGAGCAAAAACCCCACATCTTCCTATTTCTAATACAAATATAAATAATTGATACAACATTTATATAAACATAACTGATTTTTCAATATTCTGGCACAGATTATACAATTCTCAATTCTAACATACTAGATGCCTTCATAACTGGTTCTACATCATTACTGAAGATTCTTTTGCCTATTCCTATCAGCAAGAATTGGTATACTAGACCAGATCACAGGTCCATCCAGTCAACTATCCTATCTCTAAATAGGACAGAGGAAGGGGAAGGAAACCTCACAGATTAGTGGTTGGCCTTTAGTAGGAATATTTATATTCCTAAAATATTTATTTATCCTGACTAGTGTACCTGTGGATGTTCTCATCTTACATTTTTGATACCTTCTTGGCCTCAATTATATCTTGTTGGAATGAGCACTACACTTCAACTCATTTATTAGCATAAATGAGTTGTATTCAAAATGACATTCAAAATCCATAGTTTTATCCTGCTTGTGAAGCTACCACCAGGAAAGTTTGATAAGATTTGATGTTATCCATCATAAAAATATTGTATCACACGTGGCAGAGCTCTGACCTTGCTCCCGTGGGTCCTGAACTTCTAGGCAGTTTATGCTAGCCTCAGTGGCTCACTGTGACACTCCACGTAGCCCTGCTCTCTCTAGGGTCATGGTTACAGTCTACTGAGCCCTTTTCACCATAGGCCTGCAAGGAGGTTGGTGAGAGAACTCCCACAGTCTCTGTTGTCCCTGGGAGCTTATTTCAGAACAGTTTAGCCTCCTGTCCTGACAGGGGCCTGACTTCCCCTCCCAGGAGATGTTCCTATAGTGGTGGGTTGGGGGGAACCATTAGGGTCCAGCCAGGGACCCTAATGGTAGCAGCTGTTGGCAGCCAACCTTTCACTGCCAGAGTTGCTACATTTCCCTGGGCCACTTCCCCACAGGTCTCCTGCTTCTCCCTTCTTCACCCTTACTTTAGAGCTCCCTTAACAATGGTCTGAGGGTGTCTTCATTAACCAGCCCTTCAGCTGCACTTCCTCTCCTCTGGCTCCCCTCTGCCTGACTGGAGTGAGCCCTTTTTATAGTACCAGCAGGAACTTAATTAGAGTCAGGTCGTCACATTAACTGAATGGCCTCACCTGACTCTTTGCAGGTTAATTAGAATCAGGTGTTCTCATTAGCCTGGAGCAGCCCCTGCTCTGGTCAGTCAGGGAACAGAAAACTGTTAATCCAGTGGCCAGTGTATCTGCCTTCTGCTATTCTGCTGCACCCAACTGGCCTGGGTCTATCACACATATTATCTCGCTTTCTATTACATTTCACAGGGATATTTGTGTGGTACTGTGAATACATAGGCCATTCTAGCCAGCTACATACATTCAGCCTCCTGTTAGGTGGAGCAACATAGCCAACCATAATATAGCAGACTGCAGCCAAAGGGGACTATGTGTCAAGGACAAAAGGAAATCTCCAGCTCTTATTAAAACAGCCATGGGAATTTTGTGCTAAAGAAATTGTGAACTAAGCATCCAAATCCTCTAGGCAGCTTTGAAAATCTCAGTGCTAATGTTCTCACAGAGCAGACAGATCCTCGGGTTTGTCAGGTTTCATCTAAAATACTCATACACAATTAATTGCACGGAATTCCATTTATCTGCCAAATTTATCTTACCAAGATTTGAAATTGTAGTTCCCAGAAGTATTTCCTTAGAGAGCAATTCTCTCAATATTTCAAATACAAGAATTACACCACCAGATTCTCCCACTTTAGGATAAGGGTCTAAGCACAAAAATATGTCACCCTCCTCTCCCCATCACCATTTCCTGTGAATCTAGCATAGTCTTAACAAGCTTAATTTTCTTACTGCTCAAAGTAACATAAAATATAGTATTGTCCAAGCCACACAGTCATGATTTAGAATTGACACTATTCATTCTAGACTCTTATTTTAAGTGATTAATAACTTCCCTTCCTAAATATGACCTTTGGTAGTGTCACTTCCATAGTAATTCTAATTAAAAATTAAGCTCTTCAAGAATGCAGTCCAGATTTCCATTAACTAAAAATCTTATCCTGTAAATCCTTTCTGAACTACATAAATGGGAAGCCACCAATCCAACTGAAATGTGCAAGTTGTTTTCTGTTGCTCGTGAAGGGCATTATACGTGTGATTGAGTTTGCTCATTTTCACAAGTATTAAAAAGAGACAAACTAAATTGTAATGCTGGATTTTATTTATTTGCTACTGCTGTTACAGGAAATACAAATGTCACTGCACAAGCAATTTTGTTTTAATCCAGCAAAGTCACGTTAGTATAAGACAGCCAATTTTGACTATTTTTTCCAATGAAGAGAAACTCAGTTTGTAAGATTACCAAACCAGAACTTTAAAAAAAATATATTAATGAACCTCAATAATTAAAGGATAATTTTCCTTTACCATACATGACAGATTCCTTTACCAGATTGTCAAGTGTCAGAGGGGTAGCCGTGTTAGTCTGGATCTGTAAAAGCAGCATCTGACAAAGTGGGTATTCACCCACGAAAGCTCGTGCTTCAATATGTCTGTTAGTCTATAAGGTGCCACAGGACTCTTTGCTGCTTTACCAGATTCTTAGCCACCATTAGGGAAAACCATTATAAAGTCAATATTTTTTATCTGACTGACTAAATCAAATATGCAAAAATTTGGTTTAGAAATATGATAGAACCTCAACGCAGGTAACTAGATTTGCAAGTAGAGTAGAAAGATTTTACATCTTTAGTAATATTTTACATAACTAGATATAAATCAAACTACAACAGATGAAAAATTAAACACACTGTTAGACATTAAAGGCAATCTTGACCAATTCACTTAATTTCCTTGGTATGAATAAGTGCAAATTGCCTCGGAGTTTTATTGTAAAAGAAAAACTGCTAGTAATACTAAGTTAAGTCTTTAATCAAAGTAGTCAAGAATATATAAATGTATATAATGTGCTAAAATACTTACACAGAATTCTTTCCTTTATTTGCACAATATGCGTTTTTAAGATCAACAGTATTTAAATTAGGAACTGAATTATGTGCTGTTTAAAAAAATAAATTCAAGTAATTGTCACCAGTGGCTAGTAGAATCAAATTATTGGTATAGTTGCTCCTAAACCAGGTGCATTAAGAAATCAATAGTTACCAGACAGCCAACAGCAATTTTCAGTGAACCCTACAATTTTATGATTGTTTTCCTAGCTGTATAATACTTAGGACCCTACAAAATTTATGGCCATGAAAAATGTGTCACAGACTGTGAAATCTCTTTCCCCCCCTTTAAATTTTGTCTTTTGTGTGCTTTTACCATATACTATACAGATTTCATGAGGGGGAGACCTGCATTTCACTAATTGGGTGTCCTGACCCAAAAAGGACTTTCGGGGGGGGGGGGGGGTCGCAATGTTCTTTTTTGGGGGAGGGTCATGGTATTGCCACTCTTACTTGTGCGCTGCCTTCAGGGCCAGGCAGCTGGAACGTGGCAGCTATTGGCCAAGTGCCCAGCTCTGAAGGCAGCATCCTGCCAGCAACAGCGCAGAAGTAAAGGTAGCAGTACTACAACACCCCCTACAATAACCTTGCAAACCCCCTTTGCCATAAAACTCCTTTTTGGGTCAGGACCCCTACAACTACAACACCATGAAATTTCAGATTTAAATAGCTAAAATCAGGAAATTTATGATTTTTAAATTTACTGAAATGGACTGTGAATTTGGTAGGGCCCTAATAATACTGTATAATTGCATTTCTAATGAGGTCTAATTTGAATCCTGTAAACAGCAGGTAAGGAAATTATTTTCCAGTAACTGGAGTTATCTTAAGGTACTATCCTCAGAGGAATAATACTGAGAAAATGTGTAATACTGAGAAAATAAACAGGACATAGGGAGCCAGCTAATCACTTCCAGAGTTCCAATATCCTCTGCAGCAACATCAAAGTAGATAAAGTGTGTCATGGAGGAGGGGTAAAGAAGAGAGATAAAAAGAAATACTACACTAGCACCATCAAAACCTCAGATTTCCTTTTGAACCGAAATACTGTGTTCAACAAGGAACAATACCTAGTTTCTACAAAAGCAGGGCAAGAAATAGCATAGCTGCAGTGTTTACTGCATTTGTGAAAGATCAAATTGAGATCTGATTTCCCTATTCTCAAATAAGCCAGCTCTCAGACTGCCTAGTTTTGAGACCTGCAGAACTGGAGGGATGTCTCAGTACAAAAAGGCACCGCAAAATGGACACTGTACAGTCTCTTTACCAAACAGATTTCTAACACTTAAGGAGTTAAACTGTTAGCTCAACAGCCTGCATTATGCTACCAACATGATGTATTAGAATCTGGAGTTAAAGTACAACAACTGCTCTAAAGTCTCTTGGACATCCAATAGTCTGTATTATTATGTGAAGGAACCTTAACCACTTCCAGTCAGGTTTCAGAACAGTGTAAGCACAGGCGGCACCAGCGCACCAAGCGCGTGCCTGAGTGGCAAGCCACGGAGGGTGGCCTGCCGGTCACCATGAGGGCGGCAGTCAGGCTGCCTTCGGTGGCATGCCTGTGGGAAGTCTGCTGGTCCCGCGGCTTCGGCGGCAATTCAGTGGCGGGTACGCCGAAGGTGCGGGACCAGCGGACCTCCCCTCCCGCAGGCATGCCGCCAAAAGCCGCCTGACTGCTGTGCTTGGGGTTGCAAAATACACAGAAAGAACAGGAGTACTTGTGGCACTTTAGAGACTAACAAATTTATTTGAACATAAGCTTTCGTGGCTACAGCCCACTTCATCAGATGCATATAGTGGAAAGTACAGTAGGAAGACATATATACACACACAGAACATGAAACAATGGGTGTTTTGTGACTAAAAGTCACAATATTACAACAAAAAAAACTTCAAAAACAGACTCCAACAAGAGACTGCTGAATTGGAATTAATTTGCAAAATGGATACCATTAAATTAGGCTTAAATAAAGACTGAGAGTGGATAGGTCATTACACAAAGTAAAACTATTTCCCCATGTTTGTTCCCTCCCCGCCCCACACACACACTGTTCCTCACAACTTGTTGTCAACTGGTGCAAATGGACCATTTTGATCATTTGATACCCACTACAGAAAGTTTCTCTCTCCTGCTCGGTAATAGCTCACCTTAACTGATCACTCTCCTATAGAATGGTGTATGGTAACACCACTGTTTCATGCTTCCTGTGTAAAGTGTGTATATATATACCTTCCTACTGTATTCTTATCTCTCTACTATT